>NC_090665.1:49476815-49801534 GCF_013368605.1 Nyctibius grandis | reverse complement strand
TTTGGACAAGGCACTGGTGCGGCGGAGCGGGGTGCTGGGGGAGCCTGCCCAGGGACAGATCCTGGGGCCTGAGTTCAGTGTGGGCATTGCATTAACTCCCCGGGGCAGGAATCGACCTGGCTTGTTCCTCTGGTGTAATTACAGAATCTATAGGAAGCAATTACCCATTTTACGTGAGCAGTGGAGTGTTCTTCCTGTGTGTGCATATTTGACGTGAGCAATTTCCCACCTCTCTCTGAATTTTTGTACATTACTGTCAAGCTTACAGCATTTGGTACCCACACCTGAGCTCCCTGCTAGGGGGAGTAGGCAGAGCAGGCAGAGCCGTCGGAGCTGAAAGCTGGTCATGCATCAACATTTTTACTCAAATTAGTTACGCCAGATGCCAGAACGGCAGCTCTGGAAACGTGGGCAGAGCACAGGTGCGTGATGAGAATCAGCACAGCAAGTTTTCTTCTCGTCACCACGCTGATGATCCTTCATTCCTGGGGAGCGATAGCATCGTTAATAGTAACCCTGTAAAACAGCCTTAGCACTTAACACAGTTCTCAATAAAACTAATGTTTTTATTATTTCTTAATAGCACCAGATGGAGCTTTCTTGGCAGAAGGAACAAGAACACTTGACGTGCAGAAGGCAGCAGAGCAAGTGGTACGAGGAGGGCAGATGGCAGGGGAGAGACACGCACTTGAGCAGGAAGATCTTGTTGCTGAGGGAGGAGATGCTCGCACTGAAGAGGCAGGAGGAGAAATGGCACGGGCGGGAGATCTACTGCCCGGGGAAGACACAGAGGCTGTGCTGGCAGCGGAGGGGCAGTGTGCGGTGGAGGAGCCTGCACCTGAGGAGAGCGCCATGGCAGAGGAGGATCCCAAAGAGAAGGGGGCAGGGAAGGGAATGGAGTCTGGCACAGAGGTGGCACCTGGGGAGCAGGGAGTTCTGCTGGAGGGGACAGAGAACGAGGTGGCACTGGGGGAGCAGGCGACGCGGGGAGAGGAGCCGGCAGGGACACTGCAGGGCAGGGAGGCGGACGGAGCCGTGTCCGAGGGGGAGGAGGTGGCTGGGGAGGTCTCTGAGGGAGGAGAGGCTGCGGAGGAGGCCTCCGAGGCAAAGGAGGCTGTGGGAGCGACAGGGCCTCCGATGAAGGAGGTGGAGGGTGGGACAGTGTCTGAGGCAGAGGAGGCCACGGAGGAGGGAGGGTTTGCAGGGGAGGGCGTTGTGGTGGGTGCTGTGGCTGAGGGAGAGGAGGCTGTGGAGGATGCCAGCTTGGCAGAAGGAGGGATCGCCGGGGTAGTTGGCCCTGAAGGAGCAGAGTCTGTAGGGGAAGCTGTTTCTGAAGGGGAGGAGGCTGTGGAGAAGCCGGGGGCTCAACTGGAAATGTTAGGGGATGCAAATGTTTGCACAGGAGAAGCAATGCTTGGAGGAGAAGACTTTGTAAAGCCAAATGAGTTTTCCCAGCTGAAAGCAGCAGGGGAAGAGTGGATGGAGACAGGGAAGGCCTCTGTGGAGGCTGGCATGGGCCCCGTGTTGCAAGTAGTGCCTGGATTAGAGGCACTGGTGGATGCTGGAGGGGATCCCATCAGCGAAGGGTTGGTGGGTGCTGGAGGAGATCCCATAAGCAAAGGGTCATCTCAGTTGGAGGAGACCACAGCAGCGGAGGAGGAGGAGGGCTCAGCAGAAGCACTTTTGGGTGGAAGCCCATCTCCAGGCAGCAAAGCAAAGGCAGAGTGTGCAATGGCAGAAAACCCTGATGGAGGGGTGATGGGAACACCTGCGGAGAGGGCCAGGGCAGGGACAGGGGCTGGGGAGGGGGTCACCGGTGGAGCCGCAGGTCCGAGGGAGCGGGCAGCCGGGACGGGGGCGTTGCTGGGGTGTGCTGAAGGGAGAGGGCAGGAGCAGCCTCCCGGCGAGGGGATGGCGGGCGAGGCCGTGCTGCCGGCCCTGTGGCTGTGCGTGAGCCGGGCAGCCGAGGCCGGGGTGGTGGGGGGCCGGGCAGGGCGGGGGGCTCTGCCCGAGGGGGAGCCGGTGGGGCAGGAGGTGGCGGTGGCTGGGGATGGTGGGGCAGCGGCACAGGAGGGGGTGACAGGAGCAGGGTCGGGGGGACAGAGTGGGACGGGGGCGGCAGCGGGGGTGTCAGCTGATGGAAGGAGGGCAGCCAGGGAGACTGGGCGGGACGGGGACACGGTGGGTGATGGAGCTGCGGCCTGCGGGCGAGGGCAGAACCAGGAGGCAGCGGTGGGGTGCGAGGGAAGGGGGCCAGCGCCGGCGGGGGCCGAGGGCCGGGGCAAGGCAGAGCAGGAGTGGGGCACAGCGCGACTCCTGTCCCCACGGCATGGAGAGCCGTGCCCAGCGGTGTCCCCTGGGGAGCAGCCGGCTGTGGAGGCCTCCCCAAGCACCCCTGCACGTGGGGATGGGGCAGCAGAGCCGAGGGGGACAGGGTCCGCAGGAGGCGAGGGGCTGTGCCCGGGCTCCCCGCCGCAGCCGGCAGCTCCCGGGACAGGGGCACAGGAGGGGACAGAGCAGGCGGGAGTGAGAGCCAAGGGGGACCAGCCAGGCCTCTGCGAAAGCACGAGAGACGGAGAGGTGGCGGGTGCCTCGGAGAGTGCACGGAGCCCTGCTGGGGTCAGGGAGCAGAGGAAGGACAGTCCTGTTGGAGGGAACCCGGACACCCCGGGAGCCGCTGACACGGGGGACAGGAGCTGTGGTCCCCGTGAGGTGAGTCCTGCGGGGGTCTCCCGCTGCCCCCATGCCCGTTCGAGTCCCCAGACTGGTCCCTGCCAGAAGCAGAGGATGACCACTTCGTCCCGTTTCTTACACCATTCTCAAATACCGGCTGCTGGTAGCTGGGGAAAGGCGGGATAAATCCTTTTGGGTGGCAGCTTCGGCATTCCCTCCTGTCCCAAAATCTCATTGCAAATATCTTTGCTCTGGCACTAACGCTTGCAGCCCCTCCATCGTCTGCCCCTCGGGCCGTGCCGAGCAGCTCCTGGCACCCCTCGTGCTGCTGCCCTGCCCAGCCTTGCCTGCCGGCTCCGGCGCTCCAGGCCAACGGCAGCACTCAGCTCTCTGGTTACTCTGGCATCTGCTTGTAGGAAATCTTACAGCAGTACCTCAGTAGCTCAAGGTTTAGCACGTTTTCTGTAAAGCTAACACTTTTCTCGTTGTTCTGTAGGATGCTGTAAACCCAGACACAGTTGTCGTGCCCTCAGTGCAGCCCCAGGATGGGGAAGAAACTCTCCTCTAAGCTTTTCTGCAGCTCCTTCAGTGCTGTGTCCTGTGACATTTACACAAATCACTGTAGGTTTGTGCTGGTTGGGATGTTCACTCCTCTATTTTACTCCACGAGTACCACAACCGTCTGTCACGTTTTACTAGAGTAGCTTCTCGGTGTGCAGCAGACAATGGAAATAAGCCTGTATGTACCAGCCAAGGAAAGAGCAGCCCTTCGTGACTGTGAAGACAGTAATCGCAAGGACTGTCCCACAGCTGTCGTGCTTGTTTATCCCAAAACACAGAAAAATGTTGGACTGGCTGAACCCTCCCTGCTCCCCCAGGTCAGGGAGGGCCGAGGGTAGCTGTGCTGTACGTGATTCCGCGGGACAAGATGCGTGTCTGCGCAGAGCGCCTGTGTTTGCCTGTGCCTGTGTCTGCGTGCTGCCTGTGCCTTTCCCAGCTGCAGACTCCACGGCGAGCTGGGGCTGTGGCTTCGCTGCTGTGCATGTTAGTGCCTTGATTCTGGTGAGAGTCTGGGGGTGTTCGGCAGAGATGTGGGACGGCAGGATCATGGGGCGAGTGGTGGCCACTTCCACCCCGCGCTATGGGGAAGCGAATGTGGGGCGGGCGGCGCGCAGGGGGCTTTGCTCTCCTCGGGGATCCGGGCTTGCTGCTGGCCACGCTTCAGGGCATTCTCGGGACTTTGAGATGTTGTTGCAAGTTGTTAAATCAGAACAATTCTAACGTGTATTCGTAAATGAATAAAGCGTGCCCTTTTGCCGTCGCTGGTGTCTGTCAGGAGTAACTCCCTGGGCCCACGGCGTCTGTGCTGAAACTGCGGGGGCTGCTCGGTGTAAAGCTGTGTCAGCCCAGCGCTGGCTGGATCTGTGCTCCCAGTCTCCCTTCCAGCTCCCCCTCACCGCCGAGGGCTCCCCGAGACCCTGCCAGGCTGCGGTGCCCAGGGCGGGTGTGTGGTGGCCTGTGGTCCCTGGCAGGTGTCGCTCGGGGGGCTGCAGGATGCTCTGCCCCTGCACAGGGGGAACGAACTGCGCGTTCGGATCGGGAACGGAACTGAAATGAGCAGGATTGTGCATGGATTGTTACTGAATGTCACTTAAGATCAGTATACATGGGATAGGAAATGTAAAGGTGATCGAGTAATTCATACATGTTCCCTCCTATACTAAAGGTTGTTGCAGTTGTATATTCAATCCGGATACCAGGAAGTGCTTTGAAAGAGAAAAGCAGGCAAAAAGGAGTAATAACAGCTTTACAGTGCTCAGCAGTTTAAGTGAAAGCATTTCATCAACTGATCCTGAGCGGTGCGGTTGGAATTCTGGGCAAGATATGCAAGGTTTGCTTACAAAGCACCTGTTTGACTTTTGTCCATTCAACAGTGGTGTTTTCCTTTTAACCAGGGAGTGTCTGTGAAATCAGAGGCAGCTTATTCACTGGACCAAGACATTTTCAGTGTTGGTCAATATAAAAAAATGCAGTAAATAGGTAACAGGTGTTTACATACTCTACAGCTGAATACACCTGGTATGTGAAGTGTTCAGAGTTTAAACTCACGCTAAGTTGTTGTTTGATTCATTTCTTGTAGGCAAGCGCCAGAGCATCTCAAAATTCTCTTCAATAACACTCTTGGTCTGCAAATGGAGAGCACCGGGGGGGGTCCCCCGCTCCAGCCTGGCTCTGTGCCGCGCTAAGGGAGCTGCAGCCACGCCGGTGCCCCGAGCAGCCCTGCTGTGCCCCGGGGACAGGTCCCCTCCGGGCACGGCCCTGCAGAGCGTGTCCCTTCAAGGGGCTGCCCTGCAGCGTGTGCTGAGGGATGGCAGGGCCATGCGGAGGGGGGACAGTAGCACCCGGGGACAGGTAGTCCTCAGGGCTGGCAGCGTCGCTGAAGCAGGTTTCTGCTCTTGGGGCAGCCTCTCGCCAGCCCCGCTCCCAACACTTCAGCCAGGAGGGAGGGTCCTTTCCTCGGGGGTAGGAGCCTCCTGTAAAGGAATCCAGCATCAGGGCGTGCTGAGGCTGATGAAGCGGTGGTGGGAGTTTGCAGCAGCCTTAACGAGATCCACATCAGCCCTCTAGAAAAGAAGGCAAGAGCTGTGACCAAGAGGCAGATGAGCTCCCAGGGCACTCGGGCTGCAGAAGACCTGGGGCATCAGGGAGGTCCCAGGGGAACAATGCAGTAGTGATTGTAAGGAATGGGAAAGCTGACAAGTCATTATTTAAAATACTTAAAATATTTATAAATGGCACTTGTGTGTGTGATTTTAACAATTAGGGAAATGAATGATTTGGTTGGGAACATGCCAATTTGTACAAGTTCTTGTATTGCTCGAAAACAACCACACTTCAAATACTCTGGTTTTATATACTGATAGGAAAAAAAGAAATCAAATTTCCCAAGAACACTGTAATTTCTGATCTCATATCATAGCGATGAGATAATCTGGTTTCTCTCATGCGTCTCTCTCTGATGGCTGTACTTTCAGGATCGATCCAGGCCAGCTTTGATCTGCACCATTTGTGCACTTTCAAAACACGGGCACACCTGTAATCGGAGCAGGTGGAGGGTTGGTGAGAAGCAAAACCATTGAAATGGGTAATTTTGTGGTTTTGGAAATGCCACAGTAATTTCTGCTCTCCTACCCATTGCTAGTTAGTGATTAACTTCAAAGTGAAAAAACGTCGGTGGCACTTGGGGAAAAACAAGATGTGCAACAACAACAAAAAAGAGACTAATTATTGGACTGAACATATGGGAGCAAAGCGAACCGTCTAACAGGGTTGCCACTGGCAAAACTCATTTTTGGCTCATCACAAAGGCTGTTTTTAACTCCCCGAACTGTCAGGTGTTCTCTAGCTTGTCCTGGATGCTGATGGTTGTGCCTCCAATGTGTCCTTACTGGCTTACACAGCTGCAATCGCATGGGCTGCATAGGTGCCTCTCACCGGCTGACAGAAAATGCCAGCTGGGCACTGTGGACACGGTATGAAATAGATTATCCCAAGTCCAGCTCCTGGAAGTGGCGCCGAGCCCCGGCATCCCGCGGGGTGTGAGCTGGTGACCTCCCGCCGTGGCCGGAGCGCTGGCCAGGGAGAGCCGTGGGGGAAGCCTGTGGCCCCATGGGCTGCCCCGGCCAGGTCTCTGCTGGCACAGGTCTCTCCTGTTGCGGTGTGAGCACTTGCTTGGCTGGACACAGTTTACTTTGCTCTAGATCATCTGTTACTGACATGTTAAACGATCAGAAATACTGCCACAGCTACCAGGAACTGGCTGGTCTTAAAAGCAGGGTAAGAATCCTTGGAGCGCCTCATTCTCTATGAATATTTCAGCGTGCTGGGCTCCTTGGGCTTCTCTGGGAATGGCACAAACGACTGTCATTCCTGCAAACAACTTCAGAGCAGCATGCTCTATTCAGTAATTGACATTTTTCAGAGTTTTCATTTGTATTAATAACTGATCACTCCTATGAAACATGCTTTCCCCCTAAGCCTGATGTTTCTTCTATAGACACCAATTAACTAAGACATTGTTTTCTTCAAGGATCCAGTAATTTTAATCCCTAGTGAAATTATTTGCAAGCAGTTGGCCTTGTAAAGAGCTTTCTAAACTATAAAAGTTGTGCCTTCAAAAGCTTTGTGATGGTTTTGTTGTTTCTGCGTGTCCGCTTCTGACGCTTTCCAAGGAAGAGCTCAGAGATCCCATGGAGCAGCTCATGTCAGCCAGGACGTAGAGGTATGAATGCAAACAAAGTCTCCTTCCCTTGCTGTTTTCTGTTCTCTAATCCAGTTTAGTTCCTGGTTTTCAGGTACAGCTGCTGTATTAATGAAGAGTCATGGCATGATTGTTTTAAGCAAGGGAAAAAGACATAGTGCAGAGGTTTTGTAAGACAAAATTCCCGTTGAAAAGGAAACTTAATGCTGGAACTGATTTTTCAGGTATGACAACTGATCCTTTCTGCCCTGTTGGTCTCATACATTGGCCAGTGCAAACCCCAGGGAATGAGCTCTCAGCTTTGTCCACCCCTCCCTCCTTCAGCTGATTCCCTGCCTGTGCTGTGGTAGCTCCACTGCCTGGAACATCTGGTCAATGAGATGGTCAGGCAGGGAATATTCATCAGTGTCTCACACACACCTTGTCCCCTCTGCTCTGCACACCCCTCCCCAAAGCACGCCCAGTTCCAGTGTCACTTTTGCTGCTAGAAAGAATACAACGTGTTTCCTCCAGCTGCAATGAGATCTGGATGTTGTTTTGTTGCGGTTTGCAATGGGGACGTTGGATTGTAACGGTGGAAGGGCAAGAATGGCTGAGGTCAGCGTGTGCTGGTAACGTCGTGTGTGACCTGGAGGGTGCTGGCACCAGGGTCAGAGCTGTTTGTTTGTCAGCAGTGAGCTGGAATTTGGTCAGGGGACACCTCCTCTTTTCCCCGCAGTGATTTATCTGAGCAGGCAGAACACTAATGTCAGTGTGTTTTAAGCTGTTCTGCTTTCAGGAACTAAAAATGGGAAATGATGAAGGAGGATGTTTTTAACCTGAACAAATTCTGGCTGTTTGTGTCCTGTCATGCAATGTGCCTTCCCATCAGCTCGGACGCTGCAGGGTTAGTGGAGTCCTGCATCCCAGACCTTTCTGTGTATTTCCTCTAACATTCCCATCACCCCAGCAGGCTGTTGGTGTCAGTGAGGCTGCAGCTGAAGCGTGAACCAAACAGGACAGAGGTACCCGCTGGGTGGCACCAGGGGTGACAGCAGGTCTGCAACACCCGAGGTACAGCTTTAGTTCCCTTTCTCCCCCATCGAATCTTTCAGAAAGTGAAACAAAACAAATGAACAAACACCGGTAAGCTTTGCCAAGTGAAATCTTCCCGTTTTTATTGCTCCAGGCCTGTGAAATTAATGACGTGCACGGAGGATGTGAGGCGGTAGAGACCACTACGCATTTATAGCTCACGTGTGTCGCACTGCACGACGCCTCGTCACAGACCTCGGCTCAGGGATCACGGTCGTAAGAAACCAACACCCTGAGTAACATCCACAGAGCCACACACAGCGATCGTGAACGCTGATTTCTACTCAGCCAGGAAGACAGTTGTGTCTGAATACAGGTGAGGAATAATATTACAGCAGGATTGCTTGCAGCTAAATTGTGCTTATTTGAAGAAACACCCCAGAAAATAACAGCATAATTAACTCTGTAATTGCTTCTAGACGAAGAGTTCAAGTTCACCTGCCCTACCCCTTTTTTTGTTGTTGTTTTTTAATTCCCAGTGACCAGAGCTGCTGCTGCAAAGCCCGCTCGTGGCACTCACCCAGCTCAGCACGTGCGAGACGGCACTCTGCTGCCGCTGTGCTTTGAGGCAGCTTTGTGCTGCGTTAAGGCTATCACACTTGGGACACAATTTCCCATATTTTTCCTTCTGGTTTAAAGTTTGTTTTGCAGTACCTGTGTGGCTTTGGTGAGCAAATGCCTGAACGAAAGCTTACACTCTTTGGGGAAAATAATCACTCAAACCAAAACAAGAAAGTGGATAAGAAAACACAGATTGAGATGGTCACGCAGGTATGTCTATTCGCAGCGAGCAGGGACGCATCCAAAGATCAGGGCTCTGAAGAGCTGCAGCCATGGGGCTGCTGTGCTGGGGACCTGCGTGAGCCCGTGGTGATGACAATGAGACATGGGATGTGTCTGGGACTGCGGGGAACTCAAAAATGAAACCAGATCTGGTTCAGAAGCTGGGAGCAGGAACAGCTTTGCCTCCACGGTGGCCTGGATGGTGGTGGGGAGTGACAGGCTGCTCCTCAGCTTGATGGGGCTGGGCTGGCAGCTCCCTGGCACCTACCAGTCAGGGAGGGCTGACACCCCATGGCGTAGTGCAGTCCAAGGCGACAGCTTGCCTCGGAGCTCTGGGACTATAACAGATGCATTTTTACTTTCATCTCCTCAAACTATTAATGCTCGAGATGAAAGTGCAGCATTCCTGTGGCCATTGGCTTCGTTAAAGCGTAGCTGCACACCACCAAGAACACCCAACCCTCAAGGAGGTCAGCAGGGAGAGATGCTAGAGCAGGCCTTAGGGCAGGGACACGTGCCACCAACAAACAAAGCTGTTCGGTTTAGGGGTCCTCAGTGTAACACGCAATGCCCGGGCGTTAGGCTGGGACGGTGGGAGCTGTGGCTGCCGGGGGATGGCGAGTCTCTGCGGGCGGACGGCTCCTGCTGTCAGCTGCTTTCTTCAAAGCTGCCGCTGCTGCTGCAGGAGTGAAACCTCATGGTGCTCAGGGGGTCCGACACGTAGCCTGCAAGACACAGAGAGCAGTTCTTTCTTGATAACTAGGCATTGCACAGAGATATTCGTGCTTGGGAAACAAGAGAGCAGAGAGACTAGAACACGAACGCTTTCTGGGGTGCAGGGTGGGATGGGAGAAGGGTTAGAAAACATTGCTGAGGCTCCTGCACGCCAAATGCCTGTTGCCAAGCCAACATATCCCATGTTTTTTTCTTTTCCTTGCAGTGCCTGTGAGTTTGCCCACGAGGCTTCGTGGCTCGCCTCGTCCCTGGGGCCCTGCCTGCCTGCCAGGGATGCGTGGCTTCTCAGAGGGATGGTGCCCGGAGGGGTGACACTGTGCTGCCCCACAACAGGGCTCGTGCTGTCACGTAGCTCCTCAGCGAGTGCAGCGCTTCCCCGTGCTGCAGGACAGCTGCTGTGCTGCCAGCCTGGCCCGTGCTGCCTTTGCCATCGAGGGACTCCAGTGACTGTTGCAGCAGCACCATGAGCTTGTCTGCCAGCATCTGAGAGCTGTGGTGAGTAAGAAGCCAAAGTTAAACTCTGTGTTTGTACCTATGTTGAATTTTAGAGGATATACTGTTTTCTCTGGGCATTGTGTACCTGCCCTGTGTGATTTCACTGCTTTCAACGTACTGTTTAACTCACAATTGGTGAAACTTCCCCTGAAGAGCAGGTCCTTTGCTTTCATTGAAGGAGTCAGGGATGTGTTTGTAGAATTCCTATTTTCAAGTACACTCAACAAGGAAAATTGTTCACTATCAGAAAGGCTCTTGCAGAAATGGGAGCAGGGTGCTTTGGGGGCTTTTACTGAGAAAGGAGAACACTGAACGTAGTCTTTGTTGTTCACAGGCTGCAAGCACAAATGAGGATAATGGAAAACATTAGGCAAAAAGCAAATAGAAAGAAAAAAGATCAAAATGGACATGAATGGGGAGAGACAGCAGTGAAATTGGTTTATGTGGCTTAAATAGAGAGTGTAAATATTTGCTATGATTCGACCAAGCACTCTAATAAAAAAGGGCTCAGGGCTCCGTGCCTCCTGGGGTGCCGCTGTGCATTGCAATGGCTCCATCCCTCCACCAGCGCCTGGAAGCCTGGGCTGCAGTCAGCGCGAGGGGCGGTGGGCTGCAGAGCTGTGTGGGGCCTCCAGAGCAGCTGGGCCTGGTGCTCTGCACCAAGGGACGGTCATTCTGCTGTGCCTCGAGGTACACGTCCTGGTGACACTGCAGGACTCAATTTGGGGCTGCCTAAGCCTGCTGAAAGGGAGCGCGCGGCAAGGAGCAGCTTTTCCAGTCCGGTTGTGTCCAGCAGCCAGGACCTTCACTTTCCTTTGTACCTCCCCGGCTTGGCAGCTCTCAGCTGTGATCAAGCTGGGCTGCACGATGGTCCTGGTGTCCTGAGCAGCAACGCGGAGGTCTGGCTGGTGACGCGCTTGCTTTGGGTCCCTCTGTGGAAGCTATCACTCAAGGAACGGGTATATTTGAAAACAAATCTTGAGGTCTCGTGAGTGCAGTCTGAAATCACTCCTTAATCCCACAGTTTAAATGGAGCCGTGGAGAGTTTCTTCTCCACCAGCTCCTCATTCCCTTGTGTCCCTTTCTAATACAGACTTGAGAAACCCTCTCCAATCTTGCCTTGGAGTTCACTAAACATTTCTGTTTCGTTCTTGTTTTCTTCCTCCTTGAGTTTTCCAGTTGCCAGGTGCCTGATGAAAGCTGTGCCACGAGGAACTGCTTTCTGCAGCCCTGGAATCCGCAATTGACAAGTAATAACAAAGTTTTTGTTCTTTTGTCAGTTTCAAAGGTCATTACCTCACTACTTGTTATGACAACACCACTGCTGTTAGTGTTGTACTCAGTAAATATTTATATGACCAGGTTTTCTCTTTTTCTCACCCAACTACTCAGGTCAGAGGAGAGGAGGGAGTGCAAGAGTCATGCTGAGGCCAGTGAAAAACAGTAAAGACAATGAATTGATGAGCATCTGATAGATGCTTCAGGCAGACCAAACCACTGAATTCTCCTGGTGACAAAACAGGTTGGAGAGTGGTGGAAAAGGGAGCAGATGGCAGCAGAGGAGAGAGAAGGCCCCAGGGCAGGGGACAGCAGCAAACTCTGGATGAGGATGGCAACACTGTGAAGTCAATGGGTTCACAGCTGCCATGTGAACATACAGAAAAATGTGTGTAAGCATAGAGCAGACAGAGAAACATCCCTTTTCCTTGCACGTTCTCAGCAGGTGTGCCTTGGAGAAACAGAATTTACGCAGCACGAAACGCCTCTGCTCATAGCGAACATGGAGACACCTCCCTGCTGGGGCAGCGGCTGTGGCGTGCGTGTCTCCTCAGCAGTCGTGTGACCACCAAAGCCAGCCTCGCTCCTCCGTACTGAGGATGTCGCTGTCGTCCTCCCCCGTGTCAGCCTCACGGCTCCTGACATTTTTTTTTGCCTCCTTCGTCCATCACATCCCAAAGCCTGATATGAGTATTGATGAAAAAAACCTCTACCCAGCTTTCAGAAGAGACGTGGCCAGCACGGGCAGTGCCAAAGCCTCGTTCCCTGCCTGCTCTGTGGTGCTGTTATGAGTGTGTTGGAGTCTGGTTTTGCATCTGGTGTCACCGGGTGTGCTGCAGTGCCCTGGTATGGCGATCCCTCCAGCAATGGGTCCAGAAGACACCTTCTTGCATTGCTCTGTCTCCAGGGCTCCCTGGACCTTCACGTCTGTCCAGGGGGTGACGAGATCCAGAGCGTCTGCATGGTTTGGGGCAGATGGTGGCAGCACAGTCGTGGTGCTGGCATCAGGCAAAGGTAACTGCGGATGCTGTGCTGACGTGTGCTCAGCAAACACAGCAGCCACGACAGGCCCTGTCCGTGGGTCAGCGCTGGAACGGGGCAGTGCCATCCTGCTGATGTGGCCCTGGAGCAGCTTAGGTGTTCAGGGGAACCACCCTAGTGTCAACTACCTTTTCATACACTCTTTATTTTAAGGTTTTATTTATACATTATGCTGCTGGGCTGAAAACGGCTCTAAGCTGATAACTGTTCTATGCTTGGGGAACCGTAGAGAACCAGGCAGTGAGTTTGGAGCTATTTAGAAAGGGTGGATGAGAAACAGACTCCCAAGGAGCTCCCTGCGAGACAAGGCTCGAGCAAAGGCTGTTTAGCAAGAGGGGTTTACTGGGGATCATTGCAAACGCAGGGGCTGGGAAGTGCTGGAAAGCTGTTTGTGTGGTGATTCATGAACATACACTCGACTGTGTCAGGACAGAGAGCCAGGGAGGCAAGAGGAAGAAGCAGTCAGGGCATCTCTGTTCCGGAGGGGAGCAGAACGGCGGGATGCCGCTGAGAAAGGAGTGCAAATGGTGAAAAGGAGATGATGTGTCATTTCATGCTCCCGTGGCACTCCAGAAATGGGGCTATCTTGCCCCCTTTTTGCAGACACAGCCTTGAGGATACAATGCCACGTCTTCTCCCCATTCACAGACCCATGCCTGTAGATGGAAAGGGCCATCCCAGCCCCGATGTGCATGGGGAGCACATGCAGTGAAAGCAGCCACGAGCTGCAGGGAGCCCAGCGTGAGACCTCGCCGGCGCTGGCTGACCATAACCAGCAGCCTCGCTGTACGTTAGTTTTCTCATGAGACTTTTTGGTATCTCAGGAGACTGTAGCTCTGCACTGGTTGACCGCACCAAGGTTCTCAGAGGCTATTCTGCATTAACTCACCGTTTTTGTCTATGGGCGAGCACTGGAAGTTTCTCCTCATGTCATCCAAAGACAGGCCCTGAGAAGGGTGTTGCCCAGTGCTGCAATTAGAGCAGAGGTGTCAGTTTAGGTAAGACAGATAAAGTCCCATCTCCAGACTACAAGAACTTTTTCTACAGAGCTGGAAGGAAAAGGCAGTAACAGGGAATACATCAGCCTGACACGCAGCCACTGGCATTTGTGGTAAACAAAGAACAAAAGAAAAGTTATGAGAAGTCCTCCCCAGCTGGCTGCAGCTCCACGGCCCCGCCGAGCCTCAGCTGTCCCGCAGCGCTGCCCGGGGCCCTCTCCTGCGTGCGGGCACTGCTGCCCCGGCCTTCAGCCTGCTCGCGGGGAGTGGGAGAAGGGGATGGGCGGCACCGCGGCTGGGGCCTGTCCTTGAGGCCTGTCCTTGAGGCCTGTCCCGTGGGGCCTGTCCTTGAGGTCTGTCCCGTGGGGCCTGTCCCGTGGGGCCTGTCCCGTGGGGCCTGCCAGCCTGTCTGTCCCCTTCAGCGCAAGGGCTCTCCTCGCCCTGCGATGGCGGGTACGTACCTCTGCGACCAGGCAGCGTAAGCTCGTGCATTCAAGGCGTATTCCAACTCAAACCGACTGCGCAGCGCTGCGACGTGGCTACGGCCCGGGCCTGCTCGTGCCACGAGACAGTCTGAAGATGAGGAGGGAGACAGAGAACCGCTGCTGTTGCTGGAGGCTGGAGACATTAACTGGATTTAAAAAAAAAAAGCCACTGTTATTACATATTTACAAGTCTTTCCTCAGCTCTTTCTCATAAGTTGTGTGTCCCACATTCCCTTTACAGTTTGGCTGAAAAAAGCAGTGCCTTCTGACTTTGATCAGGGACCTAGACTTGCTGGCACAGAAGGTCCTTGCCACTCCTGGTTGCAGAGGTACTTAAAAGGGGCAGAAATGATTTGCTGAGAGAGGAGAAGAAAAAAGAGAGGAAATAGGGAGGTGGAGAGAGAAAAATCCACCTTCATCCTTCATCAGCTGCAGTACTTAACTTACTAGAGGTCTTGTTCTTTAAAACTCTCAAACAAGGCTTTGCCCTGGGCACAGGGAGCTTAGGTCTCAGTCCCCAGCTAAATAACGCTTGCTTTCTTTCTTTTTGCACGCAAGCTCTTGCCCCAGATCTCCTCCTGCATGCACTGCTGCCTGTGTATCATAGAAGCCAGGTCTCCCATGAGATGACACAGTTTCTTGTGATATAGTGCTTCGCTTTTGTTTTACACTTAAAAGCTTCCACCTACGCCTAGAGCAACCGGCTGCAGTCAGAGCATGAAGAGATGTAATAGATTATGGGTGTCTTTTCTGACCCTTAAGCTAAAGAGCAGCAATCCATTTTAAGAGGGTGTTTTTGGTTTTTTTTTTTTTTCTTTAAACCCTTCAATGCATACACACACACAGAGAAAATACCGTATCAGGAATCACAGCCCTGAATCATTTACTTTCTGTTTGACCACTTATCTTACACCCAGCTGAAGGCTGATACAACCATCTGTGTCAGCCACAGTCCAAAGCAGGAATTGCCTTTGCATTTATCCTTCTTATGTTTTCTCTTTTTACCTTTCTCCCAAGGGCCTTGGCCAGTTTGTCTTTTCTTCTTTTTAAACCAAGTGCTCTCGAATGGGATGAATGGGAGTAAAAGTTCTGCCCAGGACTCCTGTGAAGCACATCCCCACAGCCCTGGTCACGCTCTCTCTTCTGTGTCCCTCTCTGATCAGCTCCTGACACTCACAGCAGTATCTGGTCCCTGCCTCCTCCTCCTCCTGGCACCCCTATAAACCACCAGGGACAACGTGCCTTACAAACACGGGGTGTTGGCCAGCAGCAGCACAAAGCAGCTCGAGCGGCTTGCAGGCTTGAAGCCCCCGCTCTCCTCAGCTCCTGCTGCTCCCCCCCGCGCAGCACACACACAGACACGCCGCGGTGGAAGTGATATCCTTACCTCAACATTGCACAGACATTCCTCTAATTTCGTGACCACTTCTGAAAACTCTGGTCTCCCCTGTGAACGCAATAGAAAAAGCAGAGCTGTGTTAAAGCAGAAGGGGACACACCTTCTGTGATTGAACTGACTCACAGACGCGTGGTGAACCACAGCTCCCCTCTGCTCCCTTTCTCTGGATTTCATGGCATTGCTTTCAGTCTGCTTGGGAATCTGATGGGAACCGCCAGTTCCGTACTAAGCTGTGAAACCAAGAGGTGTGTGTATAACAACTTCAATGGCATTATTCTTCTCTTTTTCTGTAACAATTAGAGTTGAGCTAATAATGACTAGATCATAAGATTACAAAAATACTAACAATAAATTCTTGGCTCTGCTTATATATTAGGTATGCTAATGGCTTCCTCTTTGCCTGAAAATACAGAAAATATGCTACAAGTTTTGGGTAATGTGAAGAGCAAAACATACCCACATGATTAAAAAGTGTGCCAAGCTACACCTGGCACAGCCAGTGTCCTCGGCTCTACAGAAAATGGCAATAGATGGCTGGGCAGCGATACCAGCCTCCAAACGAACAGTGCTGTGCCCACGGGCAGGATTCCCAGGCTCCCCAGAGCGGGCACTCACCTCGGGGCAGGCGTTCCAGCCCCGCATCAGCAGCGCCGAGATGGGCTTGGGGATGGAGTAGCCGATGGGCGGGCGGATGTGGTGGTACGCCATGTCGGCCGCCGCCGCCGCTGCAAGCCAAGAGCCCCCAGAAACCCGTTAGCAGCCAGCAACCACACACACGCCGGGGAAAACACCCCCTGTTTACCATGAAATACACCCAGCAGGCCCAGAAACGCTGAACCCTGGACGGAAACACATTGCTGGTCCGACTAAGCGTGGGTGAAGACACTCTGATTTGGGTAAAACCCTAAAAAAAAGGCCTTTTGGGGAAAAAATGAGTTACCTTCAACTCACTTTAAAAACATTCTTCCTTATTAAGACAGGATTACAGGTATACTCCAGTTGCAGATAAGTTGGTAACAGACTCAGATCTCTTAAAATAACCCATGGTAGTTTCTTACAGCCTAAGACTAAAACTAATGCTAGGTATTTCTTCAGTAAAAATCTAGTGAGTGCCTTTTTATAAGTGAGAGCCACTAGTGACAGACAAAATTGCTAAAGTGTTTTCCTAATTGGGTTTACACGTTTAGTGAACCCAAATACATGGTTAATCCCTCTCATTCCTTTTGAGCAATATTTTTTCAAGTCAAAACAAATGTATTTTTAACTAATATAAAAAGTTAAGTAAAAACCTTTGTTTGCCTAACGCTTTAAAATGATGTGATCAGGGATATGCAGGGTAAGACTGCAACAAGAATGGTCTAATTTTTGTTAACCATATCCCATTCTCATCGCAGCATTCATCATAAGAATAGATTAATTTCAGCCATTGTCTGGCCTCATTGCAGCTTTTGTCTGCGCAGTGGCGTTCCAGAATGTGAATATCAGATGAAATCTGGGATATTGTAACTGATATTGTGATATGTAGGCAGGAGGGGCAAACACAGTTTGCCTAATTTTGGTTCCACTCTAACTAGGAAAAGAGGGCAAATGCAAATCAGATTAAGACAGCAATGAAAAATGCTCCTTTTTTTTTCTGCCAAAGGAAGAGCAACGTAAATGATATATTACCTGTTGGCAAAGTCTCATCTTACCAAAGCTAGCACGTATATTGTGCTCTGTGCTCACGGCGTCTCAGCCTGCTTGTGAATCCCAGCCATGTCCTAAACTGGCCACAAACCTTTGCAATGTAGCCCGGGCCTTAATTATGTAACGATCTGATAATGATGCAATTAATTATCAGCTGGCTGCCTAACTGTTATATTTGAAGTATATGCAAGCTCTCAGACTGTAAAAACCTCAGCAAAGATGTAATATCTGTATTTAATAAATACAAAGTTTTGCATTCTCCAGTTAATTCTGAGAACCATCATTCTTTATGGCTTTTTCACCTTGTCTGTTTGACAGGCGATTGCTGAGCACATTCCAGAGGTTTCCTTACTGACTAGAAAACTTTGGTTCAATACCTATAAAAATGTTTCTTCATATTCATCAAATAGAAATCTGATGAACAGATACCTTATTCTGTATAGAGTACACTCTTATATAATTGGATATTGTACTAGATTCAGTAGAGAACATGGAAATGCTTTTAATGGGGTGACTACTTTTATTTCAATGGGTGATGTCTAGTTTTTGTTATAATTAAATTTTATAATCATATATTCTTTTCAACACCTATTTCAATAAACCTCACCAGAATGGCCTCCTGGACCCCTAAGCCTGCACAAAGGTAACTATAAACCAGAAAAAAAAAAGTCAGTGATGCTTAATTAGTGTTCTGCAGATAACATACAAAAGTTTCATAAAGAAAATTCCTCACCTTGAAATACATACTTTGAGAAAAATATGGGATTTGTATTTAACTGACTAGTCATTATCTGAAGATATATCGTAAATGTGGGACTTTATATAGACTATAAAGCATGCAACATCCTCAAAGCTGCTTTTTTGCAGAACATGTATGTAAATCAGACATGCACATTCAATATATTTTTTTTTGTGCATAAATATATCTTTCACAAGCAGAACAGTTTGAGGTGCCACAGAGATTAGGAACCAGTTATAAACCATGACTGCTGCATCTGAAAAATCCCCTGCTTTGTGGCCTTGTACAAAGTCTCAGTTTCCTTATCCACAGAAGAGGGGAAATTACACTTAATTAGGCCACTGAAAGGACCAAAATTAGGTGCTAGGTGGGCTAGTGAAGTAGGCTTTTTGAGAAGGCTGACTCACTTTAAGGGGAAGAGACCTGGATCAGACCTGAGCACTTCTGAAAACTGCATTGCCATGTTTGTGGGCACCAACATGGTCTTTGGAAAATGTGTTTTATATAATTTGTATATGTATTTTTCAGTGCTTTTCACTGAATGCATTATCTTAGCACTTAATAAGACACTTCAGTAAAATATTGGTTAATATTATTCAGTGTATCTACTTCTCTCGTTCAGGTAAATTTAAATATTAATTCATTGAACATCTTACCTGGTTTCAGGTGAGCAAATGGAATTTCACCTGTTAACAGCTCCCAGAGGCACAAAGCATAGCTGAAAACATCGGCTTTTATGGTGTACCTTGTGCACTGCGTGAACACCTCAGGGGCCATCCAGCGTAGGTTCTGCGCATCAGGAAACATCAATAACACATTAACAGTGTTTACTTCCTCATATACGTGTCTTTTCCCATATTTGTATGTTTGTTTTCCTTTCTTTTCTTATTCCCTTGCTTCCATTGCTCCATAAAATAACTGGTAAATTTGCCAGGAAAAATTGTCACTAAAGCTTGCAAAATTTAGGTAGCAAATTATTGTGTATTATATGTAACAGCACTAGCACGGAAGCTGTCTCAACCCCATAAACCAGAACGATCAGGCTTTAAACACTAATTCCCTATTAGAAATAGGAACCACCTGCCAGCAATGTATGTATGTGAGGGGGGGAAGGGTGGATTAAAAAAATGACATTTTACTAAGGACTTTGGGGGCAATAGAGCCCCAAAGATAACCTTAAAAAGCCTTATTTCCTGTTGCAGATGTTCTATATTCACTCATCTCTGCCATTAAAGAGGCTTAAAGGAAAAAAAACCACACAAAAAACCTGAGAGATAAAATACTACACCAGTTCATCTTTTCCAACAAAAATATTGTGATGTCATTTTCTCCTAAACCGAGTTTGCCTCTACGTTTTATACTAATTATGTGCAACAAAACAAGAAACAAACCCCAGGTTGTTTTGTCATATTGTCTTCATCCAGGGATTGCAAAAATCTGGATTCTGAAACACACAGAACAAAAAAAGAAAATGACTGTCAAGCCAATACAGATACCCACCTTATTGTACAAAAATCTTGGCTAATAGGTTTTGTTTGTGTTTTTTTTTTTAAATAACCCTGGGGTTTTGAAAGCCCACGTGAACTGTGGTAGCTGTTTTCAGCAAGGGTGTGTACAGACAAAGAGGCTTCCCAAATCCGCATGCCAAGTTCAGCACTGGCTTACACCTGCAAAGCTCCATCGACATTAACAGCAGCTGAGGACCCACCTCAGGATTCGTGACCTCACGGTTATTTGCACTGGCTGCTATAACTGTATCCAGATTTACAACAAACAGTCGCTGAGCCCTGCACTAAAATGCAGCCCCACAGGAGCCTGTCAGTGTTATTTAATGTCAGAAACGCAGCCCACCTCAAAACGACAAGGTCTTGCACGAACACAGTGAAGGTGGTAGATCAGTCAGTCCCCAAGCAGGACTTAGATGCCTTTGACACATCAGAAAATACACTTAAGCGTGTGTCTGCATGAGCAGGAGCATCGTCAGCAACGCGCCAGGGAAGCAGCTGCTCCCGTGGCCGGAGCCTCGTGCTGTCCCAGGCGGGAGAACAGCAGGTCTGGGGCAGCGCTGGGCCCCTCGCAGACAGGCTCGTGCTGCTCTGTTAACTATAAAGAACGAACCCTGTCCCATTGCCGTGGGGCTGGCGGCCCACAGTAACGCTGTCCTCACATCCTGAGCACTCGCCATGGAAGAGGAGGGCACGTCTTCTGTCAGAGGCATTTTCACTCACTACTTGCCCTGTCCTACTGCTAAAACTCAATCAAATGGAGACGCATCATCTCACTGTCCCCTGGGCCTCCTCCTCAGATAAGCACTGGGGTACTCCACAGCACCTGCTAGCTTAGACGAGCAAAAAATAGGGGCATTCCCATCCCTAAAAGCCTTTTGTCTCCTGTGATAACAACAAAATGAAATCCAACCTCCTCAGCATTTTATTAGTCAGCATGTTTAGTTTTAGAGAATTTGAGGTTATTTTATAAATGTTTCATAAAAACTCCTCACCTCCAAAATCAGCAACAACCGCATGACCATCCTCATACAGGAGGATATTGTGACTGGGGAAAAAAAAATATGATAGGTAATTGTTTAATAGTGTCTAAAAGATTGTGAAAATTTTACAATTTTTGGTTCATAGCTAAACTCTTGAGTTCAGATCACCTGCTTAAGCAGATAAATGTCTACAGATAAACCACTTCTAGCTGCATCTCATATTTATCATTATGAAGTACACATTAGCTCTGAGTAGGCAAACCCAATAGCTTCATAAATGAGAATGCCAGTTTCTAATCAATACTAAACCAAAACCATTTCTGTAATTAGTTACAGATCAAGGGTAACAGCTTTATTCAATACATGAACTGAATGGCAGTGATGAAGTGAAAAAGGTGGTGTTTGAATATAAACACAGTGACGGCCTTTAAATAAAATTACATGGACTGATTCTTTTCTCTTTAAGGCTTACATAAGTGCAAATTCATAGTGGTAATTTATGCTGATGTGTAGAAGGGAAGGAAGAGATCTGAAGAGTCCCTATAGGATGGATCACTGGAAACCACTGCATCACCTTCGCCCCAGTTTCAGAGTTAGGAAGGAGGGAATAATGCAGGGAAATTCCTGTTTGGGCAGCACACGTGTGGGACGATCTGGGTCAGGACATCTAGAGAGCAGAGAAATGCTTTACCAAAGATAATTACTTGTACTGACACCTGTGAAAGTGTTTTGACTTCTGTGAAATCTTTGAAACCATAGCAACTGCAGGCCTCGGTGGGTGTGAGGGGTTGGACAACCAGACCTTCACCTTAGATTGTCAGCAGAGATATTCGGAGGCTTAAAGTTAAATCTACTGGATTTGTCCTAAAACTACTAGAACCAGAGAGGTGAATTAAGAGATTTGTGTGGTGGTTTAAACCCATTTATTGAAGCTAATGTGAAGAAAATTCAGCTTTATTTGTTCAAAGGCAGTGAGGGATATGGATAGCATCTGGGAGGAAATCTAACCCTACACATGCATCTTTTCTATTAATTAGAGGATTTAAAAGAATAAACTTCCAAGCATGAACAACTGCCTGAGACTATAAATATTTCTTACCCATTTTATACAAGTGTCACCTTGTGAGCAGGTAAGCAGGTAAGCCCAGCACATGCATTAAATTTGCAACTCATAATAAATCTGCAGCTGAGATGTCACCGCTATGATCTACAAAACAAAATTCCTCTCATCGCCTGTGGTCGCAAAGTCTAAAACGCTCATGCAGGACACATACACAGTCTTCTGGGACACCTTCTACATACACCTGTTTGATAAATACTCCAGATGTTTTGTATCATCTGCTCAAAGCCCATTATCTCAACACAACTACCTAGGAAGAGCACAACAGCACAAGGATGACAAGAAGCTAAAGGGCTTCTTGCTGATTTTCTGCTACCCGCTCAGCTTTACCCCTACGATGCATATGCAGAAACGTTAGAATCATTAACAAAAGGCCACTGGTGTGGTGGCATTTGCAGAAAATTGATAGTACACAAACAGAGACTAGGTTAATGTCCCAGGAAAAATTAAGCCTCAGAGGTCTCCAGGTATTTCTGGAAATTTTCAAGATTCAGACTTTTGATTTTGTCCTGAATTAAGATGGAAAGCAGACATTTCATAATGTGCTGTGCAAAGAAAATGACATTTTTTTCCCCCTGTAAGTAACTAAATAACCTGGCAGAAGTGTTCCTTTCTGAATTTACCCTCGAAGCTGCCCTACGTCATGGAGTAGGGTAGATCCTAGGAGCCTACATCCAACTATCAAACAGCCGCACGTAACAAGGAAAGTTTTGATAATTCCCAGGGAGAATTTCCATGAACTTCACACACGACTGAAAACGAAACAAACCCACAACTTCTCTGACAGAAAATACTTCCGATGGGAAGTTTCCCGTCAGCGCCCCAAGGTCTGTGTGCAGGGTGGTCACTAGAGGGGGATGCAATGCACAGGTTGGGAGCGCGTCGCCTCCGCTGAGATTTCTGGCATTGTGGCTCCCTGTGACACGGATCAGTTACGCCCTTTGGTAACACTTGTTTTAGCTTAAATGCACATGTTCGTTCTGGAGAGAGAATTCAGATTATATTTACTTTGCCAAAAGTATAGAGAAAAAGAGCAAACAGTTACAGAGCATGGGAAACATTGGAGCGGATAATACTTTCTTTTTGCCAACTGTGTTGTCTTACATAGCACTAAAAATTAAGATAGTTTTGTATGCTGCTTGTGCTTGTCAATATGTTGTGGAACTAAACCACTTGGGAGTAACAGGCTTTATCAGGTATACATCCTTTTTTAAATCTTATTTTATTTTTATGTGCCCAGTCCTTAATGGACCAAAAAAAAAAAAAAAAAAAGGAGAGATCCCTTTCCTCCTGTCAGTGTCTTTTAAGCCCCAGTGGATGGTGGTGAGCATTAAATCAGATCAGTCTCTTTGACAGCCTTGGTTACATCTCTCAAAGCCAGACACGTCCCTGGTCATTTAGGGGCCACCACTGCTTTTACGAGCACTGTGACCCTGCAGATGCGGCTTAGTGAATCTTCAAAACTTTGATCCTTAAAATCTCTCTCTCTCCTAGCAGCAGTCCCCATTTCAGGGCTTTTATTGGGCTGGGGAACCTGAAATTAGAGCTGTTGGCAACAGCCCGTCCTCTGCTGCGGTGCTGCTGACGGAGGGACAGAGAAGCCAAGGACTGAAGCTGTGCCAGCCAAAATGACCAAACTGAACCCAGCCCAGAATGCCTCCTCTGTGCTTTGTAAGGGCTCGGTCTAGTCTGCTGGGAGGGTTTGCTGTACGAAATGAAAGTCTGCCGGCAACAGGGTGTGAAGTGGCTTTGAGTACTGTTACTGGATGTCACAGAGGCATTTCATTTTGAAGCCAGTCCAACTTTGAGGAAGAGTTTGGACTAGATGATCCTGGAGGTCCCTCCCAACTCAACCGCTTTGTGATTTCATTAACCGTAGTTTTCCAGTGGTCTCCCTTTAATGTCTCAGCATGAAGCAGCTCATCATTCAACAAATGACACAGGGATTTGCTAAGGGAATTCGTTAATTCCCCAAGCATCGAGTAAACATCTCTATACGTATTTATATACATATGGGCTTTTGCTCCTGTGGATCCATAAATGCCTTCCAAATACACTTATTTCCCGCTCTTCTTTTTACTATATTGAGTACACAAACGATGTGTCATTTTACTACACAGCACACAGCTACGAGAACTGAAGAGTTCCCTCCCCACATACAAATAAATTTTAGCTGCTCATGCTCAGAACTGGCTATAGAAAGACGACTCTCTTCATGCCAGTGCAGCAGATACGAGCACTTTTGCAGAAGGCAGCTGACCAACAACAAAGAACCAGCACCTACGCTGTAGTCACTAGGAGAAAAAACACAAAGCTTGTCTAAGGAGAGAGAACACAGCTGCTTTGGAAGGCCCTTACTTTATGGTAAGAGAATAAAAGTCCTATGATAAGGTGAAGAAGCCAGTTGATAGCTGTTGGTAGATCTAGGGCACTTGCAACTTCTAAAGTGAAGGTAAGATAGGAAAAGATTGATAGATTATCTGTTCCTTAAAGTCTTGACTACATAGTGGTGTTCCAGCCACAATGCACGCACTGCTCAGCCCAGGTTACAGCCCACATTACACGTACCAGACTCCGAAATGGTTGGTTCTAACAGCAGAGGACTGGGTTTGTTGGCTCACATAAGGTCTCACAGTCCTAAGCTGAGTGGTGACTAAAATGATTATTTTTTGGTTTTATTATCTGCAGGGTGGGATGAACGAGAGACTAAGCACGGTGTTTGAAAAATACCCCCATATGAGAAAAATGATGTGCTTTCAGTCCTGGCTGTGTAGAAACAGACTTTTTTGAGTTTAAGTTTGTTTTCCCGTCTTCAGAATTATTTCAGGTTCATGTCTTGTTCAACATGACACTCTCAATTGAAGGTTTTGTAGAAAAGAACCTGAACTGTAAGATATGAGGGTTTGGGAAACCATAGTTTGAGGGCAGTAAATTGCTACAAATAAGGGTAATAGTTTTCAAGTAAGGGTAGCTACTAGCTAGACTAAAAGGTGATCTGATTCACTTCACTCCATTTACAGCTCCTGAGATCCTTTATCCTTAACCTCGCAGTGGATCATTGCAACAGCAGCGCAGAATTACAAATGGTTGTATCCTGCAATGGGCATTGATTCCGGGGTATTACTCTACACAAACTTCTGATGGGAGCCATAGTACTTATTGATTTCGTCAGTGTCCAAATTACTTTTCTTGTAATATTGACTTTTTTCTGCAAAAGCATATACATGTGAGCAGAGCAGCCTTCACATTAAAGAGTCTGGCTTTCAAAGCAGTTAAAAACATTTCTGTGCTGCCCTTCCAAACCCAGTTTCTGAAGCACGTGTCACCAGACTGAGTGTGACAGAGACATCAGGTTAAATAAATCATGAGCCAGTGCCTGTCCTTTGCCTCACGTACAGGAGTCCCAGCGAGCTCCCTGCGAGCTGAGGTTTCCAACACCTCTCCATCAGCCACCACTACGAGAAGTAAACATACACCCAGTGAAGAGGGAGCATGGTTATAGCTCAGGATATGCAGGAGAGCTAACATTTACTTCTGGGCTCTCTAAAAGGGCTCAATAAAATCCATTTATTGTGATGGAACAGCAACAACGGATCAAAATTCATTATTATGCTGGAAGGCTGTCTGGAGATGTAAGCTTTTCTTTCAGACTTTATGGAGCTCAGTTTCCTGGGAGAGGCTTTGTAGTAAGTACATAAAACAGAAAATGGAAGGCAAACTTGTGAAGAAGAGATACCAGGAATTAACAAAACTGAAGCTTTGATCATTTCTCTTTCTTTGTTTCTATGTTTGATCAAGATGAAGCACAGGCAGCAGCCAAGCGAAAAAGGAACTCAGGGTGTGTGTTCTAAACAAAACATCACATTTACCCCATTTGGAAAGATCAACTCGAGTATGTCAAGATTTTGTGAAGTCAGTAAACACCGAGGCAGCGATGCAGCGCGATGCAGCACAAATTAGGATTGCTTAGAAGGTGCCTGTGACACTAATCACCAGGGGAGGTTCTACATGACTAAGAGGAGTTAAAACACCTTTAAATGCGGGGCTAGGGTGAGTGCGAGCCACGCACGAGCACATCTTTGCACCCAGGCTGCCCTGAGCAGGGTCAGCTCTGCACAGGGATGAGACCCCTTGTACCCCACAGTGCGACCGCCCTCGGCTTTGATCCTGGCAGATCCATGACTTGGGGATCAGCGGTACTTTCCCAGGCAGCTCAGAAATAGGCTGAGGTGTGGCAAATATCACTGTTTCTGGGAGAAAAAGAAAATCCTGCGTTTCTACGCACTAATTCATTTGCTTTTCAGACCACTGTGATACTGTCACGAATACGTATTGCTGCAGGGAGAAGACGCCTACCACAGATGCTAGCCATCAGAAAAGCTGAAAAGAGCTGGAATAACATCACCTCCGCCCTTCGCCCTTAACTACGTCTAGCTGGACGTCTGGCTGAGACAGCCAGACACGGTGCAATTACTGTCACCCTTGCTAGAGAAAAGAGGAGGTTCTGTACCTGGTACAGACACTTGATGAGAGAGGAAACCTTTAACGATAACTGGACAATTGAGCTATTGCTACATATACAATCTTTTACAGCTCTATAAAAGTTGGAAAGAATCAAGTTTAGGGACAAAGACAAAACACTTGCTAATTAAATGTTTGCTAATGTAAGACATGTACTGTGTCCAAGATGCAGTGCAAGAATATAGCTCATGACCACACAGGCAAAGTATCTTTTGCCTTCTGCAAAATGTCATTTAGCAGGAAAAGTGTCTATAAATCTATTGAAAATTGATTTACAGATTCAAGAGAGCTATTGCAATTGATTTAATTTTCAGCAAAGAACACACAAGAGGAAGCAGAAAAACACCAGCTGCATGCAACAAATCAAGAGCAAGGCTTTGAGAAATTAGCATCACAAACGCAGATTTTCAAACACTGGGAATGTGGGGAGAGATTCACAAAATGCTTTAGCTAGGTCAAAAGCTTCCAGTAGCTCTGAAGATCAAGGTTTTCGTACACCAGTCACTATGCCTTCACGGCACATGGCTTTTGAAGGGCTGAGCAAATTACAACATAAAAGCATATGAATGTGGACACCACAATGCTTACATCGTATTTATCAAAACGTTGACTGATCCAAGTGCATTCAGGAGAGTGAGAAGTATATGGAACAAAGAAATGAAAAAGTTGGCAATGGCTTATGTGATGAAGTGAAAATAAAAGTGATATTGATGGTCTCAACAAAAAAAGCATAACTTGTCCATATTAGAGCTGTGGATATGAGCAAGAACAGTCAAGCGAGGAACACAAGTTTCACCAGATAATAGTTTTTAGGACAGAAAAAATTGAAGCTCTCCCAACCAGGACTCCCACAAATCACTGTCTTCAAGATGTCTAGCTTCACCTAAACCCAAACCTTGGGATGATAAATGTAATCATAAAAGTGTAGTGGGTTCATACAATGTAGCCACGACTCTTTTTAGTTTACATTTAATCTGATTTTAGCTCCCATATAGACTTTCCATAAAAACATTTAAGTGATTTGAGTATGAGATGTGGAATTGTTTTGAGACCCCCCCCACCAGATGTCAAACGAAAATATTAACGAAATGCAAGGCTAAACTAGAGAGCCTCTTGAAGGCTATACCCTGGGCTGAATGTAGGCACACGGATCATACAACACTACAGACTTCTGTGTGGTCTTGGTTCAAATTTGACCTCTGTCATAGGGACAAAAATGATCACCCAAAAATACAACCCAGAGAAATAAGGCTTGGAAGGTACAGCTCACAAAAGCTACTATTGCCTCAATGGCACTTGGAAATTTGAAAACCACAGATGAGAAAGGAACTCTTCAGCCTCTGCTTTAGGAAATACGGCAAGATAAGTCTGATCTGAGCTGAGCTGACAGAAGGTTAATAATGGGCTCAGCAGAATCAGAAATTAATTGTCTTCTGTTAAGGCCACACACAGTTTGAAAAGGTGAGACCAAGCATCGTTCTCTTCTTGAAACCAAGGAAGGCAAAACCCGAGGAAAGCACCAGCAGTGTGTAACGACCCCGGGTTTTACAGAAGGCAGCAGCTCCGTGGGCCTGCCTGCTGCAAGGGCTTCTCAAAGCTATTCAGTGCGTGTCCCCTTCCCAGAGAACAGGGCCGTGAAAAGATCCTTCCACCTTGAACACGCTGTGGGTTTAATGAAAGGCGACGGCTATTTTGAGATTTCAGAAGGGATTTTATCACAAAGAGGAGCTGCAGACACCATCCCCATTACCACCAGGCTCCCATCCTCTCTTTCATCGTTCTCACTGAGCCAGCTCCCAGAAACTTTTGCAGCTAGTTAGAGCCATCAAATAAAGGTTAGTCGCTCAAAGGCTTGGCCCAGCCATGCTCAGCTGTTATGGCTCAAATTAAGCTGATACTAAAATGATTTCTTTTTTATTAAAGTGCTATAATCATCGTGGCCACAATCCCTCACCACAGTGTAAGTAGTAATAAGCTCATGCATGTCACCATTGCTGATAGCTGTCAGAACTTCTTTTTCCAGAATTGAAAGAAAAATAAAACTCCCAATTATTCTCAAAATGGAAGGATAACCCCCTTTCCAAGGTAGGGGCATGAAAGATTCATTTTCTTCTCTCTTCTGTCTGGCCATATTGCAGATTTATTTAATGCATTATGTGCATTGCATTAGATTTCAGAACTCACAAAGAGGGTTACAGGCTATGTGAAAATTTAAGGTAAAAAATTTAAGGCTCCTGTGAAGCCACTGGCAAAACTTAACACAAGAGGGTCAGAATTTTACTCTTGTTTTTTTCTTTTCATCTGTCATAAAGATTTTCATCTAGTAATTGCGCCTGTGGGCTGACTGGGACTCATGCTGAAAACACGACTCCTGCTTTCACACTGAAAAGTTTCAGAAGTTAAGCTACTCTCAGCACCACACATCAACCGCGCTGATGTCCTTGTAGCAAATTATCTTTTGACCCTCACAAATATGATCTGGTAAAAGCTCTGTGAGGCAATGACGTGCTTTTTGCCTCTCTAGTGAGTTACTGGGTTTGCTTTTGTGGAAAACATCATTGAAAATACTTCAGTGCAGGACTATTTTTCTGACAGCCCGTGGTGACAAGGCAGAAAGCTGAAACACAAGGTTTGGCTCTTTGCTGTCCTAAAACAGCTACGCAGCCTGCAGCATCCAGCCACGGGGCTCTTGGCTTGCACCACAATGGGGCAAGAACTGCAGCTTCAGGAGAAAGCATCTCCTGCTGAGCTCCACAGTCTGGGGGGTCCGAAGGACCCTGGGAAGGGGGATGCAGGTGTACGAAGGAGACTCAGGGAGAAAGTGGAGGGTGCGTGAAGTCAGAGCCAGGGGAGTGAGGAGAAGGGAACCTTGATGGCAAGGAGGAGGAGAACAGGTCATGGACATGGACGGTATGCAATGGAGAAACGAGGCAAGCACGAAAAGACAGATGAGGTAGTAAGGAGGCATTCTTCCAGCCTGTCTTTTTTGTAGGTTGAGATCCAGGTTGTTTTCTGCACAGCAAATCCTACTGACAGGATACCTTATACTTGAAAAACTGGACACTCACTAATAAGGTCCGGCCTTGACAGCTTTTCGCTGTAACCTTTCCAAAGGCCTCTCGGACTGGCAGAGGCACGTTGCTGCTACCAACAGCTATTTATTCCTTTTTGAGAAAGGGTAATGTAGAAAACCTCTGTCCAGTGCCAAGCTTTTCCTCACAATTTAACGCACTGAAAGTTTGTTCCACCAGCAGTTTCTCCTTGCTCCCAATCCAGACCGTGTCGTACAAGACGGGTTAAGATCCATTTGCCATAAGAGCAAAGGTACCTCATTAGAAACCGTTAGCAATGCAGACTTGGGGCAAAGCTGAAGAGCTGGATGTCCACCTCAGTACTCAGGACTGACAGGGGATGCCTTGTAACAGCAAAAGAGATGGCAGCAAAGGTCAAGAGCTGTGCGGGAGGAAGGCTCAACTGTGCCCAGCTTGGATGATGTGCCCTTCGCGTTAATGGGCGAGCAGAGCCGAGAGTCAGGCTTTGTCTGCACCAAGAGGAGGCGTTTTCATCTAAAATCTTACAGTCCGATACAGTGAGGTATTTCACCACCCTTCCCTGAAATACGCACACCCTGAGACTATTTCCATAGCTAGAAAAGCAAGAACAGGTTTTCTCTGCGTACGTCAAGGTCTCGGTGCAGGATATACTCAGGTATCAGCACAGAAACTGTGTGAGTGCACACACCTGCACTGGGTTTCAGCTCTTAGAAGTGATCCAGCCAGAGATGCTTTTCTGTAACAAATGGGCCAAACAACCCGAGAAACAGATTATGGGAAAATATTTGAGGTAAAAAAGACAAAACAAACAAAGAAAAGGAAAAGAAATAACAACAGAAGGCGACAAGGCGTTATTTGAAAGCACGGTGCTATGCTGAAAAGGAACTGAGAATTCCCAAATGGAAAATAGAAAAAAAAAAACAGAACAGATTAAAGAAGTATTTGTAGCCATCCTTCAGGACAGCAGAAGAAAGTATTTGCCTGTGTGGGAAATCCAGTCAATAAGGACAGAAACCAATGAACTAAGTGTTCAGCATTTCATCACGTCAGTTATTAAAAAAAATTAGAGTCTTAATGACAAGATGTCAGGGCCGAGCGTGCTCTGCACTGAGGAGGAATAGCAAGACCAGGAGACAGAAAATGAAGGAGCCGTAGCTGACATTACCCAAAGGTGACTTAATTCAGGGCGTCCCCCTAAAGACTAGAAAACAGCAGTATCATGCACCACTAGCACACCAGGAAATCAGAGAGCATTTTTGTTTTTCAAGATTTATTTGATAAGTAGAATTATATTTAAAAAAACTTGGAATTTGAATGAGAATTAAAAAATAAAAAAACCTAGGAAGAATAGAAAAAATAAGTTGAAATGTCAAAATGAAGCATTTCAAAGGCCTCTGAAACGTGGGTTCAGGCTTTCTTAGGCTAAAAGAATTTTGATAAGTGGCATGGTTTTTGAAAGTATTTAGTCAATCCAAAATGCATTTAAAATACTCAACAGACAAAATTTATGTATCTCTGCTACAGTAAATATGGCTTATAGTCATATGCTTTGATTAAGCCTCCATATAGTCAATATACAGGGATGAATACAACGCATCAGCAACGTCCTTCTAAACATTCTACATCTCCCATACCCCTGCAGAAACACCGTGTCTGTGCGTTCAAATAAAGTAATTGGGTGTGTAATTGGCGATGCTTAACGTGGCCATTGTGATGTGCTTGCAGCAGTTGTAACAGGAGCAGATGGATGCACTCATACATCGGAGCTGATGAATAAAGCAGTGTGCTAAAATCTGCGGCCAGAGTATAAGCAGAATTTGTGGCAATATTGCCAACCTAGGGCACATAAATCCCAGAAGACGGTTTGAAGTGATAGGGTTTGTAGACTGCATTTTTCAGACTAAAATAAAGAAATATGCGGTTTCTTTTGCACTTAGTGATCTGATTTTCTTCTTCAGTCTGCAAGGATATTTTTCCTTTCATAACCACAAATAGAGTTATTCTTGTGTTTAAAAAAAAATGTGACTTCAAGAGCAGGTACTCATTTTTGAAAATACCCTTTTGAACCCAAAAGGACCAATACTGAACAAGCACCGGCTCAGCCCCACGCCTCCCTTTTCCAGCCAGACACCTAAAGCAAACGGCAGGGATTGCCTCCTGGGAGGCTTTCGCAGCTCTGCACTGACCTCAGTGGCACTAGTGACCAGTTTAAATTAAGCACTTAATTCTTAGAGGGGCAAAAGTAGGTGAAATGAATTAATTAATGGTTTGGATTCCAAAAAGATTACTGGGGAAATACACTAGATAGATAGCAGAAATTGTACAAAGGCTATCTCACAGCTCTAGTGTATATGCAGACAGGGGGGTAAATATTTTGTTCATTTCAGATAAGGTACCTGCCCATGAAATTATTATCAGCATGAAGTTGACCACTGCCTGTCAAGCCATTAAACTAAAGTGTATTAAAGCCGCCAGTGAATGTGAAAGCATCGTGCCTGTCTCTGTTCAGCCTGCACCCAGGGCTAAACACTAACCAGTTGTTCTATCACCCCAGACCCCTCCCCAGCTGAGAAAGGGAATTGGGAAAAGGAGGGAGACTCGTGGGTTAAAATTTAAACAGATTTAATAAAATAAGAAAACCAACATCAATGCTAATACAAAAGACACAAAATTATACTCAGCCCAGAGTGGTGGCAAGTTCCTTCTGGGATCACAACCATTGAGGAGAAAGAGGGAGGGGAGAGCAGAGCCAAGAGCCCCCATCCCCAGCACCTCTCCCATTTATAGTGCCCCTGGGGTCAATGTCACAGCACACACCTGGGGCCAGCCTGGGGCAGCTGCCCTGGGTTTAACTGCTCATGGCCTCCATCACCAGCCCACAGCTGGGCACACACTGGAACAACATGGGACAGAAAAGGGATTCTATAAATTTTATCCCCACAAAACCAGGACAATGCCCCAGTTCCCCAGGCCAACTGACACAAGCAGACCTTCCTCCAAGCTCCATCAGTGGTAGTGAGATACCCCACAACGACAAGAGCCTGCGAGTAGAGGTGAGACTGCAGACGACCACTGTCGCTTTGGGGCTTCATATTCCCTCAATTTTTAGGATAAAGAAAGAAGCTTACCTGTTCAAGTCACGATGTATGATAGGTTGTGTGAGATTGTGGAGGTACTCCATGCCTTTGGCAACATCTACAGCAATGATTAATTTAGACTGCAGATCAAGAGTTCTATATTTTGAAAAAGAAATATTGCTCAAAGTTATTAAAGAGACAAAAAATATCTGTAAATCATGGAATCTTTAAAATTGTTTAAAATACAAACTAATGTTATATAATCTATGTAATGTAAATGTATATAATGTAAAATAATGACTAAACAACAATTTTGTAATTACTTATTAATTTCCCTTGTACACCCAATAATCTGAACCAACGCTAAAATTTTTCTAGTGTGTTCCTTTCTCCATTGGTCTATACTGAAATGAATAACACTTCCATCAGCGTAGACTTACTAATCTTCCTAATTCTGTACCACGAGGCCAAGCAGAGAACGAGCGACATACCTCTTCTGCTCGTGAAGCAGGGAGAAGAGCGACCCTCCAGAAATATACTGAGTGACGATGGCAAACTGACTGGGGTCGTCCAAGCAAGCTCCCACGAACTGGATGACACATGGGTGGTTCAGTCGGCAGAGGATGGAAACTTCACGGCAGAACATGTCCACATCAGATTTGGAGCAGTAGGTATTGGCTCGATAGCTTGGCATTTACATGAGAGAAAACAGCAAGGCAAAAATATAATAAAATATGGGTTTTTTTAATGCTTCAAGCTAGGTCATCAACCAAACAAGGCGGAAAAGTCTGACAAACTCACCGTTTGATTGCGACAATTTTATTTCTGCAACGTCCTTTATATACCTTCCCAAAAGATCCTAAAAGGATTTAAAATAGATATGCACAAGGCTATTTATTATGACCATCAGACATCTAAAACGGATGCATTCCTATTCCCGGTACCTGAGCCGATGATCTCATGGAACTCTATTTCCGAGAGCTGAAGATGGAAATGGGATGGCAAACCAGCACGGAGGAGGAGAACGTCGGCCTTCTCTGCAAAAGAAAACACTTCTCCTGTCGGTAAAACGCGGGTCTCGGGGAAGGACAGGCTGTAAGCATTCAACTGCACAAAGCATCGCACAGTGAAAGCTGATTTTCCTCCTGTGAATTGTCCACTGGCAATCCTGGTCCCTTGTCCTTCGGTACCCACAGTAACCCCAACAACAGACAAGTACTTGCAGCGCTACGGCTGCCTTGGGCTTGGCTTTAGAACCTTATGACCGATGAACCCCGTTCCATAAGCACGTTCTGCCTGGATCATGGGATGGTCACGTAAAATTCTTTATACAGAGAATTAGTTCCCTTTTTCCCACATGGCTAGTGCTCATTGCTAATGCCAGGGATGCTACTCCGGGTCTGACTGACTCTTCAGTGACATGTGGAGTCTAAATTTTGCAACTTAATTTAGTTGGCAAACATCTCTACCTTGTTGATCTTTTTGGTTTGTTACTATAAGGTTCATCGGAACATTTCTAACTGGAACATTTCAGTGCTGCTGTGTAAAGGATGTAAGGATTTGATTACATCCAGAGTGAATATTTGAAGTGGAAAATTGAGAGCACCACAAAAAATGAAATATTTTAAAGTACAAATATTCACCTGAATGTTTTATCTATGTGTGTTTCAGATTAACACAAACTATTTTTGGGGAGAATTTTTCTTGTAATGATAATCCAGGCATTTTACAGTGGAATTCAATATGATATTTGTTTGCATTCATGGATACGTGTGTATTTGATTAGTATGAATGCACAATCACATCCTTTTCTCCAAAGAAATAAAAATAAATATATTTTTTAAAGTAAATGAACATAAGATAAATGCAGGAATTATCATGATGCTGAGCAACAAAGCTAAGTATGTTGTTTCCTAAAATTATCCTAGGGAAATATCACTGCTGCTTATGCACATCATTACATTTCTGAACAAAGAAAATTCCAGGAAGAACGAATCTTGTGTACTGTGTTTAGGCGGACAAACACCTTGGGTAGAAAGAGCCTAAAAGTTCAAGTAGTCCCTTGCCATTGAGAATACCTTTAGTCATGTTTTTAATCTTTCCTAGGGGGGATGGAACTGACACATAGGAACCATCTGAAATGAAAGAACAGAATGAGTTTCATGGAATTCAAAGACAGTATAAGCATCTGTGCTGATAAATTAACGAGGCAACGATTGCTTAAAGAATGACAAACAAAGGGGGGAGAACACACACACGCACACAAACACCCGTGATCGGGATGAGGCCTTGCATGGAGAAGGATCTTGACTTCCCTGGTGTTAAAGGTGGCCAGCGAGCCTTTCGTATCAGCTAGATTTTGTAAAGCAGCTCAGATGGGATTAACAAATTCTGACAACTGGGCTGTGACCATATTGTGCTGTCTAGATTTTCCTAAAGAAAAAAACGTACCAAAAATTTAATCTCTTGTTTTTCTGCTTAAGTGGGAGCTGAGTGCTTTTTGTCATAAATACGGGGAACCTGGCAAATGGGGATTCTCATGACTCTAATTTTCTCTGTGCCAGTCAGAATTGCTCCAAAGTCTTTGGATCTGACCCTTTAGGTAGAGAATAAAGTGATTTCTCAGACCATACCTCCTCCAGGTTGTGAGTATTCGTTACAGGGTGATTCATCTTGAGGTCTCTTATAATGCTTCAGAAGGGTCACAATGGCATCATGACCTATGAAAGAAAGAGGAAATATAAGGATTTGCAGATAAACGCAATAGTTTTTTTTTAAAAATTGATTTATACAAAATAAGGGGATTTAAAAAAAAATGTACAATGTGCCTATAAAACATGTAAACAAAGACACAGCGATGCTAATCTAAAACATACTATGATTCTTAACTACAGAAATATAGGGAGATACCTGCCAATAAAAACAAGCATGTTATTTTCACGAGTCCATTAATCCTAAAATGTGATATATGGCAACAGAAAAAACCCTGCTACAGAAATCCTTAAACGGAAGTTGACAATAGTCTTCAACGCACCTTACAAGGACAACTGGTGCCTGAAAATATTCCAGTCCTGGTGTCCTAAACCAGATGAAATTCGCACGCTGTGTTGCTGCGGACAGCGGCTGTACTCATCGTGCTCCTTCGCAAGGCACCAGAGGAGCGGGGCGTGCACAGCGTGCTCACCCCCTCGGATGTTTAATGCACAAACTTCTGCCTGGCAACATTCAAAATTCTTTTCCAAACCTTTCAAGGATGAGTTTTCCCTCAGTGATTTCCTACAGAGTATTTTGCCGATATCAGGTTTTTGGAAATCCGTAGTTTTACTATATTACGGTCATTCTCATAATACGTGGTGCTGCAATGCTTTTGGAGAAAGGGGGCATGTCCCAGGAGTCATGGAGTTAAAAACAGGATAGAAACCTGGCACGTTACTGTACCTGGAGGACAGTATAACAGGAACCATGAAAATGCCTTGCTTTGACCCATATTTGCAAGAATTTAAGGTTACTGACTCTGATTCATTGTAATGCCTCCTTCAGTAATAAAATTAAAACTCCTCAGGCACGTACCAGAGGGAGAAACAGCCTTTCTGAGCAGGCTGTATGGTTTCTATTTTAGCAGCATGTAAATACTCCTGTCCATGAGTTTGTGTTGAATTAAACTGATGTTTAACAGAATATCTGAGAAAATAAATAAAAGGGCTGTTTTTTATAACCCTTCATGCCAGGAACTGGAAAGCAGATGGTGAGAGCTGTCAGTACAAGGACTGAGGGGTTATTTTGTACTATTCTCTCTTTCGTGTACTGTTCCTATGGATTTTGTAGCAGAAACTAGAAAATTGAAATACCTTTCTCATAAGCCCACATCAGACAGGTCTGCTCATCCTTTTCTCCACTGGACCTGCTGGGATCACAAGCTACCAGGTTCATATCAGCTCCATTATCCAGTAAGAACTGTACCAGTCGAATATGGCCATGGTAGCAAGCACAGTGTAACCCTACAGCATCAGAGAAGCACGGTAAGCACAATGGTCAGAACAGCACGACAGGGCTTGCGGCAGCCACTATAAAGCACAAATTGATTTCCTCAATAAAGGAATATATTATCAAAAAATACTAGAGGCAATAGACGAAAATAAAATATTAAGGCTGCAAGAACAAATCTATTGCCTGCTACACACCATGCCAGCATTTACTCTGCCACCTGCAAATCACACGTAACAACTTTGTACGTGAGGAAGAGTAAGTAGAAACAAGGGCGGCTCGTTTTCATTGCCTGTAGTAGGGACACGGAGGCGTGCAGCCCGTCAGACACTCTAGCCTACATGCTCAGTCTCTCGCAGAGTACTGCTTGGGCCAATTCTTAAAACTACTCAGAAGCCTAACTACGGGAGAGTCAGTTCACATCAGGTTTTGCTACTCATACACAAGCTAACGAGCCTGACACAGCCTCACTGCACTCCTATCACTTCTATGCCTGCCTGCAAACATTTCAAGAGCTGGGATCTGTCTGAAAGGTAATTGGACACTGATCATCGAATTATCAGGGAATTACCCTGGAAGTCCTGATCGTGTACGGCTTCCAAATTTTTTAGTGCTGGTGTATGCACTCATACACAATAAGGGTGATGACGTTACCTGTATGTCCATCTCTTCCCTGGTGATTGATGCTTACAACATTCTGGTCAAGAAGAAATTTTACAAGTTCTATGTTCTTGCCATAGGTGCAAGCGCTGCAAAAATAAAGGGGAAAGTGAATGCTGTAGTCCATAAAAGGACAAATACTTTGGGGAGCCAAAAATTTAAAAAGAATTACACAGAGATAAAAATGTAGCAATAGAATAAAGGATCTTCAGAAATGTGCAAATGCATCAAAGCATGTTCATTGCTGTCATTTCAGAAACATTCTAATTATTTCTGTATAAATTAATTTTGTACAGCTATGCAAAATTAATACAGACTGTTTTGCAAAGTGCTTCTTAAATAAACACTTTACAAACTTACAGCATTGTGACCAAACCGTGTTCTGGCACCTCAGTTCTAACTTAGAGTACTTAGACTCAGCAGGTTCCTAGGCAGAAGAGGCTCTAAACTCAGCTTCCAAACTGGACAGAGAGAGAAGCCGTTACTGATCCTGGTGCTGAGGAGCCTCATGCCTTTCCTACCTCACTCTCACTTGCTCTCTCCCCACTCACTCTCTGGTTCTACCTCCCACTTCGCGTCCTCTCCCGTGTCTGAGGACAGGAGCTCCCCATCCATGCCGAGCTCACCGCTTGCCTTGTTCCTCCTCCGGCTGCTGCCGAGACATCTGTTATTTGGGGTGTTGTGCTGTGTGCACGTGCCAGTGGAATCGTGTCGATAACGGCGCTTTAAACATCTCACCTGTGGAAAGCTGTTTCGCTGAATATATTTTCCTTAGTGAGACTTTCTGTTCCCGAGAGCTGAATTATTTCCTTGACAACTTCAAACTTCCCATTGTAACACGCACTGAAGATGAAGCCAGTAAAGAGCTGTTACCACCACCAGCGTTCTGAGGGGGCCCAAACCACGTAAACCAGCCTTCCCGTGACTCACAGGTGCAGAGGTGTGTCCCCGTAGATGTTCACCACGTGCGGCTGCACTTCGAAGCTGCTCTGCAGTAAGAACTTCACAATTTCATGGTGTCCAAACCGACAGCAGAAGTGCAGAGGAACGTGATCTTCGTTGTCCTGAGCGTTCACTGCCATTTGACCCAGAAAAAGACCAAAGAAAGTATTTTACACTCAACACAGCTGGTTTTGGGTATTTAGCAATGCTTTATGTGCTGTGCATCTATGTTACAAAATCTCCTGCTAAAATATTTATGGTCCTATTTCTTTAAAATTGAAACTTCTCTGAGATTTTGTATATCAAAACTACATTACTTGGTGTCATCTGTAGTACACTGTCAAGATGATTTTTTGGACTTAGGGTATAGTTGCTTTCTTCCAGTAGCAGATGTGTTGGATGTTTTGATGTAGCTTTCCACGAATGAATCACAAGTTACAAATGACCCTTAGAAAGAACAACTGCTGTCAGTATGTCATAATGTGAAGCAAAAAGTAAGCTACATAGTCACTATATGGAAGAAAGTAATTCACTGAGTTATTCCAAACACGTGGAACAATAGTCATTAATTACAAATACTAGAAACATACTTCACTGCTGCTCTTAGGAAAGGAAAATCACGTTGGTTTTAGGGTTTATCTTACCTTCCTTGAGTAGCAGGGTCAAGGACTAAAATTAGTTATACAGTGATAAAAAAGAAATTTAAACAAAATAAAGGAGGCACAGTAAAGATGTAGTTTTTGTAGTCATTATTAAAATATAAATATATATGAGGCAAGAAAGGAAGAGGAGAACTCATTCAAACATCTGGATTTCCAATGTTTTCATTTTGCTCAACGTCTCCTTTCACCTGCAAGGATGATTATGTATGTGCTTCACGTATTTGAGAGGGTGGGAGTATTCTCTGACATAACATGAAACTATATAAAAGAATGGGCAAAATTGGAGACACAGTATAGTATTGTTGGGTGGGAATGGTAGTTATCTCTGTGATTCTTAGTATATTTCTTGCTATGTTTAAGGATAGAACAATCATAACCGGCTGATACCATAACTGATAGAATTGACAAATCCTGTCTGCTGAGACCTACATTCAGGTCTCAGTTCAGTCTAGCACCAGGTCTTTGAGACAGTTTACAAGGAATTAGCAGACTACTAAGGAATACTCTGTCCTTTAGAGGTGTCCACACTTGTGCTACGCAGGCTTTTAGGTACAACTTTGACAAACATCTCTCAGGACCAATTCCTTCCTCTAGCTGAGCCTCCTTGGGACAAAGGGTGAACCAAACACGTTCTGAGGTTCTGTCTTCTTTTGATTTCTGTGAGTATAAGGAGAAAATGAAAGTAAACCCCTGTTTTAAAACCTCGCTGAAGTAATGCTGAATGCCCACAGAAATGACCAGTCCTTTAAAACGAGCAGAACTGACAACTTCACTGATGTCTAGTGACAGATAGTTCCAAAGATGAATTATGTTTCAGGTAAAAAAATAAAAGAAAAAAAAAAGGAATTCCTGTAACTTATATTAAGCTTGTGGCCTGCAAATTTCATTAACTGCCCCCACTAACCTTCCTAGCAGTCTGATATTAAAAGGAGTAAAGAAAACTGTTTTATTTCTCTATTCTAAAATAATTCTTCACTTTATAGATTCATGTGACATGTTAGCCTTTAGTTTTTGTTATGATGCGGTACCAGACACAGATTCATTCTGAAGTGCAATAAATAAGAGGGGAATAAATGTCAAAGTCTCATAACAATAAATGTCAGGGGTTTAGAACATGTACCGACAGAACGGCCTGAAGGACATCAGGGGTCTGAGGGCCATGAGCTTCTACAACACAAGGTGCAAGAAGGAGCAAGGCAGGAAACGTATATCTTCTGCTTTGTTTATGCGTTGGAAATGCTGTCAAATGCCTGTAAGCCATTTCCTTTGCCTCTGGAAGGATATATAACTACAACACGGGATGCTGGGTTTTGTTTTAATTGATAGCTTTTTGATTCCTAAATGAAACACAACATTGTCTTAAAAAGAAGTAGTTCAGAGTCAAAACAAAGCAAAATCAGTCAAAAACACTTTAGAAGAGAGTTATGGCAAAAAAGTACATCATATTGATTCAGGAATTACTAAAGAAGAGTACGGGAGAGTTCTTCAAATTGAGATTTTAATGTATTTTTATATTAAATAGAGGATAGATAGTACAACTGTCGTGGTACTCAGAGACTAAAAATTCATGTTGCCTTACCAGTAAACAGTAAAAATGAGCAAATACTAAATTCTTGTTTGGAACAAAATTGAGTACTGTAGAAATTATTCTTAAGACTGAGACACTACGTAGCTAGAAAGCAGCAGCTGAAGCCATTTCAGCAAGCAAAAGGATGAAAAAAAGACAGTGCAAGTCTGTTTTAAAGAACTAAGGGAAACCGATGAAGTCCCGGTGAGTGATAACTGTTTAATATTCAGAGATGAATGACTGTATGTGCCTGGATTTTTAATACCAAACCCTGCTTTTAAATTTAAAATTGATTGTATTTGGCAGAGGTGACAGTGGCTTTCAAAGCTACTTGAAAAAAGGAGCTGCAACTCCAGGCGGCTCCGTACTCCTGCAAGCAGACAAATTTCATTAAAAGACCAATGTCTTTCCCTACAGTGTTTATGTTAAATCAAACAATGAGATTAGTATCTGGAGAAATGTACTTGAAACATGTTGGGTTTATATACATGCACATGTAAAATACAAACATTTGTGATGATATCTACATGAGTAGTACGTTTCTTTGGCACGATTGTCTCACATGCCGTGGTTGGGTTGCAGAAGAGCTTTGGCTGTTGGTAGGCTCCAGGTGTTGCTGTATTTCAGCAGTGTTCTGACCTTTTCAGCCTGACTCAGTGGTCACTTTTTCTGCAGCTGCCATGGCCTTGGAGCTGATCAACGAGTCAGTTGGGTTACGTTGAAATAAATAGTTCAAGTTTATGACACCAATGACTGCTCTGCGCAGAACATTGCCCAAGTTTCCTCAGGTTCTTTCACCAGTTACTTTCATTCTGGGGCATTTTAGAGTTGTTCCTCCACTGCTATATTTAAAACAGGTTTCAGAGTGTGATACTTTGTGAGTAAAAGACTTCCCGCTTCCAGCCTCCTTTTTCTTTCTCCAGTGCTGAAGATACTGAATTTAAAGAAGAGAATCTGAAACGGTGACAGAGTCACACCGAGGACTGTGGGCTGTGGTGCCCCTAGGTAAAACCCTAACCCCACGGAAATTAATGGGAGTTCTGCCACAGACTTCAAGGGGACTAACATTTTACCTCGTATATTGTGGGTATGAGTTAACAAGAGTAATGTAGTCCAAAGATGTATTAAAAAGCAGCACTTTTGCAAGTAACATACTGTTCCTTTTCAAAAAACTTTTCTTCTCTTATTCTGAGGATAAGAAATTAATTTCCAAATAATTTTACTGTTCTTTAATATTTAAGAATCTCTACATTAGTAATCATAATATGCATAAAATTTGACCTCTTAGGTTTAAGGTTTCTAAGACTTTGTAGGATGTGGCCACAAGTGTGCATGCACATGCCTATGACGCAAGTGTCACAGCGATGGAAAAGTAAGGCTGGAGTGTGATATGTTTTGTGCCTTCTACATTACTGAAACAGCGTAAGGAGAGGGAACAAAAGAGCAAGCGCAAGAATTCAGCTGTACTACTAGTTGCATGCTACTACTAATTACAATGGGAAATATTTTAAAACGCGGCACATGCAAAATACACAGCACTGAACTGTAATGTTATAGTCTTAGTGCCATCAGTGGAGACCACCTGTAGGGAGAACACCCAGTTTCCTAACTTCCACAGAACACCAAAAGCATGCCAATAGATTTTGTACCTGTCCAACCCATTATGTGCCCCCCCCTACACTTCTTCCTACAGAAAATGTCCCACAATGAAGCGTACGAAGCTCGTGTAGCATAATAAAGCACGTGCTGAAAAGGTTCCATATTCTGTGGAATTGTTTGTGAACCATTTGCAGTTTCCCATCTCAATTATTTTAAATTACTTGCTGTATAATTTCGACTTAAAATCCTTCATCTGTATCTCATTCACTAGGAGTTCACTTTGCATTGAAGTAATTTTGATTGGAGATACCTACCACATGGCCACGTGTTCTTTGATTGCATGAGTGTCTCAATAGCAAGCTGCCTCTGTATATTAATCTTCATTCTATTTTCTGCTGCTGTTTTTCACCTCTAACTTATTAATGGAAACAGAATGCACGTGCGATGACAAACCAAGCATACTTAACTGCTATTTTTTTTGTTTCAGTTGCCCAAAAATGTTACACAAACACACACAGAGTACATGTTAGGAAGTTAAATTCAAGATTCAAGGCTTGACTCTGTCTATAAAATACAATGTTAAAGTTGATTTTTTAAAATATCTTTTCTTACCGTCAGCTTTGCTCCCCTCTTCCATCAAGAGCTTTGTAATATTGAGAAAGCCTTTGGCAGAAGCCAAATGGAGAGGCCTGTCTCCAACTTCACCACTTGCATTCACATCAGCTCCAAACTTTAGTAGGAGGTGGGTTACCTAAATATTTGATCAAGGTTAATTAAAATACCACATGAAAATAAATCTTTTGACAAAATCAGGTAGAATATTGCATTGGGTAATATTATAATTGCCATGTCTTTAAAGTTGAAACAGGGAGAGGAGATCCCATAGAAAACTCATTTTTAAGTTACATATCTATAAAAATATTTAAATTCTCCAAAGCAAGTGCTCATTCATTCTCTCAAATGTTATGTAAGGTAGAGGACTAGGCACAAGACACATGTATTTGTTTCACTGACCAGCCAGCACAATAAAGCAAATGCCCTCCAAGTCCACCTACCAGAGCCTTGGCTCCCTTTCTGAACAGCATCTCACCACACAAGCACCGTGTGAGCTGCCAGCACAGTTTCACAAGACTCTGGCTATTTGTTCAGAAGTGGCTTACGGCAAAGTAGCAAACTAATCTCTCAGCCCGACACACAAGGAGTTTCTCCACATTACTGGGTGATGAGGCGCATGTATACCAAAGGAAGGATCTCAGGAACACACCCGTGGTTCACACCCTGGCTGTCCCTCAGCCACAGACGTGGAGCACGTTCAGTCATCTGTGCTTCTGGGCTCTGCTCTTTCAAAAGCTTCTCCTGCAACTCGTCAATGCACTCGAGGTAACTCGCACAGAAATGAAGAATGCACTCTACCTAGGGGTCATCCTTTGAAACGGGAAAATCTCCCAGAATACAGGCTTTTAGCTAAAAAAAGGTGCAGGGAATGACCTGCATAAGCCAAAACAGACCCATCATTACATTGTACATAAAAGGACTATTCAGGGCAAATGACTGGGCTGCTAGATTAACCACATGCCAATTATACTTCACTAAAAGAAAGAGAACGGGAAGGTCCAACGCCAGCTTTGGTCAGAACTTCACACTGTGTTTCAGTAAGTCCATGATCTGTGTGAATGAAGCAAGTGCAGTTGGACTCGGCATGGGCACGGCACCTCCTGGAAAATCCTGCTCTCTAAGTGATCACTTTTTCTGTTAACTTAAAATTGGCCCCAATTTAGTTTGTGACCTCCAGGGAAAAAATATCTAACACTAAACCCATAGTTGCCTCGGTGCAACCTGTTCATTATTACCTGTTCATGGCCATAATACGCAGCAATATGCAACGGGGTGAAAAAAACGGCGTCCTGAACGTTCACATACGCTCCGTGCTGCAAGAGAATGTCAACAGCCTGGAAGGAGACAAACAGAAAATTCCCATTGGAAGTACCACACACACGTGGTCAGCTGGTGAAACAAGATTGCGAAACCTTACATCACCGGTTAAAAAAAAGCAAAAAGCCTCAAACAAGCAAGTTATAATGGTGAAAAAACACGTCCAACGTGTAAAAGTGATTGCCTTACAGTTCTTTAACTGAACACTGCATGTCACTGATGCTGTATGAATGAGCCTGGAAGTGGGTTTGCCAGTAAACAGACTGATTTATGAAGTAAGAGGCACAGAAATGACTGTCTGGAGTTTCTCAGAATAACCTTTAATTTTCTTTTAACTGTTATGAACAAAGAGCAGTAAACATATCAGAGCTTTTAGAAGTAAAAAAAAAAAACAACCAAATGAAAGATCCTTTTAAATGCAAATGTGTGAAGGTAAATCCTCCAGCATAATTCCCTCCGTGTGTAAAGATTTCTTTGTATTTTAGAAGATAATAGCCCTTTCGCTTCAATAAATAACCCTAAGTGTTTTCTTTCAAATTTCCACTTGTTTGGTCTTCGGAGGCCAGTGTTTTCCTGCACAGCTATGAATTATCAAACCTGGCTTTCTGAATAACTACCAAAATATGAGTCTGAATGAAACCGCTCTGTGTTGAATATTGACGCCTAAGGGCTGCTAATTTTTTGAAGCACGAGGGAGTCTGTGCACGCTAAGGGCTTGTGCCATGGATTATTTGAGTAGTTCTACATATCCTTTTGATGGATGTTAATTTGAGTCTAACGATGATGAAGGATGCTGGGCCGTGCATCACCCCCAGTACAGCAGTGGTGGGCAAGAGCTCCCTGGCAGCTGGCAGCAATGACGCAGGGGAAATGGCCAGCTTGGTGCAATGCTCTGTGTACCCGCACCTCCCCGTGGAGGCTTCCACCGATGACACCAATTAATGCCAGCCGCGATGACGCACATTTCTGTCAACTGCTGTCTAAGCTGGGACCACCAAATCATTTCACACCTGCAACAATAGGGCCAGTCATTTAAATCCGTGTCATTTGCAAGTACTCGGAGAACGAGAACCTGTTACCAGGCAACATTAGTGTACAGGGATTATTTCTTCACACAATTTAAATTGAAATACATTTTTTCCATGAGACTGACTGAATACGTTCTCCGTGTAAGGTCCATTCCCTGACATATTCCAGAGTGTCTATTTCCCATCAGTTTTAACCATTTCACTGTGGTATCAGCTGTAAGCCTCCCCTGGAAGCAGCACTGCAGGGCCAGCTCTGTCTCTTCAAAACCCAAGGGCTTCAACAGGTCCAGCACATTATAGGAGCCACGTAAGTGTTGGCGAGGACTAAGCCCTTCTGTTGAAGGGAGGCTGGAGGAGGTGAGGATTGCTGTGTTGCTATGGAATTATTCTTCAGCACCTCTCTGAGTACATTTTTTTCTATCATAAAACTGAAGTTGTAGCTGCAGGCTCTGAAAAGAGATGTTTGGACCTGTAGCTTTGACAAGAATACGGCTGAAACTTCTTTGGATCAGTTTGGTTTTAATTCAGGCGTGCACCTGTGAGGCTATAACACACCCACAGAAGTGACCACAACTCCGATTCTCCTTCATCTCTTTGGAAGCTGGAATTCAAAATGTAGATTCATCTACAAGCTTCAAGGTGTGTCTTCAAGATGTAGAAACTGTGTTGAGCAATGTGGATCCGCCTCTGATGGTAAACTTAAAACTAGATGAATTTTGACACATTTTTCCAAGCTGTAGAAACAGGACCATACTGGCTACTTTGTGATCTCCTGACAAAAAGAATTTTGTGAGTCATATTAAGCAAACTCAACTGTAAATGATGAGAGTGGTACAGAGACAATCTCGCTAGTCTCACAGACAAGCTGCCTTGCTAAGAAAGAAGAACGGAATCTTAGAAAACACTGAAAATTGTCATAGGCTTTACAAGGAGGTGGGTATGCTGGAGCGGTGTGCAAGGATAAAATTATTTCCGAAAGCAAGGGGGAAATTTCTGATGCAAAAAGAGCTTTGAATTCTTATAGAAAGACCAAAAAAAGACTTTTATCCTCAGAAGACAGACTATGACTAAAGGTGCAGCTTGTAACCTGTGGGAAGTTTTCAAGCTTCAGAGAGAGCAGCTCTTGCTGACTGTGTTTAGTGTTGCAGGGGGTCAATAGAGCTGGAAACTGCAACGGTCAGCTGAGGTCTGTAGCCATCATCACAGCCCAGAGGGGAGGGGAGGGAAAGGAGGGGACGGGAAGGGAAGGCAGGGAGCTCCTCAGTGGAGCAGCTCTGCTGGAAGGGACCTCGAGACCCCGGCCGACAGCAGGCTGGAGGGCAGCTTCCCAGGCTGGGCTCACAGTGGCACAGCCCGGAGATCAAGGGGAACAACTGCTCCCCTTTCCCTCACATAGCCAACTTTTAATTCAAAATGATACTTAGAACAATACTCTTACTTTGTAATTTTTCTTAAAATTCACTTATGAAAGGTTTATTCAGAAGCTTTTGAACATTCAAGTCAATTATGTTCGCTTCAAAGACAATTAATTAAGCTGCTCTGAAGGTTAGGAGTCAACAAAATAAAACATAAGACAGACTACATAAGGACTTTGTCTTTTGGACAAAGGCAAGGGATAAGAAATCCTCCGAGAAAATAAAATCAATGATTATTGACTTTTTAGCAGATAAAATTTAAATGAGAAGACAACTTCAACAAGTAAGGCCTTTGCACCAGTGCTAGCCTCTGTACAGCCTTACACTAAAATATCTACAGAATCTATCAGGATTTTCTGAGTTCCTTTATTAACTAAGCTATTAAAATAAAAATATAATTAATGGCAAGCATTTGCCTAATTCCCTTCAATTTAGCAAATGTAGATATGATCAGTCATGTCCTGCAAAGTGTTTTTGCACTAAATTATTACAACTCCCAACTCTCCGTGTAGCTGTAAGAATTTTAGGACAAACTCTATCAGGCTGAATTAATAAATGGCTAAAGGGGGTTCTGAATGTTTTAAATACAACTTGCTGATGAATGTACAGTTAATTGTCTGTCTTAGGAAAACATCTACTGAAATTTTTAATACATGCTCTTCTGTAAGACACGAGGGCAGACATCAGACCAGCAATAAGCTTTTGCATCTGCTTTTATCTTCGCTGTTCCAATCAGACGAAACACAGGTCACAGATAAATCATTAATGAAAGATGCAGGTACTGGTGTCTTGAAATAAAATGCTCCTTTCCTGAGCCACAACTCTTTTGAGGCTTCTTAAATCATTCGAACGTACTCCTATTACTAGTAAAATTCCAGTGAAGACAGGAGGTGACAAGCATGCTGATGTAACACATGTCTTTAAGTGAAAAGGGATTTATTACTGTAGAAAATGTGTAAGATGGGACTAACTCCCTTTCCCCAACAGGTCCTTGCTACAAACACATTCACGCTTCAGATTCTCAGGTTTGCAGATGGCAAAAATTAAGTAGCACTGGTCCATCCTGACTGCAACCCTCAGCCAGTTCACACACCCGGAGGTGGTGTAATCTCAGAATGACAACTTCAGTTTACAGAATGAAACAAGCATTGATACTGGTTTTCCAGTGCAGTAATACTGGACACCACCTAAATGTGCACGAGGCACATGCATTATTTATTCAGCAATGACCTCCTCGGGCTGGAAACACTTAATGTTTTCAAAATAGCAGACTTAATGAGAGATTTGTGAGACTTATTTGGTAATGTTTCTAGTACGGTCATCAGCTTATTTTATAATTTTTCATTAATTTTTCATTCTTCCCACTGAGAACTGCAATTCCCACTAACAGATAAAGTAGGCAAACAGCATAGTTTTGGTGAAGCAAAATACAGCACTAAGTCAGAGAGCAGATGAAATATTTATCCACCCCACTAGCTCAAATGAGGTGGAACATCATGATGCTGATGGCCTTCGGTACCCTAATTTCAGAGAACTGACCACTCCAGTGGTTTCAGGTGTGGTGAAGAGCAAAAGCCATAGACTGACTCTTCAGGGAAATGGGGAACAAAGCAATTTTTTCCCCGATTCTCTCTTTCTCTTAAATATAGTCATTCCTCTTCTGTAGTAAAGGACTATGTTGCACAGATTGGTGTGTGTACCTCTGCTATTTATATTTCTTATTGGAATCTGTTTTCTCTTTCTTAAATTTATTCTGAAAAGATCCTTCCATATTTCCATGAAATTGTGGACAAAATAATCTATTTAATCTAGCAGAGGAGCTTCTCAGCTGACTGAAAATTTCAAAGCAATATAAAGAAGGAAAGACAAAGCTTGCACTTGGCCTATAAATCTTGAGTCCCCAGCCCAGCAGTTTAACCAGATGAGTCACACAGAGTGCCACTCCATCTATGGAGAATCCTTCTGATGAAGATCTGATCATTCCCAAGGAAGAAATAAGGGGCTTTTCAAAACCACTCACAATAAGTTATTCCTTATCACGTTAATGGTCTTAGCTCGTTGGACTCTGAGAACCCTTATTTTTCAATAAGCTGAGCAGGAGCTAAAGACATGAGACAAACAGCAAGGCTGTCCTTTGACATTTGCAGGACAAGGCCCAGACATTTTAAAAATTACTTGAGACCCCAATGCAGGGAAGAGTACTTTGCATTTCCCACCGAGGAAACATTAAATACATACTCCATAAAAGTGAAAGAGATCATTAAAGAGTTAAGACTCTGGTTAATAACTACATTATAATTCTTGCCTAGAACAATTAGATATGGTGGTTCCTCATCTGTTTTTTAGTAATAGGACACACCAGGGAGGATTTCCATAAAGCTAATAAGAAGAGCTGCGTGAGTACGTGGATGTCCCGATGCCCTGGGCGCTCAGGGGTGCAATGCCACAGCGCACACCCCCCATCCCCGCCTGCACACAGACACACCGAGGGGCCTGGCTCTTCCACCCGCAGAGCTGACCCGCCAAACACCAACGGCCAGCTCGCCCTGCTGGCGTGTCCTCACTCCCCGGCGTGAACAGATGCTGCAGATGGATTTGTCCCGATCCCTGCTGGAGCTGCTGACTGAACACTGAAGGCTAACAGCTTTTTAATTGAGTTCCTTGCTGGGACCACCTGTAAATTAACCTTCTTTCAGTCTAACCTTCTCCACACACACAGACTCTCTACGTAACGCAAGGTTGTCACCAGCTGTGTCTTTTACAAGAAGTGCAAACATACCTGTTGGATTTAAATCATTTTGGAACCAGTTTGGAGGCTGCAGTGTAAAGCTCAATTCACCAGTGTCCTCAAGCCTGGGAAGGGTCCCCAGCAGACAAAGTATACATACACACCCCCATACATACACACACCCCCATACATACACACACCCCCATACATACACACACCCCCATACATACGTATAGGAGATATATATATATATATATATATATATATATACCTTCAGAGGGTGAAACAGCATAATGTATATTTCCATTAGAAGTGGGGGGAACTTTTGCACTGACACAACTTCTCCCCTTCGTGGCACTCACCATGTCCTCATTACACTAGCTAGCACTAAAACTGCTGCTCCAGTAGATCTCTGCCTCCTTCCCTCTCACTGCAGCCTTTTGAGCCAAGTGATGGTACAAGATTTACTACGGGTACACAGTTCTCACTCGCAGGAGTGCTGGTGTGCAAGCTGTTCAGAGCTGGATGTGCAAAGCGGGGCTTGGTTCTCCCAGTGACCACTTCACCATTGGTACCATTATTTGTACCAGTGTCCACAGAACCTGGAGCCCTGCAATGACTACTGTGACGTTAAGCACTGTCTCTATCTATGTATACGTGTTGTTAACACACAAGGTGAAATACTCAAAGGTATTAACTGCAAAAGTTTGCAAAGACTGCTTGGTGAAATTTTCAAAAGCTTCAAAGTAATTCAGATATGTAATTAACTTAATTGGAAATTAAAGTCCTGACTGCACATTCCAGTAGGGATCTATCAGCATCTTTGAAAGCCTAAATAAAATGAAAATCTGGTGCATTGTTACTGACCCAGAGATTTGGTAATTTATCAGACTAAATGGAAACAATATGTTAAAGAAAATCCAAGCTGCATCAGTGAAGGAGCATCGCCCTTCCTCAGCTGAGCGCCAGTGGCCAGCCTCAGAGTTTCCCAGACCAGGTATTTAACTGTTGGCAGATTTCTTGAGATGGTACAGAAAATTTCTAAAGACTCATTTCCCCAACAAAACTGTCCATTTGAAAAGTGTCTTTTCTCCCTTTCAATAATTATGTAACCATTTCTATATGCATATGTAAATAGTTTGTGTGGGTGTGTATAAGGTGGTTGAAAATGCAGCAGAGGAGGTGGCTTTGCATCAATAACCTCAGTGCCTGCTCTAACTTGGCAGCTCATAAGCCATGTGTTCTTTCTTGCCATGTACATACACAGAGGTTCTTCTTTTCTGTTGGAAACTGCACACACGCTTTGTTCTAGTCAGCCAAACTTATTTTTGAAGTGAATTTGTAAGTCTAAGATGCACAATGGAACTCATAGCTTAAAGGCAAGTATTAATATCACCGATATTTCCCCCTTTGTTCTTAGTTATCTTTTCTTGCTGATTATCTCTCTTTAAAAAATCCTGATGTTTCTGTCTCCATAAATCAGTCCAGCAGTCTGTGTAAGTTAAAACCCTTACTCAAGCAGAAGACACAACCTTTGCTTGCTTAATGGACCCAAAGGAGATAAAAAGCGAAGTACCTGAATTCATGGCTACGTTTACAGTCATAAACCCTTCATTACCAAGGTAATTTTGCACACCCAGTACTTGAAGAGATTAAAAAAATAAATAAATTACACTGAGTGAGCTGTTGCCAGGGTGACAGAAATGAGGTGATGTGTGAAATGACTGAACTGAGCTGGTAGATTATAAGAAAACACATTCATGACTGACAGCATGTCTAGAAAGGGAAGGGCTTGATTATAGGCACCCAGGGGATCTCATCCCTCTCTCCCTTCCTCTGTTCCCCGTAGTGATGTCTCCAACCCATAGGAGACATCAATATGGATGTTTGAGACTCACGCTATAAATGACTTACCCTGACAAGTTTTCTGTGCACTAATCCGAAGGATAAAATAGCTCTGGACTGAGAACCCCTGTCCCTTTCTGAAGTGAAAATCACAGAGCTATGAAGTAGAGCCTGTGACACCCAGAATGGGGAATAAAGCTCTTTTTCTGTGCTTCCTTCACACAGAAAGACAGTATTTGGAAGCCTCACTCCATATCCGGGTTCAGAAATCCTGACACGTACCAGTGTTTCCTCATGTATTTATTGGTTAACGCTTTGATATTTAGAAAACAATGCCATACATTGCTAAGACATTAAAGACATTTATATAAAGGCAAGAGATGTACAAACAGATCTATGACCTTTGATCAATGCAAAAATACATGCACAGATGTGGTTTTCCCAAAATGTACAAACAGATAAATAAAATTTAGCTGTACTAAACCAATTCTGAGTTTTGTTTTGAACGCCATTGACCTAAAATGAAACGACCTGCTAATATTGGCACTCACTTATGTGATTTGCTGTACAGAAAAGGAGAAACGTACCTTGTGATGGCCGGCGATGGTGGCGATGTGAAGGGCCGTCAGGGCTCCGTACCCGACCTGCTGGATGTCAGCCCCGCCGTGCAGCATTGCTGTCAGCAGCTCCGCGCTGTCCTACGAGGCACGCAAATGAACCTGGTTACTGCTGGGACACAGCTCTGCCCAGGGCAGCCGGGGTCCAAAGCCAGCTCTACGTGTCCCGGCCTCCCCGGTTACACGGCGGCACTTCAGGGAAAGGGACCGGCCGTGACCCCGGGAGCACGAGAGTGCGAGGGAAGAGCGGAGGGAAGGCTTGTCCTGGGCACCACAGGTCTCTCTTTTGCTATACTAAAGCCTGTATCTTTGAAAACAGTCTCTATTCTGATTTTATGATGTCTTTAAAGATCTCTCAGTCTCCCAGCACTCACATAAACTCTTTAAATGTCAAAACATTATAGCACTTAACACAGAAGAAGGGCACCTGAGGAGCTCCCAGGATAAATATACAGCATGCATGCCCAATTCTGAGCTGTGAGCTTATTTTTCATATCATTTCACTTCTTTCCTATCACACACGCAATTTTTACTATGACTTCTTCCAGGTCTAGCAACAGCAAGGGGCACTGTCAAAGGACAGTAATAAAAATAAACTTGAGAAAGACATTCAGAGTCATAAAGCCCAGGCAACATGACTGTTAATAAATTCTCCTTTACAAACAGAGAAATTAAACAGGAAAAGTGAAATAATTTGTTTGGGGGCAGTGTCAGAACTCGCAGGAGAAACCAGGCCGGCTTTCTCACCATCACTTGTCCTAACTGCACCAGCTAGAGCTATCATAACTTTCACTGCTTGGGGATCTGCCTTCCATCATCATCCAGCCCAGAGACGAGCCTTCTCCAGTTCACTTTCATCGCTTCCGAAGAAGAAATGCACACACAGGGGCAAAAGAGATGCTAAATCTCCAAACCTCCTCGTTGTTCTCTACCTCCTTGAAGCAGACACTAAAAGAAGGGCAAGAATGAACCAATGCCAGGGAGGCAGCAGTTAAAATATGCCTGTGAAAGCGTAACATTTGTTCATACTGAAATGGTTTTCCTATTTTCAGGAAATATCAGGAGTTTCTCTTTGATAACAATGGACAGTAAAAGTTTGTATCACTTTTCCTATCAAATAGTTTTAGACCTTGAAACATGGTACTTGGTTGTGTAATGGATTGGACATTATGCAGCCTGGGAAGACAGGTTGAGTTTGAAATGTTCTGCTCTAATTAGTGACTCCGTCCAGTCTGCCTAGTTGTGCTTTACTGTTATGAAATTTCACAAAATATTCAGATTACAGATAAGAAGTAGCCAAGGAGTTTCCCAAGAAGTTGCCCTGTCTCAATATACATTGCTTTATTGTTTCTGAGGTATCTCTGGGCTCCTTTATATTTTACTTAGAAAAGAACTGTAATACAACAAAAGCTGTGAGTAACTCATGGTAAATCTTGCTTAGCTTTGTGCAACCTGAAAAACATATTGGATATCGTATCACATGACTTGAGTGATTAAATAAGTTGCTGATACAGTTTTTTGCCTAAGTGGATGTGAGAGATTTATCAACTTGACAGGGCAGGAAAACCAGACAAACGAAGATTTGATAGCATAATGAAAACTATATCCCAGCAATGAAACCATCCTAGAAATCTGTTATAAAAGTCCTATTAAACAAAGAAATTTTTTTTTCAGCTAAATTATTAATTGGAAACCATTCACTGAGATTGACATTAAAGAAAGGCAGAGAAATTCTTGTAGGCAATGGGCTAATTATGCAACATTGTGCACGGGGGAAAGTTTCTTTTATGACTGCTGTAAACCATCACTTCATTCCATGATGTATAAAATTTGATTATTGTCATCATTTTATAGCTTGCATATCTAAGTGGTACCAGTGGTTGTAAAATTAAACTAACACAGGAATTACAAGACATAATGCAAGATATAGCAAGTGCTCATATTGTAGTAAGTAGGAGAGGAATATGCTTATGGTGCAAATACAGAGCTAAGCCATGGAGCTGCAGAGCACGAGGCATCCACAGCATCTCATAACTTTTAGGTACCCGGCTCCATGACTGAGTCTTCAGCCTGTTTAGTGACCAGCTCTCTACACACACCTGGGGCAAGTTCCGAGTTCCAGTGCGGGATTCATGAAATCCAGCTTTTGGAGCAGGAAATTGGCTTAGCTTGTCCATAGCTAACACTGGGAACAGGCGGGGGGGTCTTTATTTCCATCTTCAGACAAAATGACAAAAGCTGCTGCTTGCATCTCTTCTTTCTTTCCACTCCTACCCTCCTCTACAACAGCTAAAACATTGGGGTTCGTGTCTTCCTCGCACAAATCGTACTCATGGTTGTATGCCACGTGTCCAGGCAACACCGTCATTGCTCAACCTGTGCTGGGCTTTCCCTTCCCTCTCCTGTTCTGATGACCCTCCCGTTCATTTCCACGGGAAAGCTGGTTGTATGGTCATGACGTGACAGCCATAGCTGCTGATTGGCAATATCAGTTTGAATTGTCTCCAAGAGAGACTTTGGTCTGCTCTCTGGACAACTATCCTAACTATCAGATTATTACCTAATAGAAGGCAAACCATCTCTCCCACAGGTGAGCTTTTGGAGGAGAACGACTGTGACAGTGATGATTCCTGCCACGTTTGGAGTGGGGTAGTTGGATTAAAGACCATCTACCACATCTGTGTGCTCTTGCAACAGAGTGAGGAGCACCGCTTATGGATCACAGAATCAATCAGGTTGGAAGAGACCTCTGGGATCATCGAGTCCAAAATCAAGAGTGGCACACAGATGCCAACCTACTCCACCTTCTATCAGCTTTGAGCACACAGCAAATCAGAACGGCATCTGCCGTGAGGGCTTTGCAGAAGGAACAGGCTGTTACGACCTTGTGGCACCTACGGGTCACATAAGGGTTGAACATTGCAGTCTAGAATACAAACTCCTAAATTTCATCTGAGTTCCCTTTAATAAGCTAAGTGCTTTTGGGGCTAGTCTATACATGGACTAGGTTTCTAAGATGCTCCATCTCAAAATAAGAATCACAACAATTCTTTAGGAAAATGCTGTCTTTGTTCATTCATTCCTTGCTACTGTTATTATTGAATCTTAAAAGATAAATATAATAGTGAAGAAAATTCATATTGAAGCTGAATGTGGAACTTGAGGAGCAAAAAAAAAAAAGGAGCAAAAAAAAGAGAGAAATTGTGAAATAAAATCCTTTGAGATAGTTTCTATTAATAGCTATAATAATAAAAAGAACACTCCTCTATCTTGAGTTGCATTGCATGATTTAATCAATATTTCCAAAGCAATATCGTATCATCATGGATGAAATTACAAAAGCACATGCTGATTTCCTGTGCATGGGCTCTTTATAGGTCATTTTCCTATGCACCGAAAATGTGAAATTTATATTTTCATGAGAAGTAGCAACTAGAGTGTTCAAGTAGAGAGTTCAGACAAATAAGCTGCTCAGTTCTGATTTCTTTTCATCAATTCTATTAAAAATAATTTACCTTATAAGCTGCCAAGTGCAGAGCTGTAAATCCATTTCTTGTTAATCTGGATGGGCGCAGCCCTTTCAGCATAAGAGTTCTAATATGTGATTTGTTACCTTTAGGATGGAAATTGGAAAACAAAGTCATTTACGGAAAAGAACGTGCAGACGAAGTGAGAAACTTCTGTGTGAGTTTGAAAGCAAAGAGAAATAGGCAGCTCATCTGCTGACCCGAGGCAAGTCATAAAACACATCTCGTGAACCCTCCGAAGGGAATGAGGCACCACCTCCTTGTCCACCGGAGCAGCTCCAGATCCGGCCATGTACCGGCTCCCTGTTCACACTTTGATAAGGATTTGTTAAGGACAGCCGAACTTCTAAAGGAGCAAACTCCTCCTTTAACATCCACACCATGCTGCAAGGAACTCCATGACTAGCAGATGCTTCCAGACTCTCTGGTTTCTCCGACACTCCACTCCTGTGCCCTCTCAGAGCAGAAGCACTGCTCTCCGTCTCCACCCAACATTACAGGGACAGTCGTTTTGAGGGATGCTAATGAACGTCAGCACGGGCAAGTACCTCTACTCTTACCTTCCCAACGCAGAGTGATGACCTCAAAAGATGCATCTGCCTTCTGAATACCTATGACAGTAATGAAGGACAATGTGGGGTCTAACAGCTTCTCTCCCTCCCTTGAGTGCTCACATACCGTACCTAATTAATTAACATCGTATGTTTTCTTAAGCTCCCTCTCAGCAACCCCACCGATTGCTCTGGTGTCAGCTTTGGCTACGATCTCGCGCTCTCTGAAATTAAGAGTAAAGATCCTCTTGCTCTTCAGCGGCGCAGGATCAGGCCCTCCTTCGTGACAGCATCTAACTAAGATTGAACAAACTGTTTATGCATGTTATTAGTGAGCACTTTGCAGAGCCGAAGCCTTAGGGTAAAATTCTCTTTGCCTCTCTCAGCCAATTTCTGCTGAAAATTATATAACCAGTGCAAAGTGTGTGCATGAGCTCATGACTCACTGCGTGGATAACCGAGCAGCAATGTGGATCAGGGTGGAAAATTCCACCATTAGCGTGTTTTTATGAACATCCCAGAAGACATCTTGCACTCTTTTCTTGCATACTCTGATTTGTCATCCGCAAAAATCCTATCAACTCATGTTTTTCACTAAAGCATGCGAGTCGTTCTTCTTTTAATCACCATGAAATAAAATACAGGTATTTTCATTATGCTAGAAAAATAGATGTATGCACGGCAAAGTGTTGCTAAAACCAGCTCCCTCGCCTGAAGTCTGCACCGTGGACAGAACGCAAATGTAGAGCAACACTCTGTGATGAGTATGGATTGATTAACTAATGCACGTAGCAAGTAATTCTGAACTAGGTGAACACCTGTAGTAAAATATGCTACATTATCAGCCAGAACTTTTCTTGTACTGAAGAGTCAGCTATAATGGGGTTCAGCGTAGCTTGATTCACCCCCCTTGGCAACAGAGTGTAGGTAACGCTGAGAGATGCTGGTCCAGCTGTCAACAAGGACAACGCGGAAAGAAATGAACTGAAAATACAATATTCCTGACAGCTATTAGACAGAACAAATCAACAGCCATGTAAATAGAATGTTTAAAGAACATTATCTTTCGAATACATACCCCCACATATGCAGCACAAATGAAGAAGAGAGAGCCCATTTTCTGTGCGGTAATTTAAATTGACTTTGCAGAAGGCTTCATCAGAGCTGAAAAAAGGGATTTTACAGATGATTACTGTTTTCATCCTTTAGCACGGTTTCTTTCATTTGGAAAAAAATTAAAGGAGAAATCTCAGTAGAATTTTTTTTGAGACCCAGGGCTAAATTTATACCAGTTTACACTCTGTAAATCTAGAAATAATTCACTGATATCAAGTGAGTAGTCCAGATTTATTGTTCTCTGAGCAATCCTACTGTTCAGTCACAGTATCTACATTCTAAATTCAGCTAAATTAGAGAAAAAAGGAGGAAAGACTGGTTAGAAATATAAATAATCCATACAAAACCAGTTTCTTTATTGATGCAATAATAACTAAGATATATATTTTAAATCTGTGTATTCGCCCTAAAATGATGAGCAGGACATGCACAGAACTAGAGGCAAACAAGCTGAGTAAAAAGGATAACCAGAAAAAGCCTTTCAGCAAGCAAGGTTGTGTTCCCTGGATGAGGTCACAGAACCACCACACAACCCATACGCAGAAAGGGGGAACATGGACCTTGTAGCGTTCAGCAGGCTGGTGTGATTTTATAGCGCTGCTTTTTGCTTTGGTTTATTGCACTCGGATGTGATATATTAAAATAGAATTTAAAAATAATTTATAGATCCTCATTTTCACTTCCCATTAACTTGTAGTCAAGTATTTCTGGTTTTGATATCAACAACTAAAATATTACGGTTCGTACTCACGTCCTACTAAGGAGATGCATGTTTGCACTCAAAATTCTCAGACAACCAAACGTCACTTACATAGCGTGACACTGGCAAAATGAAGCCCCATTTAATGTTTAATTTTCCTCCACATTTTTGGTAGTGTTACATTTTTATATAGCTTAATGATTTCATAGTGCCCTCTAGGCCACACAGTGATGAAATGAATAATCAAAATGAAGTAATTATTATTAATACGTTTCGAATATAATAACTCTTAAGAAGGATCCATACCAAGCCTGACCCATTAAATAAGACATTCAGCATTTGTATTTGACGCTCAGAATATACATAAAAACATTACCACCTATGCAATCTTATAATTCATTAATTTCACAGAATCACAGAATCAATGAGGTTGGAAGAGCCCTCTGGGATCATCGAGTCCAACCATTGCCCTGACACCACCCTGTCAACTAGATCATGGCACTAAATGCCATGTCCAGTCTTTTCTTAAACACAGCCAGAGATGGTGACTCCATTGTAATTAAATATTAAATATGTAAAAATTAAATATTTTCCTTGTGAGAAATTTTGACAATCTTTTTCTCCTGAAAACTAACTCTTTGGAAAATACTTTTTCTATCAGAAAGACCCCTCTGATGGAAAATCCTGAGCATCCGTTGTCAACACTGACTGTTTTATAATGTTCAGGAATGGTGAATGATTCAAATAGGACAAGGGCTTGATAAAAATAGAGCATAGCACTTATTTATAAATGCAAAAATTGAACTTATTTTGCCAAAACTGTGTGCTTCAGTGAGACTAATTCTTACCTCAGCCTAGACTGCCATATGCCTTCCCCAGAAGGGTATCACATGTTAAGGAAGCTCATTTTTTTATGTCCTAGATGTAAACAGCTATTGTATGGAACATTTTTTTCACACATTACGGTCACATTTACCTTTGGTGACAGCCCTTCATCTACCACTTCCACTTTACTAATGTGGAAAATGTTTTGCTCAGTAAAAATAAAATCTCATTCTCCAAACTTGTTTTATCTTTGCGCAACGCTTCTCTGACATACTGTGATTAATGGCAGCGATATAAGGCTCATCTATTCTTCAGGTCCACCTTCAGGGGCAGCTGAGGGAAAAATAAATTCTGGGTTCTGGGAAACAAGTCCTTTGGTCACCGTGTCCTTGCTGTGCTGTGTACGTGTGGATGCCCGGCCATACACGCCGAGGTGCCGCGGTGGGGAGTGGGCTGCTTTGTTTGAAGGGTGAATTCTGCAAGTCTCAAAATCACAGAGTATTATCATGCTCTGAAGTCATGTCTCCTGCTTCAATTTCCATCTTTAGAACTACATTAAAAATTCACATTCCTAGCACTTAATGTGTGCTTAGGAATCCAGGTTTTACCATTTTAGCTATATACTTAATTTTTCCTCTTCTTCCAGTTTGAAAAATAATAATAACAAGTTTCAGTGGTTTTCTTAATGATATTCAACTTTAATACGATTTGAGTTCCTATAAACTGGCAAAATTTTAACGTTTTTGTGGGAAAATATTGCAAGGAAGGTTCTGTATATGAAAAGCTGGGATTAAAAGGCCTGTATTGAAAATGACAACTAGCTCAAACGACTACACTCAGGGCCCAGTTTTATCTAGGTGTCCTCCTAACTCCTTTCTTAAGACTTAATTGCATGTTCTAGGGAAATTAAATTCCGACTTTTTATTTTTAGGGTGGCCCTTTTAGTAAACCATTGCAAGAATAGCTCTGAGATACAGGAATAGAATAGGGACAACTTTTATCCGAGAAGTGGCAGGTGCTACTTATAAATTTACTTTTCACTATTGCAACTGTTGTTATTTTCCCGTGGCACTGGACAATTACCCACTGACCTGCGCAGGTGTCCCCTAAATATAAATGGGGACGCTGACAGTTCTTTCCTCTGCTAGGCTTTGTCACTTTTGTCCTGATTACATTTCAAATCTTTCAGAGCAGGACTTTGACAGCTACGTATTTCATTTCCACCAGGCAAAATACCTTCTTTGCTTTAGCTTCCAACAACCATCAGCTTTCTCAGTCCTAAATTTTTTAAATAAATGGATTTGTTTTAACAATGGGAAAAAACCCCCATTAATTCCTCTGCTACTTCACAGATGAGAAATCTTCTGAAAATAACCACTGCTGCTGTAGAGAAGTTTTTCATGTAGTCGAGACTGATCTTTTACAGAGGCTGTATCTGGATTTTAGATACAAAACCTGACTGATTTCATTACCCAGGGGTGAAGGCAGCTTTTGGAAATGAAATCACTGGCTGATTCCCCAAGTCTTACTAAAAGAAGAGCCTTTCCAAAGTATTTGAGCTTTTCAGATAATGAACATGTAAATACGTTACCTGGTTGGGTGAACTTGGTTGTTAGTATGTGCTGTCCTGAGAAAGTGATTACAATCATGAATTTGAAATCCACCTGCAGAAGAGTCTCCATGTAGCAAACACCCAGGGCTAAACAAGAAGCAGCTGCTCTATCACCCAGTGACCCCTCCCCAGCTGAGAAAGGGAACTGGGAAAAGTAGGGAGACTCGTGGGTTAAAATTTAAACAGATTTAATAAAATAAGAGAACCAATACTAATACAAAGAACACAAAGTTATACTTAGCCCATATAGTGGTGGCAAGACCCTCCAGAGATGGTGACCCTTGAGGAGACAAAGAAGAGCAGAGCAAGGGAAGAGCTGGAGCAGCCCCAGCAAACTTCCCAATTTATAGTGAACATGAGGTTTATGGTATGGAATACACCTGTGGGCCAGCCTGGGGCAGCTGCCCTGGATTTCACTCCTCCTGGCTTAAGCACCTGGCTGACTCAAAACCTCTAATGGCCTTGATCACCATGGAAAGCCCCATACCATGGCTGGGCAGGAGCTAAACCAGAGTGTAACAGAAAATGGATTCTATGATTTTATCCCAGCGAAACCAGGACAAGAAGATAATCTACTTTTGTGTTTGTTTAAAATTTGCTACTTCAGCAATGGTCCTGTCTGAAGAAACACATGAGCAAAACTGAAAAGTACACAACAAAATTAGACATCCCATTAATCCTAATTAATTTACAAAAGTATATAGGTGTTTGTGGTAAAATATCAGCATTAGCAATTAACAGCCTCTAATTTTGGTACTATGCTGTGGGACTCTGGCCCAGAACTGTAACGACACATTCCCCAAAATAGACATTGAAGAACTTGCTTTGCATACGTGAGAAACTCTTTCCATAAGAGAACACCCGAAACTGAAAAAGCTGTTTAATAGCAAAGACTCATTTGAAAGAAATTAATAAACAGGTTGCCAGAATATTTTACCTAAAAACATGCTTCAGTTCTGCCAGCTCCTTTTCTTTGATTTGCAGGTCATCTTCTAATCGTTCTATGATTATAGCATACGATTCACTGACTTTCTTCTTCCATTCATCTAACAACAAAAAAACCTCGATTCATAAACCACTTCAAAATGTACAAAACCCATGAACTTAAACCATAATGTCCCAGCAACCAAAGCACTTGATTTTTAAACATCCAATTGTACAGTTTCATATATTTTTCTATTAAAGTATGAAAGTTTAAAATATTACAGCTATTAAACCACTCTTGCTGCAACAAATGTAGACACATACATACTGATTTCATAGACGACTAATACATATGAATCATTATCAGAAATATTTTTAACTTGAACAAGAGAAAACGTAAACCTTAGGTTGTATTTGTTAGCTCTTATTTCCTAAATCTTAGCACAGACACACAGCATAAAAAGGTTGGAAGCTTAGAGGTTTTTCTAATAAAGTACGAGTTAAATCAACATAATAATTTATGTTAATATGATCTTACACGATTGCACAAAGAAATTCAGTTTATACTAGATTTTGTCATCTGTTACAGACTGTATATGCGATGTGGGTTAAGCCATTCTGGTAAACCAAGAACAATACAATACCTTATCCTTGAACTCAAGAGTAAATTGGCAATGAATTATTTCCTGAAATATCATTTGCTTCTTGTAGATGGATGTATCGAATATTGCATTTAAAAAAGTAACATTAATTACCAGTGCAAGTTTGGGTTGGTCTAGATTTATAATTTCCCATTTGTCCAATACAACTTCTTTGTTTCAGCAAAGTTCTTGCAGTAACATGACTCCTTGTTCGAGAGCAGTGACAGTCCTACTGAAAAATACTTTTGATAGTCTCTGGCTAAAAATAAACCCTGTGCCAAAAGGAATGTCATGCAACAATGACACGGAGCAAACCAGTCTGTGCTGTCAACTGTAAAAAATAACACAGGTACCTCATCAGCTTGCTTAAAAAGCTGCTGTCTACATGAACAGGAACGTGTGCTTCAGTCTGTTGAGTACCCAGAACTGGTGGGAAGCGGGTAAGTTGGCAGCTTGCTGCCCCTTGTGCAGACAAAAAGGAATTCCAGCAGCTGAACCCCAAGCGTGCTTTCAGGATGCCCAAGGAGTGCTGGGGGTCCCCAGCTGGGAGAGGCCAGAGATGATCTCAAATCACAACATCAAGATGTACCCAAACACAGGGGATGGCTTTGGAGCACCTGCGTGTCTTACTCAGCGAGTGCAAACTGTTGTATCGGAGAGTATCGACGTGGTGCAGCTTGGCAACCCCAGCCCACCAGGCTGCCAACGAAGGCCGTGGGCTGGGGGAGCGGGGCTGGGCACCGCTCCCACACGGACGGGAGGAGCATCGTGAGGCCGCTCCGCTGCTGCTCCTGCTCCAGGCAGAGTCTCTCCAGCAATGACCGAGGACACAATCGCGCGGCTGCGTTCGTACTCCAAGCAGACCATGTACAACACAGCCAAAGACCAGGTTCTGCAGATACGTAACTAAACCCTGTGCTCCATCTGATTTGTCCTGTTTGTTAGTGTTTTCCCTTGGAGCCAGTGTCACAGCAATGCAGTGATACCCCCCGATGCGGCTAGCTGGAAGGGTGGGCTGGGCAAACGGGGCTCTGTGTGCGCACACACACATGTGAGCAAACCGTGACAAAACTAATCCAGGCTGTGCATAGATGCATTCCTGTAAGAGTCTGTGCTAAAGAACTGTGAAAGATTGGTTAATAGCAAGACAATACTGCTTTTCACGCGCACAGGCTGAATCTCCTCAGTAATGTGGTTAGCACAGATCTGCTCAGCTACTGTCCGCCCTTTTCACACCCATTTCCCTGTGTTTTCTATCAAATGCAACTACTTCACACCTATTGTCCCAGCCAGTTATGGGGCTCATGCTGGTTTCTGTGTGTGTCTCTTTTCCTCCTTTTATTGTTTTTTAAAATTTATTTGGTATATGTATATGTGTATAAATATACACACATATATATTTATACACTTTTATACATATATTTATATATTCAAAGTGTGTTGATTGACCTTGGCAGCTGTTCTGTGGATAAGCTACCCGTTTTCTCAGTTAAGGATTTCAGGCAAGAAGATACGTAAATATAATACACATATATAAAATCTTCCACATGCTGCATCCCGTTGTAAACAAACCTGCACTCCCCTGATAGGTCCTGGCATAGCACAAGCTCATTTATTTGCACTGATTTGGACATGAACCCAAGGATGTATTTCAGAAGTCTTCGAACTGCTTTGACAATACGCCCTGTGATATTCAACCAAATATTTGCAAAAAGGCACCAGCCTGGTGACTGATGCTCCATGTCTAGTTGCCAAGCAACGGGAAGAGCTGGAAGCGCATCACGGAGCCGGGTATCTGCCCCCTCTCCCGCTGCTTCGTTAGCTGAGCACTCTCTGTTTGCCTTCGGATGTCAGCTCGCAGGCACCTGAGGCTCAGCCGTAACAAGACAGAGATAAAATTAACTGCTTTAAAAGAAGTAAATGCCTTGCATATTATTTATATTCTAGTGGTGTTATAAATATTTGAAGTTAAATTAAATTTAATTTAAAATCATAAGAAGATAAGTTTAATAGAATAGGTATAATAATAGAAGAAGTGCTGTGTTCTGCTTTAGAACCTATAGAGTTAGCTATAGGATTGTTAAATTTTAACAGGTAACCATAGACACCCCACTAGGTAAGTTACTGGATTTGTTTTGTTAGGAGACCGACATGGATGCTAGTGAAATACAGTGAACACCAGTAATGCTACTTGGAAATCCCCTTACCCTTCCTATCTTGATTTAAATATTAAGGATATTGGGCAGTAGAGCTAACCAATGATTATAATAAAATTAAAATATTGATGTGATCGTGTGATGGAGAGCTAACCAATGATTATAGTAAGATTGGAATATTGATGTGATCGTATGATGGGTGAAACCAATCAATGTAGAGGTTATGTGACAATGACTTAACTGAAAAAGTGTATAAAAATCCTTAAATTTTGACGCTAAGGTGGACATGTAAGGTGGAGCTACCCCCTGTGTCCCCAGCGCTGCAATAAAGGTGTGCCTGCTGCTTAATACTGCATTGGTGTTCAGAGGTTTTATTCCCGATTTCGGTGACAGTAGCATATACTTTATGAAAACACATCAAAAAGAAGTCATCCATTTCTATGCCATATTTTTATTCACTCTTTGCAAAAGTTTGTGTGGGTGAAGATTCATTCACATGGACACTCGGGGAAGACTGAGTGTCTGGAAACTGCAGCGCAGGAGGTGATCTGGTCAGTCAGCAAAGTCAGTGCAACAGCCTTGTTCACCATGGAAGCAACTTCCAATGAACTCTTGAAGCGTTCACACCGTAGGCTATGTGAAGGAGTTGCAGAATAATTGAAACTAGGGGGGAAAAAAGACAAAAATTAATAATAATTGCAGAGCCTGTTTGCAGAGCGTTTGCAAACAGAGAAGAAAGGGATAACTGCACTGACTACTATGTTAGGCCCGTTCTAATTAACACCTATACAAGCAGCACTAAAATGTCAAGAGCAACATTTTTCAGTGAGTAAAGTCTTCAGATGCAATGTTTACCAAACACTGAGCTGTACAAATTTCTTTGATTAATTTTTTAGATGTTTTACGGCAGTTTGATGTTTGGAACATGCAGCTGTCATGTCCAATCTTACAAGAGAAACGTGAAAAATTCTTTTCCCATTTCTGCCTTTAAATGTCCTTCACCAGGAGCCTTTACAGGATCAAGTCTTTTGAAATGATCTTTATTTCAAATTAATTAGAATATATCCGTATCTATCATTTGAGAGACTGTAAGTTGCTCCTATACATTCCAATGTTACTCTGGTGACATTCAGATGTCACAGAAAATGAAAAGGACGTTAAAAGAAAATGCATTTTAATGAAAATGAAGCACAAGGAATGCCGTAGCCCATACACTGAAGCAGGTGTTGGCAATGGCTCCTCCGCGGCAGTGGATTAGAGAGGTGCGCAGAAGCACAGTACTGCTATTTCTGTTCTCACAACACTACAGTGGCATTTGCACAGGGATTAACCTCCCACGTGCGCAGAGAGCAGAAAATGAAGCTGTTGCGTCAGAGATTTTGAACGAGAAGAGGCTGGAGCCGCTGAGCTCCGGGACAGACAAACTCCCTGTCCAAGGCGAGAACATTTCTGTGCAGATCCCAATGATTGTTGGCGCTTACTTTCTTTCATCGCTTCCCCAAATCCTTCTGGCACAGATACCTTTCAGCTGCTCATTTTTATTTCAGCTGCCTTCCCTTGTGTTCTTTTTTAAGAGCCCAATTTCTCAGATTTCAATTTCCTGCCTAAAAGGTTACTGAAATAATCCTCCTCTCTCAAATTTCGTAGTGTAATATATACAGCACAGCTAAATCTCTGTTCATTATAGCATGCTCTCAAAGCATTCAGGGAAATCATTAAGAAGATGTTCACTATAAGCCCCATTATTGCACTACACAGCAAAAATAATTAAATAAAGAAAGCTGACATGAATAAAATCATTAAACACTCATCTTGGCTTTATTTGAGACTGTACCAGCCTGAGTTGCATTTCAGGAGAGATGGAGCCAGGCAACAATCTAGAGGCCCGTACAAAAACTGCATCCATCTAGGAAACTCAGTAAGCCTTCACCAAAATCAAACTCTGAATTTCAACAGATGCCTCCTGTTCTTAGGAGGTCCCACCTGACCGGCATTTTCAGCCTTGCATCCCTTATTATCAGACTAGAGGAATATCATGGGCCAGGATGCCATGATGGTCTTGTTTGCAGAATCTGACACTAGAAACCAGCAACCCCACAATAGCCCGCCCCGACCCCTGCCCATGCGGTGCCCGCGCTGCCCTGACCCCTGCCCACACGGTGCCCGCAGAGCCCGGCGGGCTGCACTGCCAGGTGTTTTGGCAGGCGTGGGCCAGGCTGTGCCACGCTGCCGGGATGCTCAGTGAGAGCTCTGCAGCTCTCCTCCTGCTTCAGAGATTCCCACCCCCGGTAGACTCTAGAAACCTTTACTCCATCAACACGCTTGCCAGGGGCAAAATCCTGGCTGCTGCTTAAATCAAAAGCAAAACCCTCGTGACTTCAGTCAAATAGGGAATTCATTTCAGGTTTTCAGGTTTTATTCTGAAGCTGATACAGGAGAATCAACAAAACTACTTTCTGTAGCTTGGCAGGGTAAAGCCATTTCAGCATATAAAACTCACAAAAAAAGCCTGCAGATATATATATGCCTTATGTTTACCAAATCCTTTCAACAAAATCCATCAAAGTGCAATGGATGTGCATTTCGATTTTTAAATACCCCCAGCCCTTGACGGGTGGATGCCTGCATTGCCAATCCCGTTATCAATCTTCACGCACTTGCATTCCCTACGGAATGGTCCATTTTCTCTGAATATTTCCATAAACTTTCTAATCTCTACTTCCCAATGATAATTTTATTGATAGTGAGAAAGAACACAAAGGATGATGGATGCATTAGAAATTTAACGGGCAAACATGCGCTTCCCGTGGCTCAATGGAAATGAGGGGAAGCTTAGATAGAAAAGTGTTTATGCCTCAGTGTGGAGTCCATGAACTTGCAGAATGTGTGTGTGAACATGCACACACATAACCCTACATAATATAAAAATATATGGGAAAATTCACTTGTCCTGTATCATATTCTTACTGACAAAGACTACAAAACATAATAATGTGCACCCCAAGGAAAGTCAACAATTAGTTTTCAGAGATCTGAAATATTTCATTACTTCGTTCATCTAAAGAATAGTTTATCTGCACGTGCTGCATTATTAATGTTATGCTACAACAATGTTAATGCAGTTTCATTATTTCTACGTCAGTGCAATCAGAGAAGAGATCTGTGTAGTTTTTTCTTATGATTTTCACAAGCTGGGAAGTAATCAATCATCCACAAATGAAAACAGGAAATTCGTTCAAATACTGTTTCTTCTACGAATCAGACTTCTCTTTTTGTCTCTGTAGATGGATTTCGTCATAAATTTGGTTCCTGAACTTCAACATGTCTTCTACATCCTTGTAGGTGAGCATTTCTTCAACAGACAAGAGCTTAAAGCCATTCAGTTTAAAAGCTGACATATGCTGCACAGAATTTAACATTTTTAATGACATTCTAACTGATTCACTTAAAGTAGAACAAACGGGGAAAATCCTAGCAGTCCACAACCCCAATTGTGTGTTCTCACTGGAGAACAGCTGCTCCGAAACCTTTACGCCCCAGAGGTCCAAGCATTCCAGTAAGCTGACTCCAAAAAAACGGAGTGAATGTATATCTGACAACAATTTCACACTCTTTTTCAAGTCATCTTCTACACTAAACACCATACTTACATACTTTAATTGATTGTTCATTTTTATACTTAATGAACTCAGAAAACAGTCTGAAGGTATGTCTACTTTGAAATTTATGTGCGAGCCACTAATAATGCTGTTCTGCCCTACCGAGACTTCAGGTCCAATTCTAGAGTACTCAACGATGGATCCAGGTCCTACAAAACAGCCAGGCTCCAGGATGCTTTGAATGATACTTGCTGGTTGCTCCAAGGTCCCGGCTTTGCCAGAAAAGATGCTAAAAGCCACAGACAGTAAGCCAAGCTCAAATTTCAGTTTGCTATCAGATGTAAAATGAAACAAGTACTCTTGGGTAGTTCCAATGTGATAGAACTTAGAGTTGTTTAAGACTATAACATTAAGCGCTGTTCCTTTCAGAAGGGAGTACAGCTTCTGCCGTACCTCTACTAACCGTGATTCTTCTTTTGTGACGTTACTTGTATTTTTTGCATAATCTTGAGTGGCTCCAGGTCCCAGGGCCTGGAGGAAGTCACCATACGCATCTATTTCACAGCAAAGAGGGCCCACCTGCTTATAAAATGTCAGTAACTGTTTTGCAGTGCTGTGATCCATGTAAAATATGCTGTCTGTGTACACACACTCTGAGCCCACTTCTGAGTCACTGTGGTCCCCAGAGGAGCTTAGCTGAGAACAACTCCCTCTCACGTGTACTGCACCACACTGGCGCATCGTCTCAACATCAGGCTTGTGCAGGAAACGACGGCAAGACGTGTATTCGAGTCCTCCTTTTCCTGAAAAACCGGCTGGATCTAAAACAAACACTCCGTGCGTGGTCCCAACTGCCAAATCCGAAGGGTGAGCCAGCGCGGTAAATCCCGGCTTATCAAACGTGACGGCTTCTGTAACTCCAGTGCTGTAAAGTTCTATGTCATCCGAACACGTGATGAGAATTCCTGGTTTCATGAGACTGGGGAAATCGATGTACATGGCCAGCTTCAGCTCCAGCATCTGGTAAACGGGATCGCCGAAAGGCAAAGCTGTGAAAATCTTGCCCAGGGCACTTGCATTCGGTAAACGCTGACTGTAACCACCTTGAAGAAAAAGACATTTTTAATTATACAGAGACACTGTATATAACCGAGCAAAAACTATACAGCTATTTTACATATACACAAAGGTGTAACTCCCACCCCCCTCCAGCTTGGAGATATACTAAGTATTCCTCAAAAAATGACAGATGTAAAAAAACTGTCAATCATTCCTCTTCAAACATTTCTCAAAGCAGATCTGACCTTATGTCTAAAATTCAGCACGCCTTAAATAGCTTATATGAAAATTGTGGTTGATTTCATCACCTTTAGTCTGCTTCAGAGCTGGAATATGGACCGCTTGTCTATATCTAAACTGAAGAAAGCAAATGACGCCTGCTTTTTGCTTGAAAAAAAGGAGGACCCCCGCACCCTTGCTGGGAATCTTAAGTCAGCGAGGAGTCAAATAAGCAGTGGTTTGGTCAGGGGACTTGTTATTACCTGGTTTCTTTTTCCTCTGCAAAACTGATGCACCTTTTGGAAGTGTTCTGACTAACTGGCTAAGAAGGCAGCTATTCAGCCTGCTTGCAGTGATGCTCCTTCAGTGGGTATTCAAGGCAGGAGCTTAATTCAGATACTCTGAATTACACTTCTTTCTCCACTGTTTGATCGAACAACTTAAGTGCTGAGAAGAAATGCTTAAGCGACAGTAATATCTCCTAAGTATCAAACTAAATCCAAATTATTAAATCAGATACATTTGGAATTACTTTTCTGAGGGAACTGTATATCAGAACTCTGACTCTGCCATCATCTTATTTTGGGGAAAAAAAAAGGAGGGTACAACTTTAGATTATGACATGTAAACCAGAATTTACCAGAATGAATTAGCAGCACAATAAAAGAAGTCCATTTATCGCCATACAGATCTTCCAAGCATCGAAGAACATGAAGCGTTGATCCACCATTTCCTAAAGGAAAAATATTTTAGTATCTGCTGCAAAGAGCACCGATAATACCTGCACTGACACGTGAGGCATACTGGGATGTGGTGCTGTGGTAGGGTGGTCAGGAAGCATGTTTTAAATGCTGCTTTCTGCTGTGGAAAATGTGTCATTTGTTTTTAGAAGAGTCCTTATGACTGCAGAGACGATCTTTGAAACAACCCGAGTGTCAAGGGATGCGCAGGTATCTATCTGGAATTCCCTAAACCCGTTCTGACCGAACAGTCTGGCTGCTGTATTGCAGCTGATAAAACCATGCAAAGATGGACAGCCACTTGGGAAGCCTCGTGCCCTCAGCGGGGAGGACACCTTGAGCAGACAGCTCTTGGGAAAATACAGTGTTTTCCCCTCCCAGCCGCCGTCGGAATGGCCCCAGCATTTGAAGCATTTCAACAGGCCGTAACTTCACCATAAAACCTAGCTCCAGGAGGAAGCAAGTCACACAGAATTTCCCTCCTGACCTGAAGCAAGCGTTCAAAAGTACTTTTGACATTTACAATATGAAAACGAGGAAAAATGTTTGGGATACGAGGAAATGGTTTGGGATATTTTTATGTGCTTCTACAACTTATAATTGCTAGATTTCTGAAAATTAATCTCTGCTTATTATTCTACCCTGAGACAGACTACTGAGATTAGTTACTTTCTACATCAAAGTGAACAGGTATCAAGAACGTAGGATGATACTATGGACAGTGAGACTACTTTCTTTCAGGTTTTTGCTGCACATTGGGTAATATATTAAACATATTCAAATTGTTTAAATTTCAACAATCAGGTTAAGGTAAGAAGTATGAATTTATAAAAGACATGAGTTAGTGACTCGATGATCCCAGAGGTCTCTTCCAACCTGATTTATTCTGTGATTCGGTGATTCTGTATTCCATACAATCCACTCACAAGGGCCATACAGCATCACCAACATGCACTCATCCAAAACCACCATGGTGGAGTCCTGGATATCATGATGGGAAGTGCGACGGCCAAAATTATCAACCACATGAAGTCCAAAAAAGCAGCTGACCCATGGTGCCAGCAGTTGCACAACCGAATCAACACTACCCACTATTTAACGGCATTAGAACCTACGTTTGTGGTTTAATTAGTGCTTCAGACTTTAGCAGCGCTCTGGACCCCGTCACTGCAGCAGACGGCTGCCATAGCACGTTAGCACAAAGCCTGCTTCCGCCTGACCAAAAATCACTGTCATTATACAAGGGTATTATATCAGTGAAAATGTATTAAAGGAATATATAGCGTATGAAGGGAGGGTGACTCGCACACTGTGCCCCTGCACACTGTGCCCCACGCCCCCATGCCATGCCCCTGATACCGGACAGTTTAGTAAAAGTAGGCCTCAAAATAAGCCCTAAAAGGCCCACTCTGTGTAACCTTTAGAGAGAATCAACTTTTCTTTCAGCAATTTCCTTTCAGCTAAAATAACTGCACGTTCTGAAGCTAACGGCATGTTTTGAAGACAGGGCCTGCTTCTGGGACTGAGAACACTTAAGAGTTACAGTCATCACTGACTCTTGCTTGCGCTTAGTCTTGGAGAATCCAAGGGCTCTGTTAAATTCCTCACTAATTACAAAGAAGGGTCAGATATAAGTAAGACTGTGAACATCTTTGTAGTGTCTGAACTGACTTGATTCACAGCTCTGGCGCCAGGAGTAGAGATAAATCCTGTAGGAACCAGCACAGGATCTTCTCCTCGGAGCCACCCGCGTGTGCCAGCAGAAAGGCCTCAGCCACGCTCGGGCAGGAGCGGGGTCATACGGCATCACTTTGGGGGGGTTATGGCCCCCAGAGACCACCCAAGACCCCTTCCCCAATTTAGTATGCATGCGCAAAGACAATTACATAATATATTAGCATATGCATAGGGTTTCTTGGAATAGGTGGGCTTTACTCGGAGTTGTATGAATATTCATTTTTCTATAACGTATATAACGAGTGTGCGTTTGCCCCTGGGTGTGCACGCTAGGAGAGGTCAATAAACCCACGCCGCCTTTCTAAGCTATCCCTGGGTGTGGAGGGTTTCCTCGGCTGCCATTTCCCACCAACACCCTCACGCTGTTCCCGCCCGCCCCGGCCCCGCAGGCGGGACGCGGCCGCGCGCGCCCCGCCCCGCCCCGCGCACGTGCCGCCGGGCGCCGCCCTCACGCCTCGGGCGGCTCTGCTCAAAGCCGGCCGGGCCGGGCCGGGCCTCCCGCGGGCGCCGGTCACGGCAGCCTCGGCCGGCGCCGCCGAGCGCCTTCTACCCCCCCTGCAGCGCTGGCTGCTCCTGACGAACCGCCGCCGTTCCCCGCGGGAGCAAGGAGGAAGCCGGCGGCGGGCGCGCACCGATTTTGGGTCCAGGTGGGTCCACGACAACGTGGTACCGGGCGCCCAGCGGGAGCTCCTTCCTGCTCAGCTTCTCGGCCAGCTGCTGCCGGTAGGCCCGCGCCTGCTCCGCGTCGGCGGCCGTCACCGCCACCACGTCCCAGAACTCGCCGGGCCGCGCGGCCTTCCCTGTGGGCAGAACGGCAGCCGCGTCAGGCGCCGGGGGCAGGGACACCCGAGCCCGCCGCCCCGAGGTCCCGCAGGGCACACCCGGCCCGCAGGACCCCGCAGCCGGCTGCACGGCGAGCGCTCCGCAGCCCCGCGCCGAGGGCGGCTCGGCTGGGCCGCGCCCCCCCCGCCCCGGGCCGCCTCCCCGCCCGGGGCCGCCCCACCTCTGAGCGCCGCGAACCGCGCCAGCCGCCGCCCCGTGGCCTCCCGCCGCGCTGCGCTCCGCTCGCCCGCCGCCGGCATGGCCGCGCCGCCCCCCGGGCCCGGGCCCGGGCCCCAGCGCTGCCGCCGCGGCGTGAGGCGTAGCCGGAGCGCCCGACCCGGAAGAGCCGGGCGGGGACCGGGGCGGGGCGCGGCGGGGGCCGCCTCGGGCGGCGTTGGGCGGCCGGTGCCTGGGTTGGCCCGCGGCGGCGGAGCTGAGCCCAGCCCTCGGGTCGCGCCCGCACGGAGGAGGGCCAGCCGCCTGCCCCGGCGCGCAGCGGGCGGGAGGCTCGCCTTGGGCCGCGGGGGAGCCGGCTGCGGGCCCGGACTGCGGGCCCGTGCGGGCGGCAGCGGCCGGGCGCCGGCGCGGGGTCCCGGCGGGGCTGGCCCTGCCCGCTGGCGCACGGAGCGCGGCCGCGGCTGCGCCGCTCCTCGGCTTCGGCTTCCCGTGAGGCGGTGCCGGGCCCGGGGCTCTGTCGGGGCTAGTGGGGAGAGGGCCGGGCCGGGCCGGGTGAGGGGCTGTGGGCCCTGCCGCGCTCGCCTGCGCGCCCTTCTCTCTCTCTTTTTTTTTTGCTTTAATAGTACCTGTTCACTAAGTTCTGGGGTCTAAAGATGTTGCAAGTGGCGTTTCATTCAAAAGAAAAACCCGCCGCTCCCGCTGCCCTTCCTTGTGGTGTTTAATGCAAACGGGGATTTGTGAGGAAAGAAGTTCCTTTCCCATTCTTTTGAGTTATCCAACTTGTAGAAAAGACGTTCACACGTATGGGCTCAAGTTTGGAAATGCTGTGCTGCCGCAGAATGCAGGTCCCGTGTTAGGAGCTCAGGATCTGAAGGGCTGGGTTCCCCCTTTGGGCTGTGTGATTGTAGAAACAGACCGCCGTTTTGAGGCTTAGGTTACATCTCCGTGGCAGTAGGATGAGGTAAATGGTTTGGTAATCTAATTAGAAACAGAATCCTAATTGCACATGAACTAGTCCTCTTGAGTCTCCCTTGTCCATACCTGACCTGTTTGCATTTGCTGCGGCGCTGCCCAGCCATACCTGCAGTGTGCTTGCTGAGCTGGGCTGAGCAGGGTCTGGGTTTGATGAATTGATCCTACAAGGACTTGGAGCAGGCTCTTGTGTTGTGTGCAATTATCTGATATCTACTGGCAGTGTTCACACAGCTGCAAGTTTTTCTTGCTGCAGTTCTTTGCCCTGGATATTGTGATTTTTTGATGTGTGGACTTCATCTCTCCTCCTGACTTTAGAGTCTGCTGAGACTACAGATACTAAATACAAACAGATGAAAATGAAAGGAGGGTTTGTCTTGATAAGATCTCATTATGCATACATCTTACAATAAAAAGTAGCTGTAAAAGCACTATAGGAGCTACTGAAAAGAAGAATTCAGGACGTTAAAAAAAGTTACAAAAAATACATAGCTTTTCATTACTGTAAACTGCTGACAGAGAAGATTAAAGAGAAAAAGATGAATACTTCACTGCTGCTTTATCAGTTAGAGACTTTTCTGTGATGCGTGTGATAACGGCCTTAATCAGAGCAATGTACTCCACAAAGACCTGTTTGATCCTTCCTTATGTTCTCAACTTACTCTAGGAAGGAGCGCAGTCTATTTTGTTGGAACTATTCTTTTACTCTCTTCTTTTGCGTTGCGTTTTCGTTGTTGACAACAACTCTATTGACCTCAGTGAGAAAAAGTTCCTGGATCCTAAGTCCAGCTTTAAAGATGTAAGGTTTAGTTACAGCAGGTGAAGATTCACTGCTTTTGCAGGTTTTTTAAATGCAGTTTTCCCCTTTCTCACCTTCTGGCTAATGTAGCCTTAGTGATGAATCCTATCAATCGACTGTGTTTCATGAACCCAATTAAAAACCACATCACCCCAATTACATTTAGAAGTGCTCTAGACATTAAGCAAGCGTTCTCTATTTTAAGTCAGAAGAATGAGTGAGTCTTATCAAAGCTGGGCACCCCCACGTCCTAACCAGCAAGTTTTCCTGTGTCCTGTTCCTTATGAGTGATTTATTTGCCAAGGGAGAATTCCTAGCTTTCTGAATTGGAAAAAAGGAATTGAAGTTGGGAAATCTTTTTATTGTGTTATGGTAGATCCCCCCTTGTTAATTGTGCTCTTAATCTATCCCTGACTTGTGTGTCTTAAGACATTGTGTGTAATAAATACAGTTTGGGAGAGGTGTCTTCTATAACTCATATATATTTCGCTCAATAGTGACACGGTTTTCACAGTGCGATTAAAAAAAATGCTAATTTACAAGTCATTTAGGAAACTACTAGAGATACAAAGTAATTAATGGTTTATTGACAATAATACTAATTTCTTTTTAATGGCAGCACGCCTTTGAAGCTATAATTGGGACTCTAATGCTTGCAATGAAATATTGCTGCAGTTCAACGGGGTTTTTGTTTTGAACTTTTCATCATCAGTCAGACTTCTTGACACACACGTTTCTGTTTGCACTCTCTAAGATAATGCAAGCCTGGGATAATTATTGAATCCAACTTTTTGTGGTAATAATTTATTTTAAAATTATTTCAGTTGGATGGTTATTCATACTTTTAACAGTAATATTTTATAATCACTTAACCTGATAGTTGATTCCAGGAAATAACATATTTTCATCAATACTGCATTGCTCTGTCCCCCAAAATGTCCAGTTATACCTAAGGTGGTGTTGGTGTTCGTTAGACTCAGTGGCAGAGCCAGTAACTGCTCCAGGAAACACGTTTTGTCCACGTGATGAAAGCAGAGGTGTTCACTGTTGGTGCCTGGCAAGGAGTCCCAGGAGAGCTTTTGTAGGAGCAAAACTGTTCACACTGGTATTTCACTGAAGTGTAAATCCCCAAACTGAGTTCTTCTGTGGGGACTGCGGCTACAAGATAGCAGAAAACACAGATGTGTGTCGCTGAAAGCTCCGTGACCTGCTGTCTGATGGCGCTGGTCTCCCTTACCCTTCAGTGCTTGGGGTGAACAGCCGTGGGCACAGCCCAGGTCTGCAGCCCGTGTTGGGTAGGGAAGAGGGATTAATAGGCAGCTCGTTGTATTTGTGTGTGAACACTGGTTGAGTAAATAAAATGTGAGTGTTGTGGAATCGTGCCAGTAGTTAGCAAAGTACTTTCTGTGACCTTGTGGAATGCAGTGTGTCCTATACAATAAGTTGTTAGCACAATAGTATTTCGTACTTAAAGAATTAGTGCCACTGGAGTTTGTTCTGCCCTGTGGGTGTGTGGTATTTCAGAAGTAGCATTATAACAAATACCTCGGTATTTTCTTTGGTTATCTGAAATTCTCCTTTTAAAGCTGAACACATAGCCTTGTACATAGTCTTTGTGTTCTTCTTTTCCTGGATCTCTGAGGGACGAATCAAAGAAGAGAGCTTATCACGAAGAAGTTAACTCAATACTGAACATCTTGTTTCTTCTTAAAAAAATCTGATACTTGAATGTTGACAAGCTATTGATCAGAGTCTGTTGGAAAAAAGTCAGAAGGCCTGGTCATAGCTCAGTTAAATGGGCTGTATCTAAAGAATGTGGGGCATTTGCAATACTGTTTTTTCATTTAAAATATGCATTCTCTCAAATAGGTATGTTGTTGGTATTGATTCCCTTGGTGGTGCGCTGGAGCTCCGTGCTCATCAGGTGAATAATAATACTTTGTGGAGATGCAAAAACAGAGTTGACTTGTCTTTTGACTTGTGTAATTGTATTCCTTAGGAGCAATGTATATTTTGAGTAAGGTATGATTTCTTCACAGAGGAAGCTCTTCTGACCGAGTATATTCTTTTTTTCACTAGGAACAGGCGGTTACATCTTGGGCTTACAGAATTTTGCAGTAAAAAGGCAAGTGTTTTTCCCCTGCCTACCCTGCTGTTTGGTGAGAAGGCCTGAGAGCAGGAGTTTCAGTGTTTGAAGTCTCCCTTCCTTGAAAAAGGAGCAGAAGGGATGATGGTGCTGACATGGTTAGTTACATGTGAATTCCAGATTTTTCAGTGTTGAAAAGGAATTGGCTTAAGGGCTGTAGTTTGAAAAAAAAAAAATTTTTTTTGCTGTACAGATAAAATGATAAACTTCTTGCAAGTATTAAGTACATGTTGTAAATGACATAAATAATAGGAAAAGTCTCTATAGCTTACATATTGTAAGCCGGTAATGATTGATTGTTCCTACTGTGCGTTGAAGTGCTTCATTTGTCTCTCTGTGGTTAAACCAAGAAGGCTTCTGCTGCTTCCCCTGTCCCCAAACTTAATCCCCAGGTTTGTCTGTAGATATTTGGTATACGTTTTCCAGTTCTCTGTTTTAATCTACTGTTAATCTACTATTTAATCTTTCAGTTCACGGAGCAAAAGTTGAACTTTAATCTGCAGTTTCACGTTTGGCCTGCTGAGCTCTGTGTGTGCTGGAGACAGAATGAGACAGAACAAGCCAGAAACAGCAAAACCCTGCAACGCTGCGTAGAACAGCCTGATCCACAACTCCAGTCTAACAAATGGTTTGTGGTAAGTCCAGCTTTGTTAGGTGCTGTGCTGAATGGCTCCAAGAGTGCCTGGTGTTTCATAGCTGCCACGGTGAGCTCCCAGTTCAGCGTGGTCACCTTGCAGGCGTGAAGACCAGGCTCAGCCCTTGTCTAGTTCGTAAATTTATTTCTATTTATTCCAGTGTTGAGCTGGCCTGTATATGATGGTTTATAATCTTAGGTGTTAATAAATTACGTTTTTCTGAAGGATGAATTTTCATCATTATTTCAGATAGGACATCTTCCAGGTCCAGTGTTTTGGGAAGTGTGAAGGAATTAAGTCTACTGTATCTTCGTGATAATGAAAATGGAAAAATGGCTAATGTGCATTCGTTATCTTTCAGTCCCAATCTGATAGGCCTGGCCTTGTTTGATACTCTACTGAGCCTGAAAATAGCCTGCAGGCATATTGTTGTTAATGCCGTTTTCTCCCTCAAAGCACTGGGTTACTGTCTAATTTCTGATGAGGAATTTGTTGGGAGATGGAAACTTCCTGACAAATAGAAAAGTTTTCGCCATTGTCGTCTTGACATCTCTCCTGTTGCTCCTTTGGTTGAACAGACAGGAGGTCGTATGTGACCTCTTTGTAGGTGTTAAACCAGCTGAGCTTCCCCATTTATTACACTTTCATTATAATTTCTGTTACTTTGTCTTTGGGGAGCCCAAGTCCTTTGCCTGAAAGCAGAGAGGGAAAAACTCGTTCTCCTGCCCCTAACCATTCCCTAAGCCTAGTAGTGGTTGTAAAATATTTCCTATTTTCTAGGCCACTGGGCGTATGATAAATCTTTCATCAAAACTGTCTACCTGGAGACATTTTGTGATAAAGCTATTTTTTTATTACAAATGTTCATCAAAATCCATGACTGAAATACAGATGGGCTCTCAAATTACTGTTTGTGTATAGGACAATATTTTTTCATATGCTATTTGTAAATTGGTCGTTGCCTTTGTGACTAAGGATAGCAAAGACACTACCAAAAACATTTAAACTGTCTTTTAAAATTCATAACCATATTTTTGTAAATCGTCACTCAATTTTACTCGAGTCCCTTTTGATGTAACAAAACTGTTGTTTATGGAAATAATTTCAAGGGCCTGTTAATCATTATTTAATCTATACAGTTTTAAATATGCTAGTGATTTAAAAAATAATACTTTCAGAAGTAAAAAAAAAAAGTATGAGAAATTCTGTGCATAGAACAGACCATGCTTTTACTGAACAGAGTTTAATTTGATTTTATAGGCTATGTAAATCCACTGATGTTATGAGATATGAAAATTTCCCTGTTATTTGCATACACAATGCAATGACACTACTGTGAACCAGAGCCCTGGGTCTGCACAGCTCTGAACTTGGTATCTTTTGTACCACAGGCTTTCAAGGACATTATATTAGAATTATATGTATTAGAATTATATGCACGCTGCATTCAGCAAGATACTTTTGTCATTGAGGATGAACTTCTGGAGTCTCAGCATTTGTTTACTAATATATTTAGTTTAATTTGTTAAAGTCAGGTGAATGGCAGAAAACAAGTACTGTAAATAGCATCTCTACTGCAGATAAAATCATTACTGCATTTTCACTTTATCTCTTACATTGTCAAGAACTTGATTGTGTTTCATTGTGAAGGTGTAAAATAGTGTTATTTGCATATCAAATTGCCCATACTTCATAAGTACAAGAGCAATCCCTCCAGTAATAATATTAAAAAACAAAGTATTTGAGATCTGTATTTATTCAGTTGGATGACTTCATAAAAAAGTCAGGATATCAGGATTTAGTGTATCAGGATTTTAGTGTCTTGTCAGATCGCAATGCTGAAACTATTTACAGAAGTTACCCAGACTTGATGCATTTTTACTGTTTGCTGAAGTTGATAGATGTAAATAGACGCAGTTCTGTTCAAAACATGTCTTTGTTCAAGCCTTTCTTGGTAAGCCAGAGAAGCTCGTCCCGGCTGTAGGTGACGTGGTGTATTTGGTGTGCTTTTCTCTCTCGCTTGTGTGTTTAGCTGTGCTTTTACCAGGTATGACAACGCGTGCTGTTCCCCACCATGCCTTGTGTGCTTGGGCCTGGAGGCTTTCTGCAGTTCCTTGGCATTTTAACATACAGTTGTTGCCTTACTATTTTCATGAAGTAGGCTATTTTCTTGCAGCTTTCTAGAACAAGATTGTTCTTTACACCTTTACTGTCTAGTATAAGAACATCTTAATGGAACATCAAAGTATTAGTATTCTTCAGAAGGGGGAAGAGGGGGCTAAGTGCATTTGACAGAATTTACTTTTGATTCTCCCAGGCTTTGGTAACCTGTGATGTATTTATGGGCTTTTCCTTGGGATGGAAGTGTGCTCCTGTGAGCAAGTGAGGCAGCAACGCAGAGTGCCTGTGGAGGGGTGGAATGCACGGTTACTGAGCGTCGTTAACACAGGCAATAAAAGGTTGGTTTTGAGGATAGATTACTCGTTCAGCCCCCACATAGGTGGTGGTTTAAGTGCAGCCTGAGCTTTGGTTACCAATTTTTTGCAGATTTGCAGTTTCAGGTATAGTAGAGTCAGTTTTGGCCTTGACCTTTCCGTAGTAACAGCTAAGGCCCGTGGAATTTACCCTGCGTAGGTCGTTGTTGCTGTCTTTAGATGATGTCGTGTTTGCCTTATACCTGGTTAAAAGCTCTTGGGGTTATTTTTTCCAGAGGAAGACTTGCATTTTGGGTGATCTTGTGAAAAATTCCCCGTTCACGATTGGTGCTATAATTGGATCTTTTTGGTATTTTTTGTATTTCCTCAACTCGCGTTCCTCTCCTGAGGGTCATTTCTTATTTGTATTCTGCCCATCAGAATTTTAATCAAGAGGATCATGGCATTATTTTTCTGCCTATTGATCCATCTTATTTCGGTTAGTTTCAGTGATATTTTAGTCTATCTTTACTTAGTGAATAAATAAAAAAAGATAAAAAAGTTCTGTGCCCCAGTGATAGCAGTTCAGGAAAACTAAGCTTGTGAGGAGTGGCAGCGTCTGTATTATTTTGAAAGATCAAGTTTTTCCTCTGGGAGAGTGACATTTTCTCACTCCAGCTACATAATTAAAAAGAATCTGGGAACACTGGTGCTGTTGGGTGTGCAGAGTAGTGTGCTGCCTTCGGGGAGAGCTGGTGGAGCTGGTTATTAAGCCCCGTGCTGTGGCTGGGACGTCGATGCGGGTACCTGGGGCACGTGGCGAGGTTCCTTTGGTGTCTCAGCAGCTGCGTTTGAAATGATGGGGAGGGGGTTTGCTCACGCTGTTTGATGCACAGTATCTGAAGAGCCTTAGTCTTCGTTGGCAGAGGTAAGCCGCCTCACTAGTTCACTAGCTGTTTGCAGCTCTTGAAAATGTCTTCTGGGTGTCTGAGGGGAAAAAACCCTTAAAGTGGAGAAATAACATCTCCAGAAGTTTCTGTTCCTCTGTAGTGGGCTGCCTGGTTTTGCTTGTTATTTTGTGTAATTCTCAAGTTACGGTAACTTCGTATCCAGGTGATCCAGAACAAAAGGTCTGTGATTTTTATTAGCTCGTGATTAGTGACGTGGAGGACAAACCACCACTGCCACGTGGCTGGAGGGTACGCGCTGGGTGAGGTTAGTGGTGACTTCCAATGGCTCTGGGCCGTTCCAGGAGAGAAGGGAGATGGTGCCGATGCCCTGATTGTTTTCAGGCAGAGGCCAGTAGCTGTAATCCCTAAACACAGCTGTACTCTTAAATGGAAGTTCAAACCAGGAACCTTTAACATTTTTGTTCTTCATGCTTTTATGGGTTTTTATTGCCATATAACATATTACCATAAAAACCTCGGTGTCTCCGTAATGGCTTGAAAACTGTTTCATTATTAGGTTAATATGAAGTTCTTTGCAGATAATGTTTTGTCAATCTTGAAGTACTGTGCATTGCATTCTAAAAATTATATGCTTATTCTTTATACTTACTGAACATGAACTATGACTAGCAAGGGTTTCCTTGAGATTTGAAGATCTCTTCCAGACCATGTTTCATTTGATTAAACTCTTCTTTTCATAACAGACCAGAGGCAAAGGTTTCAGGACAAAAAATATCTTTTTGTAAAAAAATTCCTGATTTTTCTCATTTCTGATACATTACAGTCAGTCTTTACATGGGTATTCCTTGCTAGTGTGCCGCCCTGTTAAAGTGCCAGCAGAGAGCAAGGAGGCAGTTTTCCTTCTGCTCAGAAACGTTGCTGCTTTGTCCATGATGTGTGGGAGCTTTCATTTCTGTTTTTGTTTCAGTCACTTTATTTGGCACTCAAGTGGGGCTCACTAGTGGTCCTTAATTTGCAGGATTGCTGCTGACACCTTAGAAAGATGTGTGGCTTTTACCATACCCTGTCACTCCTGTGTAGCCACTGATTTTAAACAAGAGAGAGTATTTTCTGTTAGCATCCCACCCTTGGGCCTGCACATCCTTCAGAGGACCCCCCCGTTAGTACCCCAGTTCTGCACTGGGTTACACGGGGTGAGGTCTGGTAATTGGTTTTGGTGGGAGAATCCCCTCTGTGTGTGCGGTGAGCCCTGGACAGGGGTGGAAGTGGTGTAAAGAGGGCTGTGGGGGTTGGTAGGAGTGACTGTGGGAGCAGAGAGCAGGAAGATTTCCCCTCCCTGCCTGATGATGGTGCTACAGCGCTGTGGGAAATATCGCTCCTGTTCATGGTACGTGGTGGATTCAGTTCTTGTTATCACTGCCATCGTTTCTTGGGCTGTGTGGGTATGAGATTGGCTATGTCTGATGCTGTTCAAGTGAGAATAAATATATAACTCGTTATACCTAACTAGGATTGTTGGATGTAAATAGGTAAGAGAGGGAAGACTCGATCGTGCTTGCCAGAGTACTGTATTTTTCATGTTAACATCCAGAAAAGGAAAGTAAACTCTATGACAAGTCAAGTAGTGACCCTGGGGCAGATTCCCCTCTTCAGTAGACAGGCTCACCTTAGGAGAAGGCTGTGCAGTTCCTAGTTTGGCCGGGTCTAACGTGGCTGATACAAGGAGACCTTTCTATAGCCTGTTTTTGTTCTTGATGGCAGGCAGTCAGTCCGCCCCAGCGTGGCAGACTTCTTGCCCAAGGATCTGAGGAGATGCTTGTATTTGTATTGGCTCTGCATATATCACTGCTTATTATACATCAAAAAATCCTTCATTATGCATGTTATGTTAAACATATTTAATACCTCTTGCTGAGATACGTTAGATAAGCTTTGAGGAGTTTAAATATGGATTTTCTTAAATTTCAGAGTAGGTATTTCATTAACATCAAATAAACATTCCAGTATGGCAGTTCACTTAAATTTCAGCTGCAACAAAAGAATTTACTCTGCTTTTTTCCAATTTTGAGTACTGCCTACTACTTTATACACTGTGAAATAGTCACAAAGGTTGTTTTTACAGTAGCATTCCTTTGCCTGAACTTCCACTTTGGAGACGCTACGTCAGAGATGAAGATAAACGAATTAACAGTCAAAGCACACCTTCAGCGTGTGATAGGAAAAACTTTATGTATCACATCATTAAACCAGAACAGAACACTAAGGGTGAAAAGCATTCATCTGGGAAATGAGTAAGTGCACTATTCAAAAACATTTTTTTCTGAGAAAAATGAGCTCTGCAAACAGAGGAAAGAACAATTCTAAGAATTCTGGGAAAGCCTGATAAAAACAGAGGCCGCATACAGGAAATTGTCACAGAATCACAGACCGGTCGAGGCTGGTGAAACTTGTGGAGGTCATCTGGTCCAACCCCCCTGCTCAGGCAGGGCCACCCAGAGCTTTTGAATCTCCAAGGATGGAGACTCCACCACCTCCCTGGAGGTACTTGGTCACCCTCACAGTGAGGAAGTGTTTCCCGATCCCCAGAGGGACCCTCCTGCGTGCCAGTGTGTGCCCGTGGCCTCTGGTCCTGGCCCTGGGCACCACTGGGCAGAGCCTGGCTCAGCACCCTCCCTGCAGGTGTTTTAAAAATCTACTTAAAAAATCAGCTGCTGTAGGAAGCTGTGAAACTTTCAGGAAATTATTCATTTTTACTTTGTTTATAGAGTTTAGGGTCTATAAATCATTCATTGAAAGACTTGGTTTGACTGCAGTGGGAACAGTGCTGGACTTCATCCTGGCAGTCACAGCGAGTGCTTGTGCTGTCTCAAGGCAAGGTCCTGACCAGCTTCTGACTCTGAGCCATGGTGTAGTCTCATCAGTGCGTTGGAATGGGCAGATTCTGGGAGATGGTGGCATGGTATATGGAGGACAACCTGTTTAAGTCATATCTCAAAGGACTGTAGTATTTAGTTCAACACAGCAAGACAGTAACTTGTCTTACACAATAAATTTGTTGTCGGCAAATACTAAATTCTAATAAAAAATGAGAATTTTTGTAATTGTACATTTTTATGTTCCAAGGACTGGATTTAATGCTATATTCTTTTCTTCATGGGTCCCTTGAAAATGGAAAACACTGATACAGGGAAACAAACAGAATGAAATTTGGCCTTTCCAGCAGTGAGGGCTGCGCTGACATCCCAGCAGTGCCCTGCAGGTCTCATCTTCACAGTCATTCTGCTCTGCAGGGCGATGCTGGACACCCAGTTAACTTGGAAAAGAGCAATTTTGCTAGAGTGTGAGGATCTAGAAGGTTTGACCTGTTTTATTTTGCTGATACTGCTGCTCAAGGAGTGAACAACATGACAGCTACGCTCGGGTACTGCCCAGGGTTACCCAAATGGACATGGAGAAAGGCAGCCAGTGTTTTCAAGAGTTTCTTGAAGAGAAACAATGCGGAATTCAGAAAAGGTGAAGAAGAGGTCTTGAGAACTGAGAGAGCTTTGCAGCAGCGTCAAACGAAGGGATCAAGATCATTGAACATGTGAGGCAAAGAACAGTCGGTTCTTAGGAAGCAAGAAACAAAAGCCATTGGAGTGTTCATTAGGCCAAGACTTCAGTGCTTGACGTGTTGCTTTGACACGGGCTTGGTTAACACTTGACAGACGGAGGAAACATGAAGGTACCAGAAAGAAAAGACAAAGAACTGTTGAGGAAAACAGAGAACAAATGAGGAAATACGAGCAGTTGATCAGAAATTTTAAGGATGAGCGGTGTGTCTCTCTTAACACTCCATATTGTAAATGTGAATGTATTGCACAAAAGGACATGATTTTTGTATACTTAAATGCATCTGTATGCTTGGAGGATATTTTCAGTAAGTACTTGTTTGTTGAGTAAACCAAATCACAGATAAATCATATTCAGCTTCACAAATAGATCACACTTTTGATTATAGTATTATAAAGAAAAAGCTCTTCTAAAATAAAAACACCCAAAAGAAGTGTGATGTCTTCTGCTCCTCCTCTAATTTGGAAGAACGGGATGATCTTGGGACTCTGGTAGCTCGTGTAGTCACATACTTGCCTCTGTGGCGGAATATTCATGCCCTGCCATGCTGCTGCCGAAAATATTTGCTGAGTAGCATCTTGCTTAGGTTAGACACAAGTACTTCAATCTCTTTGTTGCACAGTGCATTGTTAAACCGAATGCTGAATTGAAATTAGTGGTGCAAAACTTGGTGTTTCCTAACGTAAGCCATTTTGGGTGCAAAAAGAATGAATCAAGCGTGTCACTGTGTGTTTTGGAATATATCCTGGTTCAGTTAGGATAAGATCTTAAACCAGAGAGGTTGATTTTTTTAAATGAATGGTAAAAGTAAAGTGCCTAATACAGTTGTCTATACCCATAAATTGCTTTTTTATCATTTTATTTATAAGTGTTCTTTTCAAAGGCACTTTACAAGTTGCCATTTGCTCTGAAAATTGACTTAAAAATATATGTGAAGTTTGTGTTTGTTGCATCTGAGAGATGAGATAATCCATTTCTGTTCTGTGTTTCATTGGTGTTTGTAGAAGTTCTGTGGGATGAAGTTACAGCTGTGTCACTGACTCCTCGATTTATGAGCTCCGTGTCACCAAAGCCCATCGACTGTGGTCTTTTGATTTACACTTGTGATGAATAGTAAATTAATAAATGATGTGCAAAATGTAATTGAGTGCCGCTCACTCCCCTTAAGCTGTTTATTCTTCGGGCTAAGTCGAATAAGGAACAATAATGGTGTTGCAACAGATAAATCAATTACAGAGACATGTGAATTGATGGGAGCGGCTGGGCTTGTCTCGTTTTCCAGGAGACAGTGAGGAGGTGGCGAGATCCTGGTCTGTGAGAACCTGTGTGGAGAATTTCTTCTGTGAGTGGAAGCTGATGCTGTAGGCAAATCTGGGGAACAAATAAGTTGCAGTTATTTAACAGCCAGTGCAGTTTGCTGTAGGAACAGCTCACTTAGAGATGGGGTCGATCACTTGCAGTCACTAAATGAAATGGGATGGACGACTCTGCAGTAGTCAGCCAGAAATCATGGGCTTCCTGTGGGAATCACAGGATGAACGTTGGGTGTGGTGTCCAGAAGGTCAGACTGGATAATCATGATAGTCTCTTTCTAGCTGTAGAATCAGCAAATGCTCATTTTTGCCACACGTGTCGGTGGGTATGGTTCTGAGTGCTCCTTGTGGCTCTGAGGAGAGACCCCTTGGGCAGGTTTCTCCTGCTGCTGGGTTTATCCCTGAACAGGGACGTTACTTCACTCACTGTTGTACTAGAGTGTAATTTAATAATTGTGTTTCTCTACCAGGAAGAGCTGCCCTGCGTTTGTAGTATGAAAACCACTAACCTGTGCTTCCAGTGGAAGACATGTGGCTGCTCTGAGGCCTCAGATGAAACATGTTCAAACTCTGAATATTTACAGAAATGCTGAAATTTGATGTCACTTTTATAATTTGAACTGAGTTCTAATATGAACTCATAATAACTTCTATGTGTTATTATTAGTATTAACACCACTGGTGGTATTATAAAAAAAAAAGAGAATACAGTTCAGAATATTTGCCTGTAAATAGCCTCTTCCCCCCTAAAATTAATCCTTTGGGGTATAATCAATGAACTTTTTAGTAATACATTATTTGGTTAGAAAAAGCTTTCACAAAAATAGAGATAATATATTTTATAAAAATCGTGTGTTAGACAAATGTTAAGTATTTTACAAGCGTATCAGCTGTGCCTGACACTTCTTTGCTGTTCTTGGTTACCAGTTGAAGGTAATATCTGTAATTTATTGGAGAAAAAGCAATTGAAATACTCAGCATAAGATAAATGATCTTTTTAGCTGGAGTATGGAGTCCGTAATTACGGTGTGAACAGATTAGGAAAAACAACATTCCATCATCTCTCCTGTTCAGCGTTTGCAGAAATTCTGGGTATTTATTTAATATTTAAATAGCCCATCTCCAAGAGTGTTTCCATTGTTTGATGTGGTCGAGCAGCTCTCTGACACCCTTCATCATTCATCTAGATTATTTTTGTAGGCATACAATATTTTAAAACCCTGTCTTTTTATCTGCTGAGTATTTTTACCCAGGCGTTTTGTTAAACTGCTAATGAGTCCCATGGGGCAATATGTTTAAATTAAACATACATTAATACCTGTTATAAATTAAAGCCAAGAAAAAACCTCTCACTATATATATAAGAAAAACAAATACAAAGCTGAGCTGTGCTGTTAAATAATAGATGAGGAACAGGGCTGCCTTCCCCGTTCCTTTGGTGGAGGCGGGTGGGTGCGGTGGGGGTCGGGGAGCCGAGTTCGGGCTGGGGGACGGGCAGGTCCGGTGGCTCCAGTGATCGTGGAGGGGTTTGTCACCAGTGCCCGTGCTGTGCGGGGGGCCAACAGTGCGGCCCCCGTCCCAGCCTGGGTGCTGCAGCCTTGCCGGTGCGTGGGGCTGGGCAGCCTGCGGGGCTGTAACCTGTCCCGTGTCCCACCGTCCTGTGGGCCGTGTCCCACCTCTGCCAGAGCCCGTCCCCGTTACCTGCTGGCTCTCCATCCCCGTTACCTGCTGGCTCTCTGTCTCCTCCGCTGCTCCTGCCTCTCTGGGATGCGATGGCAGCGCAAGTGCCCGTGTCCCCGCGTGTCTGACCATGAGTGTTGTGCTCTGGACGAGCTGTTCTCATCCTGCGAGCCCTCCCTCTGCCTTGGCGGTGGGCTGGGGCCGGGGCGAGCTGGCAGCGAGAGCGCGGGTGCCCGTCAGCACACGTCTCCTCTTCAGACAGGAGCACCCTTTGCCGCTGGGCCGTGGGACAATCGTTAGCCCATGAGACTTCTCCACCCAAGCAGCAGCTTGGCTGATGGGGACCTTGGTCCCACCTCTTACCTTCCGCGGTGATCGCTTCCCCTCGCTGTGCTGCTCGTGCCGTGTTGGTGCTGATACCTGCTCCGCCGGCGCGGCCAGCACCCCAACACCCACCGCGGAGGAAGAGTTGGGTGCTGAAGGGCAAGGACTGAACCTCTGCTGACGTGAAGGGCTGGGTGAGAAGCATCAGTCGGCGCGGGGAAGAGATTCAGTTGTGATCAATACTTGGCATCTAGCTTGGCTTTGACACTGTTCTCCAGTTCCCTTCTCAGAGTTAGCAGGCTGTGAGGAGTGTGGCCAGCAACGCGTGAATCCCACCTAACTCCTTACTTACTAAGAGCTCAGACACGTATTCCAGGAAAAAAAAGTAATTTGCCTCTTTGTCCTCAATAGCAACAAGCAAAAACTTGCAGGAGGTGCCTCTGCTATGGGGCAGGCAAACCATTGAGGTGTATTAGGTAATTTTTTTTACCATTTTACCTTATTTTTCACTGGTTTAGGTCTAGTATTTCTATATGGTAGTGGTAAAATCTCTATTTCTTAATGGTAAGCAACAGAGTTATTTCTTTTGAATTCAGCAGAGCAACTGTAGGGAAGTAAAGCTGATCCCCTCTCAAGGTTTTTAGGGAAAAACACTTGAATTTTGCTTGATGAAGTTGTACTTGTCAGTAGATGGCAGCATATGGTCAGGCTTTATTTAAAAAAAAACCCCAAAGAAAGTAAAATCTTTAGAAAGTATGAAGGGAATGCTTGCAGAAGTCCAAAATATGATCTTTACAGTGTCGTTTACAAGTATCTATTTTTGATATAATCACTGAATATTTGATAGCTATTGGTCCTAATGTTAATAAATCCTTTTAGAAAGTGCTGTTGAGGAGCACGCTGCAGGAGCTCAACGGAGAGAATTCAGTGAAGAGTGCAGTGAGGGGCAGAAAGTCTCCCTTTCTGACTGTAGGGTCCTCTTCAGAGAGAAGAGAAGGACACGAACGAGGAGGACAGGGGTGTGGGGCTGTTTTTTCCTGCAGGAAAGTGAAGGCCTATGACCCATGCTGTGATCTAAAAGTAATGCTACAGCAAGGATTTGAGTCAAGTTCCCTGAGATCAAATGCACCCTGAGAAATGGTTGGGCTGTTGTGGGTTTTTTCTATTTGTTTTTTTATTTTTTATTTTTTTTATAACACATCTGGTGTTTGCAGTGCTGGCAGCGGGGAGCTGCCAGGGGCTGGGGCAGGGCCGGCTCTCGGCACCTGGGGGGCTCTGCCCCACGCACGGCTGGCCTTGTACCTTCCTACCTGTGGGGAAACGGGGCGTTTGTAACAACGCCTTGTGTGCTGTGCATTCTCTGGGTGCACTCCCTGAGCGGTGACGCTGATGCAGGGAGATGTGGATGATTAGTTTGTACTGCTCTTGGCAGTAGTTTCAATATCCTTATTTTCTGTTTATTGCCAGCACTTCCCTTTTCCCTTTTCGATACTGTACTTTTTTGCTTTAATATGTGGCTTTTGTTTTCATTACACTTATTTGTTATAAATACATTATTCTGCTACTGGTTGCACTGATGTCTTTTGGGGACTTTTTGCTTCAAAGACAGAGAAGGAAAGAGGGAAAGAACAGAGTTTTTCTTCTGCTTTTGGGGGCTGGTCAGGGCTGCCCACGGGCTGATTGGCAGCTTCTTTTGTGAGAGACTCTTTCACAAAGCCACGCTTCGTACCGCGCCCTGTCAGTGACTCTTGCTTTTGAGGCCATAGGAGAACTACCTGGGTACCCAGGTGTGTCCTTGGCCTTGTGTCGGTCCATGCTGGTAGAGGGGATCGCTTGTGTTGGCCGGGGCGTGGGTGCCCGACCCGCTGCCGCAGCTGCGGGATGCTGAGGGGAACCTGCTGCTGTGCTTACAGCCGACGGCACGGCTCTGGGAGCAAGGCTCTTGCTTCATCTCTCAAATCCCACATGTGTGAGTCCATCCCTGCCCTGCCCAGCTGCCCCAACACGAGGCCAGCCGGGGTTTGTCTCGCCAGGGCGATGTGAGCCGGCGGGGTGCAGCACCCCTCTTGTCAAGCGGTGCTTTTACACAGGGTTGTACGTGATCTGTTGCCCTTGTTCCCCTGCGCTGCGGAGGCTGCCTGCACCGGCTGCTCTGAGACGCTTTGCCTTCCTGGATCCTAGAGTTGTGCTTTCAGGGCACGTGAGATTGCTCCAGTTTGGAGAGGATGAAGAGACGAGGCAGGGACAAATGCTTGTGTTGGCAGGATGTAGTGGTTAGGGTTGATATACTGCGGCTGGTTAATACCTGGCCTGAGGAGTTAGAAGCAGCTTGTCTCTTTATTGTTTGTTTTTATTTTATAGCTCTTGGCAGATACCCAGAGAACTAGATGAGTCCCTCCTTTTGTTTTCTCCTGTCAGAAAAAAAACCCCAACACCCCTACGCTGTGCAGCACTGACACAGAGCGGTGCTGTGTTCCTGCGGGAACGCTGTGTCCCACCCGTGCAAGCCGGGGCAGTCCTGTCGCCCCCTGCACGTGGGTGGGGGGCGAAACCCCAGGGCGTCCTGGCTCTTCTGCGAGCAGAAATGGTGTCCCCTTGGAGACGACCGGGCTGCGGCGCAGGCGTGTGAGTAACTTCCCCAGCCTCCAGCAGAGCCAGGGGGTCGACGTCCCGCGTCTGAGCCCGGTTTGTTATCCACCACCCTTTCCTCTGTGGAGTTGTTACTGATCCGGAGAACACCTGGCAGACACACACGGTGAACTCTGCACAAGGGTGAGTGGTTCTGCGTGATAGAACTGGCATGGCTGTATTCAGTTTCCGTGAACTCACGTTTCTCCCTAAAATACTGGAATTCTGTGAACAGCATGGCCCAAATAAATCTCAACACGTTCATGGCATTTCTCAGAGTTACAAGTTTGCACGGGCACTTAGGCCAGTAGATGTCTATGTTGTTGGTTTTTTTATAAAAAGAGTTAAGGTGTTTACCCCAGCTGGGGTTCTAGAGGCTTTTGACTCTTGTATATTAAGGAGAAAATTGTGGTTTTCTTTTTTTTTTTTTAAATCCACTGATAGAATTCAAGAATACTAAAGCAGGACCTTCAGACCAAGAGACTTGCCAAGGGGGCAGTGAACCATGCTGTTGAGTCACCGATTCCTTCCACACTGGCTTCAACTGCAGAGGGACCGTGGGCACTGCAGGGGGACCGTGGGCACTGCAGGTGTTACCAAAGAGCAGCCAGTGAAGTGACCTTTTTTCATCCTCATCCATCCTCGGGCACGGCTCGGGCAGGAGGGTTCCCTGCTGACTGGAGGTGCTTTGCGAGATCTCGTGTGTCTATGAAACATACCAGTGCACACTGAAACAAATGTGTGCTGTGTTCTGTACACATACAAGTAGGTAGGTACGCATACCTACGTGCACACACACAGTAGCTGCCGTCCCCCCTTGTGTGAGGCCCTCCTGGTGGGATCCTGGTGTCTCTGCACGTGGCAGGAGCCCTGGGCGTCACGGCGTGCTCTGCCAACTTACCTGGGTATGAACAGAACAGAACGCGCGGTCCATTACAGCACTGAAGGTCTGTGTGAGTGATGTGGTGTGCAACCGTGCAGGGCCCATGGTGGGCTCCTGGGAAGCCGCACCGCCTTTCATCCCTGCTCGCAGTGGGGAGCAGCGTGGAGCAGTCCTTGGGAGGCAGGTGGAGTGCTGCATGGTGCTCTTGCTCTGCTCCACCTCTGTTTTCCCCAAGAGCCTCTTAAAGATAATGCTGTGGGGTGTGTTTTACATCTGTGTCTGTAGGGGATGTCGCCCTCGTGCTGTCAGGGCTCCTGCTGGCTGCCCGAGTCCGTTCCTACCCGTTGGGCTTCCTCAGCCCGTGGACCCAGCATGCCGCGTACTGTATGTGACAGATAAGCCAGGTTCTCTCCGAACTCTTCTTGAGCAATTTCTCTAATGTGTTAGGCATAAACAATCTTTCTTTCAGAGTCAGGCATGCGTGTCTCATTCTAATTATTTTTTTCCCCCCTCTAACCTGGTTTTGTTCAAGTTGTTGCCACAAGCAGTGGTGATAATGTTCTCTTTCCATTGTTACTATAGAGAGGGGATCTGCTATAAGTAGTGCTTAAACTGAGTTTTTCTTCATTGAAAATGTTAAAATATCTGTGGATGCGTGATAATGGGCCCATGCATCTACCCAACGTGCCATTTTCAGGGCAGGCAGAGATGCTGCTCCTGTCTCTGGGTCATCCTGCTGGGCTGTACCTGTGGTCACTGGGAAGACATATGGAAACACCTTCACGGCAGCTACTTTTCCCTTTAAAAAAGAAAAAAGTAAAAAGAATTACAAATAATTGTTTCTTTTCTGAGCCCTGTCTTTAATAGAAGTCTAATGAAACTATGTCAAAATGGGTGAGTAACTGTTAGACATATAATTAAACCTTCCTGTGTAATATGGGGCACTGCGAGACAAATGAACGATGAGATTTCCCTTCTGGATCTATTACCTTACTGAAAGCTGTCAATATTTTTTAACAAGAAAGACTGAAAAGGTGTGGGTTTTTCAAAGAATGGGAAAGTTATAAGCTGCTTAGCGCTCTAATATTAGCTCTAAAAGAAAGAAAGTGAAGTCTGTAGAGAAATATTGTTGGTTGTGTTGGCACCTGAGAGCAGGCGACGTCTTCAGCTGACTGCATACAGTATTTCTGAAGTGTCCTGTTGTTGTTCTGAGCCCTTTGTTTGCGGGTTCATTGCCAAGATTTAGTCCTGTGATGGTTTCTGGTTAGTAAAGAGATGAAGAATGCGATTGATGGCGCTTTAGATGTAAACAGGGGATGCTTGATTTTGCCCTCTTCATCACATCCTTAATGAAAGAATAAATAGGTATGAGGAGCCCTTCACAGCCGGGGAAGGAAATGTGGCTCAGGAAGACTTCTGAATGCGGCTCTAAACAGATTCCAGACACTGCAAAAGACCAAATCAGCTTCTAAAGTGCAGGGAAAAATAAATATTTTTAAAGGATTTCAACGTATTTAACATAAAACATGTTGATTTATAAGAGTGTAATTATTACAATCATTAAAAGACCATGATTATCATTAAAAGGCTATTATCGGAAATGAAATGCTAAAAACAAATGGTATATATTAAATAGGATCATACATATTTCATAAAACATATTATACTGTGAAAGAAGTTGTCATGTAGCCATGGCAATGACTTTTAAGTTACCCTTTTTGATGCCTTAATGCAGGGCTCTGCATGTTTTAGCGTCGAGCCTCTGAACACGGCAGCACTCGGGAGCCCCAGCAGGGCTGGCTGCGATGGGGCAGTGACACACCTCCCACAGAGCTCCCAGGACAAGGCATCTAAGCTTCAGGTGGACGTGCCTGGATCCCACAGACCACAGGCACATGTGTTTATTAGGACATAGATCGCCTGCACTTCTAAATGCCCCCAAAGTAAGAAAGTTTTCAGAGTATAATTAAAATGCAAAGGCCGATATTGACTTCTCAATTAAATTCAAGGCCAGGATGGGTAGGAATGGTTTTATTGTAGGCACGGGGACTACCCCTGATTGTCTTCGGTCTGGATTGGACATCTGGCTGCAACAACTTTTTTAGAAAAATTGGGGGTTCTGAAATGTATTTGTGCATTTAAAGTTCATAATATTTTTATAGCTGCTCTCTTCCTTTTCCATTTTGTGTCCGTCTCCTTTTATTTGGAGTGTTTTCTTTGATTTGTGTGTCAAAGAGCTGATAGGTACAGCGTGTCTGATAAGATCCAGCTGAGATTAAAATAAGCTCTGTTTTGTGGTGCAGAAGAGAGCAGTTTTTACATATCACATCTCATAACAGCAGAAGAGATGTTCACGTGGTGGGTGCTGAACTCTCATTTACCCTCTCATTGTGTCGCTGGCACGGCAGCCGGCGCTGCCGAGGGCATCGGGAGCCTTTATTACCGCGTTTGAACACAACCCGCTGCCTTTGTCACCAACGCGTCCCCAACGCTGAGGAGTCGGAGGTGTAATTACCCACGTGAGGTTCTTGCCGGCGGTGCCGAGTGCCTGTGAACGTCCTCTCCTCTGGCACACCAGGCTCGTCGGGCTCTCCGGGCTCTCCCGTGTCCCTCCTGGCTGGGCCGTGTGAGCTGCTGTGGCGTTTTCTTTCTTAATATTTCAGTATAAAGCATCATCATCATCTTTTTTTATGGGTATGGCGTGCTCTGTTGCTGTGCTTGTTTGGCTTTTATAAAGGCGTTGTAGGGAAATATCCCAGATTGTGCCCTCATTCTTCAGTTACACGTTAATTGCTGTGTTCAAGGCCAGGCTTTATGTCCTCACCTGTCTGGGGATTAAAATATGTCCGTCCTAAGCTGTTCCTGCAGGCCCAGGGCTGGAGAGGGAGGAGGAAGGCTGGCCCAGGCAGGGGAGACCCACGTCTGTAATTAGCAAAATAAAAGTAAGTGGGAGTGAATCACGGGAGAGCTTGGGATGCTCCAGGTACGTGAGTGACGTTTGCGTCGTTCACTTCAGGAACACTTTTCTTCCGTGGGTCGGTGTAAATGTTGTAGCTTGAATAAGAGAAGAGTTGGGAATCCTGTACTTTTTAAAGGGACGGAATTTCTTGTCCTATGTGTGACATTATAATTAATGCCTGATTAGGTTTTGGTTATTGTGGGCTGCATTTGCCTGTCCTAGCTGGCATAGGGCAGTGTGCTCTTCCAGGGCTGAGGAGAGAGAAGAGAAGAGCAGAGCCACCAAAGTCTGCCCACTCTTCATCCAGCTTCTGCGTGTCCAATGGACTGTGGTCGTTAGCTCAGGCTTGCCAAGCCTCAGAGAGGAGAAACAGCGTTTTCAAGGGTGTGAGTGCCCGTGAGGGAGGAGTTCAGGTGGGAGCTAAGCTGGCGGTGAGGGAAGCGGTTTTGGCTCGTGTTTGTTGTTAGCCGTGCGTTGGCTGGGGGCTGTTTGCTGGCGGTAGGTGGAACAGCGTCACGCCGCTGCAGCGACCGTGGTGCCTGCCTGCACCCAAACGGCCCGCCCTGTGTGCGGGGCAATATTGCAATCATGTCATCGTACCACCATCAGAGTGCCTCAAACGAGCTTCAGGGTGACACCGGAGTCACTCAGAAATTACACAGATGGGTTAGATGGTGACATTCGTGTCATCCCGACACAATGGTGACATTAGCATCTAATTATCTTGCAGTCAATTTAACATCAGTCACATCCTGTGTATCACATATCATACCACCTTTACTGACTGAATCTCCCAGGGATGTTAACTAAGTTCAGATCACTGAGAGTGCAGGTGATTGAGGAAGGGCTCAATGAATTCGATTGTTGTTGTGGTGCTGAGCTTTGTTTGGAGTGGCAGGGCGGTTTGCTGCGGTGAGGCTGGGGTAAACAGGGGTGCACACAAGGATGAAAATGAATGGAAAGAAAAATGAGGAGCTCGGACTCAGCCATCACACTATTCCTCCTTGGTCTTCTATCTGGCCTCCAGAGCCACCCAGTGTGCTGGGACCTGGTGTGCGTGGGGCAGAGGGATGGGCGTGCGGGAAGCAGGGCAGAAACCCCGGCTTTGCTGGGAGGAGGATCCTGGTGAGTAGCCCAGTGCAATTATAGCTGACCTGACTTCAATGTGTGCAGCTTCTTCCCATTGTTAGGGCATCGCTAATTTCTCATTAGCACCAGCTGCAGCCAGGGTCGTCACGGCATTATTGTGTGAGATGGCAAAACTTGGCGCGTGTGAGCGGAGGACAGGGTGATCGTTACTGTCATTACTGCAGACTGATCCTTTCATCCAGACACCCGAGACATCGCTGAGGCTGGTCAAGTAACAGGAGAAAACAGCGAGTAACGTATTCCCCAGCAATTCCAGTGTGAGCAAGATGAACGATCCGCATTAAATGATTCGGCCAGTTATGAGTCCTGGAGTCTTCAAATTCTGCTCTCCTGTGAGATGCTCATGTCTCCAAGAGGGTGAATTTTATTGAATAATAGTGAGCCCTTCTGTGAGAGCACATTACTCTAAACCAGTACCGCTGTTCTTGCTAATAAGCCCTCCTGAAGCACTGCTGCGGTGTCAGGTGCTGGGAGTCCAGCCACCAGAACATTTCCCTCTATTTAGTTAGATAACAGTCAACATACTTCAGAAATAATGTCTCTCCCTCAAGAACCATTCGTTGTAAGTGTCAAGTTTTCTGTTTCTCAATTACCCTTTAAGCATTTCTGGTTTTGATTGATCTTCGGTTGTTATTAAGGCCTTCCAGGCTATTTTATCCAGAAATGAGAACTATAAATTCATATCTCTGAATGTGATCGTACCTGTATTACAGGCCCATCGCAGAAAATGAAACAAAAAAATAAATACATCTTTACGTCTCAGTGTTACTCAAATGAGTTCTTATTTTTCTTTTTTTACGGGTGACCTGGTTTGGGGATAGTTTTATGCATTTTTAATGTGTAGGTAATCACCTAAATATTATCTTCCTGCTTAGTACTTAAGGTCACTTAAGGTAATTGCAAAACTTAGTTTTAATGACCTGGCTCGTAATGAATTGCATCGGCTATCCAGAGCAGTTGTCCTAATGTCATCAGTCAGCTGCTTAGATATTCACATGGGAAATCTTATCGTTCTTCACAGAGACAGAGAAAAAAACATTAAATTTGATTGCACTACCGAGCACCAGAGCCATAATCTTTATATGACAGTTAATGCTTTCATTACTTACCAATTCACTTATTATGTTACTCTTTCAAAAAGCTGAGCATCTAACAAATAGATCTTTCTCTTCTGTGTACGTAAAGACAGATAAATGGCAAAGAATATGATTGAATAAGTATACTGAATAATTTTATTTTATATGAATAGTTTTACTAACTCTTGATGGCATCTTTATACATCTTGTTAAATACATTTCGCTTTCAGATTTAGAAAACAGTTTTAATCCGTTTTACGTAGGCCTTGTTTCAACAGCGCCTGCAGTAGCTCGTTGGGCTCAGGCGGTTCCTAAAACCCGGCCTATTTCAGACGCATTCTTAGGCACAGACCTGGTTCGTGCCGCCTCTGACCCAGCAGGGTTCCTGCACGCCCTGTTAGCGTCCCGTCCGTGAGCAGTCCCGGGTGTGCTGGCGGTGTTTCTGCGTGTTGGAAAGCAGTCATGTCCTTCAGTGCCGTCCCCGTTGTTTTCCTTGGATGCACTTCGCTGAACGCCTGTTGGAGCGCTCGGAGGAGTCAGGTCTGTGAGAGAAGGAAGGGACAGCAAGGGAGTCACAAAGCCTCATGGAAATTTTGGTGCTGCTTTGGTGAGTTTCGTGAAGTTGTTGCATGCAGTTGTTTGGTGTAGCTGCAGCAGGTGCCTTCGGTGCAGCCTGGCCTCTTGCTGAGGAAACAACGCAAAGAGTGCTTGAAAATTCTGTTTGATATCTAGAAAGAAATGAGATTTGGCCACGTTTTCTGCTGCCCATTCATACGTGCATGATGGATAGAGGCAAGTACAAAGAGATACAGGATCTTATCAAGTTGCCTGCCCGGTGCTGAGGGACACAGGTAACCGCTGCGCGCCTCTGTCTCATGCTGGCATCAGAAGAGCTGTATCCATAATTTTGCCTTTAATTAAAACCGGGGGTTGTTTAATTTGTTCCCTGCAATGGTATTGGAGATGTATCCAACAGCAGGCACAGTACCTGCCAACTTTACTCCGATTCAGTAGTGCTTGCTGTGCACCTCTGCTTAAGCTCTGAAACCAAAACTCTTCAGCAGTCTAAGGCTTTAGCTTATTTTTAAGTGATTATAGTGCAGGTAATAAAGCTTTCATGTGGAGTGAGAGGGAGACGAACATTAAAATAGTCAGGTTAAGTGGCACAATAATTGAACCTGCTCACAAGTGGGAAGGAAGCCCTTTCTGTAATACTTTCTTTGCTTTGCGTAGTATTTGAGTCTAAAGCAAACAGGGTTTTTTTCAGTGCGCTGTTGATGTGTGTACACTTGATGTGCCACGTTAATAAAGCACCTGAAAATTGAATAATCGGCAGGTTGTCCTCAGCGCACAGGCTTGCCATTACCCAGAGCGCACACGGCAAATGAAGAGCTCAATAATTCATAAGCAGTGCTTTGTACCTGGCAGAACGGAGGAAGCGAGGGTAATCCTGCCTCAGAGTGCAAGATCACCCTGCAGTAAAGCCCTGCAGGAAGAGCAAACCTTGATCAACAAAAAGTGTCCGGAGCCGCTGATGTTTTTGTTTCAGACAGACAGCTCCTCTGTTATTACTTCCCAGACTCATCTGATCCTTACGGCTCGCCTCGCTCCCTCCCGGCGTGCCAGGGCTGTGTTCCCACCTCCCCTCCCGCTGTGCTCCTGTGGCCCTTCGTGGGCACGGGTGATCCGTGCCCCGGCCCCCGCGGAGGGCGGCTCTCCAACGGGCCAGGGCACCGCAGTGCCCGCACAGAGGTGACACGCCGTTTCCATCGCTGTCTGCGGATGCTGACATGCACAAACAACTTGGTAAAGTCCCTCTCTCGGTGCCGGATCCGGTGCGTCTCTGTCATTTTTAATACATCACCCGGTTTACAATCTGCAGTGAAATGATAACAAATTACCAACCTCATCTATTTTGTTGCATAGTTTGTTTTGTCGTTATCAGGCGATGGTGGTAGCTGGAGGGCAGGGCTGGCCCTGGCTGCGTGTCCGCCTCGGGAGCAGGGAACGCTGCCGACGTGACACCGGGCACTCGGTCACCCGCGGAGGGAGGCAGTGTCGAGGGTGGGTGGTTTTTCCTACCCAGAAGGCGCTCGGTGCTGCCGAGGCAGCGTGACTTATCCGTGCTGTACTGTGTGCATCGACTGTTAATCTACAGGAGTTAAATGCGCCTCTTAATTGCGCGCAAGATTTATGAACGCGGGGTTAAATTGCACGTCTGGGAGGGTTTTTTAAAATAACAAAATGTAAATTGGAAAGCTTTGCTGAAGTTTACAAAATACTGCTCTGTAGGTCTATCAGTTTCCTACCACAAGCCAGCCAGCCTTGTGGTACTAACCATCCATCTGGGTGGGGTACCGAGGGAAAATGGTCCAAATTAACGGTTATTGTAGTTTACTTAATGCATAAACTTTCCTAGGCAGAACTAATGCGGCTTTTCTTCGACTCAGCCAACCGTTTTTCAGTCTCTGTGTCAGGGAGCCGTGGGGTTTGCTTGGAAGCCGAATCCAAGAGAGGGCCGTTGTCCGCAGCCGAGCCCTGCTCCACGGCACCCGCAGCATCTCCCTCCGGACAGCTCTGGCTGCCCGCAAGTCCAGAGGAGCCCTGAAGCTGCCAGGTTAATGTAATTTGTAAGAGAATTAAGTTTAAGGCAATCAGGGGAATTCTATTTCTGAGTAAGAGTGTCCACACAATGAGGTTTAAGTAATCTGCGCTGGACTCCCAGCTCATGTTGGTTTAGATCAGCATCTGCCAAGCACCTTCTCGGGGATGAGCACGTTGGCGCGGGGAGGCGTTGGGTTTGCTCGTGTTCCAAGCAATGCCTGCGTTAATCAGCAAATGAGTTTGCTCTGCCTGTGCTAATATTGATTTTTTTTTTCTTCACTTTTTGCAAATTCTGGCTGATGAATTTCCTGGCAAGAGTGCTGGCCAAAAAAGAAAATTTTGGTCAAATGTTGTAGGATTTTGATGGCATATGATATGAGGGTTTGGATCCCAGAGTATATTTGCTAGAACCCAATTCTAAAGTTCACCTTGCCAAGAAAAATACAAAATATTGTCTGACTTGCTTGCTAACAGGCAGCAGACAAAATTACTTCCAGGATGAGTTCAGTGAATGGCTTAATCTGTAAAAGAGAGCTGCGGTCTCCGAGGCAAAGGCTGTTGAATAGTTAGAACAGTTACTTGCTGTATTTTATTTACCCAACTCCCAATGCACATTGTGACCTCTCAGAGTTTCACAACTGAACATAGCTCAGGAGCACCTGCTGTATCTGAGTGCTTACGATCAAGGTAAAGAAAATCTTGTTTAATTACAGCAGCTTTGCGGCCTGTCTCCTCCGTGGCAGGGTGACTGTGTGATCCCTGCGTGTCCAACAGGGATGTATCAGCACGGTGGTTGCCCACACACCTCCTCCCTCCCTGAAGGGCTGAGCAGTGGGCGCTGCAGCTCTGGTCCCTCCGCTGGCAGGAGCTGGTGGCTTGTGTCCAGGGGTCTGGCCCTTGCCAGCACCCGAGGACTGGACGGAGGAGGCTCGTGGTGGGAGCCCATTGCTTCCAGACGGGCAATGTGAAGCAAGAGCTTGCGGCTAGAGGCAGACATGGTCAGGGTCTCAATGAGCCTCTGTTGCGTTTGATGTCGTCGGAGTTATTCTAATTTTAAGCTAATTTTTTATATTGTCAGACTCAATATCATCAGTGTCACTACCACGCCTGTCTGCAGCAAGGCCATCGCTGCCGCTGACACCGTGGTCACGGTGTCACTGCTGATAATTTAAGTCTGACATTAGAAAGATTAATTTGCTGTGAAAATGACCCTCGGGAGACTAGTTCAGACACAGGATGAATCATATTTGAAAAATCGGATGTCTCATTGTTTCAGAAGTTCTAATTAACTTTTTCTAACCATCAGAAGTGGTGGATGCAGATGCACCGTGGCTGCCCGTGGGGTGGCACAGGGAGCCAACAGCCCCTTTCACCGTGCTGTGGTGGCGGGACGGCGTCTGTCGTGCTGGAGCTGCACCACACTGGTTCCATCTCAGCATTGTCCCTGGGAAGAATGAAAAAATAAGTCTTGGATAAATTCGGAGCTAAGTTTTTTTTTTCAAACATTTTTTCATCTTTTTCTGAAAAACCTAACAGCCAAATATTTGTGCAAATCTTTTCCTGCTCTTTGTGAGCTCGCGTCAGGTACTTGGTCTGATCAAGTACTTACAGCTGCCTGTGGTACCAGGCGGAGCAGAATCAGAAGACAGAGGTAAGGTTTTTGCATAGACCTTGCAGGTACAGGAGGGTTTGTCACATCTAAAGACGCCAACGTTCACTCTAGACTGTCTCCAGCCAGAGGTCTGTGAAGCAGTTTCCTTCTGAAAAACATTTGCACAATGCCTGTGTTGTAGCTGGTGGTGACACGGACAGTTAGGAGCAGAAAACCTAAAATAGTGGTTTTGAAGTGCAGTGTTATGAGAATGGCCAGCTCTGCACGGCCCTCCGAGGGTGTGCGTTCTCTGGCTGATGGCAAGAGTCTGTGTTTGGTACCTGGGAGTCTGGAGAACAGGAGACATTAAACCAAACTTATTTCTTAAATCTGTAACTTGCCAAGTTTTCTGATAACTTACCTGCTTTTCTTTTTTTCTGACATTATTCTCATTTTCCTCACCGTCTGTCGTGATGACACCCTTCATCCAATATTCTATAAAATATGATAATACAAAACTCTCAAGATATGGAGACTATAATAAGACCCAGCAGCAACTCTAACTAAGGAATTTCTGTATTTTTGTCTTACTATATTGACCTGTTTTATATTCCCTAGGAACTTCTTTAGGAAATTTTGTGTGTCAGTGGTGCAGAAAAAGCTGGGATGTCTCTGAGATATGTTTGAGGTGAGCTGATACGCCTGCCTGCACATGAAAGGTGGAGGAGGAGGAGAAAGAGGATGTGACACAACCTGCAGCATGAATTTAGCCTAGCGGTCTGCTCAGAGTAGGTCAAGAGGAAAGGAAGACATATTTCCCTCTTTATTTTCTCAAAACCTGTTTGTGAAGTGGGGTCACGCAGTGCCTCCGAAGCACCGTTCCTGGTGTATTTTCAGTCTGAGAGTCTGGGTGCTGAGAGCCCTTCTGCAGCAGAGCTCCGGGGTCTGCTCTGCTGGTCTCTGCATCCTTGGCTCGATGCTGTTAACTGCCCAAACCAGCATCTGAACATTAATAACGCATTCTGAGTAAGCTCTCCAGAGCAGTGATATAACCATAAGAAAATCCCATGTTTCCCACGCACTTTCCTCTCTCTGTTCTCCCAGGATCAAAAAGCATGAGCTCAGCTCCCTGCAGTTCGAGTGCCAGCCCCAAGGAGCGTTTGCACAAGGCTGCTGTGGGTTTATGGAGCAGGGACTGCTGAGTTCAGCTTGTCAGGGCTGAGGCTGGGCTTGCAAACCCTCCCGTCCTCTGTGAATCGCCGTGTCTGTTGAGGTAGGACAGCAGTTGAAGGGAGGGATTGCTGGGTTCTGGTGCCAAGGTGCTGGAAGCAGGTTCCTTTCGTTGGGAGGTCTCTAAGGTGAGACCTGTTGTTTGAGAAGGACCCATAGGCTGGGTCTGTGCCAGCCAGGATAACCAGTGTCTGCGCTGAGTTACTCAAGGATGTGCAATTAAAGGGAGCTCTGAGCGTGCTCTCACCAGGACTGCCCTCCCCGCCCGCCTCTGTCCCACCGCACAGCTACAGGTCACACCTGAGGCTCCTGCTCTCCCTCACATCCCTGCTAATCAGCAAGGGCCTGCTGGTGCCAGCGCTGCCAGCCGTGCCTGCGAGCAGTCCTCTCCCTGTGCTGGGATGTCGGTGGGATTTGTGTTTCATGTCATATGTAAAAGCTCTGTCTTGAATTTCTATGGTTGAAAGCTTCCTGATGGCTCTTGCTTGGAAACTTGGCACTGATGAAGTTGGAGGACAGGCATCTCATGCATAAGATTTCGTAGAACATCTTTCTTGTTTAAAAAGGGAAAAAAAAAAACCCAAAACCTAGTCACAAAAAAGCGTTTGGTAGCATGTGTCAAATCCACCTGCACGTGCAAAACGTGAAAGGGGGGTGAAAACTGTTATTAAAATGTGAATGTGAAAATTCTGCAGGAGATGGGAGATTCCAATGACCTTGTTTCAGCAGAGACCAACCCTACGGTGCCCAGTGTATCGGTACATGTGTACAACAAAGACACCTCCCTGGGCAGAGGGGAGCTCTGCCCGACGTTTGCGGGCACCCTGTGCGTGGTGCCCAGGCTACTCGCATCCGCTGCGAGAGGGGTCCGTGCCCTTCCCAGGCCCTTTGCCTCTGTTCACTAACGCACCTTGATTTTCTGTGCAGCTTTTCTCTGGCCGTCTGCTGTGGGGTTTTATCTGAGGTTTTGTATGGAGGTGTTAAACGAGGGCAAACACTTCTTGTCGCTGAGAGATGCTGAAAGGTGATAGGCTCCTGAAGATGCAACTACGTGCCCACTAATGACCCTTGCTGAGAAGAAATGCTTCCTGATGTCCAACCTGACCCTCCCCTGGCCAAGCTTGAGGCTGTGTCCTCTTGTCCTAGCGCTGGTTGCCTGGGAGAAGAGGCCGACTCCCACTGCGCTACAACCTCCCTTCAGGTAGTTGTAGACTGCACTAAGGTCACCTCTGAGCCTCCTCTTCTCCAGGCTAAACACCCCCAGCTCCCTCAGCCCTTCCTCATAGGTCAGACCCTCCAGACCCTTCCCCAGCTTGGTCGCACTCCTCTGGACTCGCTCCCTGTGGCTGCCCAGCCCCGCTGGCTGCCCGGGCCGGCTCTGCACGCCACGGTCGGGGCTGGGAGAGCGGGCAGGGAGTGGGGGCTGCCGGCGCCTGGTGCTCGGGAGGGCTGGAGCGGTTCCCCCTGGGCTGGGGACCCTCCTTTGTGTCGCTCTCTGCTAGACCGAGAAGCTCTTGTAGAAGGTCTTTTATCTTGGCACCCTTTTAAATTCCTTCCTGTCAAAACAGCCGCTGCCCGTGGGGAGCGTGGGAGCCGGGCACCGTGCAGCAGCAGCGGCGCGAGAACTTGGAGCAGAGATATTAGTGGACAATGTAATAAGGGAGCGAGCAAATGAATACCTGGGGCCATTCATCATGAGCCAGGTCGGCAGGCAGAGCGCTCTGCAGCTCTGTTAAAGAGAAAAACAGCTCCATGACAACTTGTCTGTCAGTGTCAAGGAGACTCTCTAATTTACTGACGCCTGGGGAGAGCTGCCTCCGGGGGGAGGAGGCTTGTGGTTAGAGCGTGCCGTGCGCGGCGTCGGGTGGTGCTGGTAGCGCCGGGGCACGGGAAGAGCCGTGGCTGGTACATGCGGTGCTGAACTCGCCTCTCGAAACGGCTCCGGAGATGTGCCTGGGTGGTGGCTGCGGTGCCTCTCCAGAGCAGCAATTAGTGCTTGAGCAGGCAGTGCCCAGGCGGGAGCAGGCTGGGGGCTGGTGCTGGCATGGCTTGGCATGGCTCAGCACGGCTCAGCACACTGCTGGCATGGCTCGGCACGGCTCAGCATGGCTTGGCACGCTGTGCTGCTGGGCGTCGGGGGGTCTTGAGCCACCTGCCCGTGGGCAAGCGAACGAGTTCACGTGGGGAAAAGAGTGGTTCAGTTCTTGTTCACCTTTGCTTAAAAGGTGAAGGTTTGGGGAGGTGTGAGAGGATGGGAATGTGCCTCGGAGTAGTTTGGGATTGATGAGGAATGATAGTGTGTTTGTGGGTACAGAGGGGAGAAAAATCAACCGCAAAGGGAACTCGATTTTATTTATCCGTAGTGTTGACTCGCTTCAGCAGACGTTTGCTGGGAAGTGTTTTAACCTGCTTAGTTTGTCTCTGTGTAATGGGAAGCAGATAACCTCAATTAAAAGACTGATTAGTAAGTTCTTTAATGACTTTCAGTAGTTTTAGTCATTATTGCTGATACGGGATGCTGCACCCTGGGAGCTGGGATTTAAATATTGCGTAAAATCCGGAACACGTCACAGTTTGTCGGCAGTGGACGTGCTACCCGTCTGCTGCTCTCCTTGGCTGTGCGGAAAGTTGCCAGGTATTTGCTACACGTGATCTTAAATTCTGAAGTTTGCAAAAGGTGTTTGAAATGTGTGAAGTCACCCGCTTCCCTGGCCCTCCTTCGGTGATGCCCGCGGGGAGCTGGTTCTGCTGAACCTCGGGGAGTCCACGGCAGCAGATCCCTCCGCAGGAGCTGGGGTACAGCATTGACACGAACCAGCTGGGGTTCTCCTGGCTGGTTGTTCCTGAAGCAGCTCTCACCAAGAAGGTACAATAGCCAAGACGGTGCAGTGAAACCTCACGGTAGCGAGTGTGCTTCACAGGGTGTGTTACACGCAGCCCTCCAGGTGTCTGCTGTGTGTGCACTCTCTTAATGCCCATAACTTACGCATCAGATACATCCTGCGTACATTAACGGGTACATGGTGTAACTCATGGCTGTTGGTTTGTTCTGCATCCCCTGACAGTCAAACCCTGTGCTGTGAGACCCCGCCGTGCACAGACACGCTGGCCAGCCTCAGCCACCACCCTGCTTTCGCGGGCGTTTTACTGCCCTGTCCTTCTCGACAGGTTTCTGTGTGCTTATTTTTGTGTTTCTCTGAACAAGTCCTGGCAAGTACCGTGAAAGCTTTTGCCCCATGCAGTGAAATCATGGAAGTTTTTTTTCCATGGTGCTATTTTATGAGAGCATAAAATTTCATGGCATTTATGGAAGTTTGTGTCGTGAAGCAGGTGGCTTGTTAGCCTTGGTTTTATTTTACTAGACTCATTTGCACACATAAAATATTAAATGTCTGTCATAAGTTTGTGAATTATGCTGAGGTATTGTCTGGTATTGCTATCTGAGGAATCTTTGTTGATGGTGACTGAGCAGGTGGGTGTAGTTATCTAGTCTGGGTCTTGGTGTAGTGTTTAAACACTCCGTATCGCATAGGAGTGATGGGACGTAGGACAGGAGAGCAACCACGAGGCCAGCGAGTGGCAGCCTGCCGCTGATGGCTTGTGTATAAACTTAGCCAGCTAGTTCAGCTTCTCTCTTCAACCTGTTCTTGTTCTACCTGCTTACAGGCATGCTGCAAGCCTGAGCGAAGCAGGGACAGTGTTTCCCTGGTCTCTGTGAAGTGCCGTGGTAGCTCGCCTGACAGCGATCTCGGTAGGCACGGAGAGAAGTAAGGGAGAGAAGTTCAAGTGACGCTGACAGCCAAGACCCTGGGCTGCCTCCTGGTCCAGACGTTCCCCCACGGTGCTGCTGGGGCAGCAGCAGTAGAACCCCACCGAGCACTTCTCTCTCTGCGGGTTTATTCAGCATCTGCCAGCAAAGCCCTTTGTAAAGGTGCTCCACTTTGACCAGCCGGAGGGGTTGTTAGAGATCTGGGGCGCAGGGAGGGCTGCTGGCTCTGCTTGTGCAGAAGGCAGTTGTCACCTCACTGTTTGCCTTGGTTAGATGGTGATTGTGGGTGTCCTGCGTTGCAGTGAACCTGTATTTATGCCCCCCCTGTGCTTATGGCCACCTGCTTTAGGCGGTCACCGGTGTTAACAGCCGATGAAACCTCATTCCCCGGGAGATGTCCACCTTGTGCGTCATCCTTCACCCCCTAACAGGCAGCGCCCGCCCGGCTGTGCAGGTTGCATTGCAGTCAGCGTGGCGAGGCGGCTCCAGAGGCACCCTCGGCGCCGGCAGATCACTGTGTAACGTGTTGGCAAGCCCTTGACTTCTGCATTGCAAACAAAGTCTTTTTATTTGACCTTTTAAATGCTCTGTTGCAAAACGCAGGGGAGGTGCAGTGACAGCACGAACGTGGAAATTGCTGTCATGCTGGTTTTTGGTGTACTTTGGTCCATTACAGCGGTTACAGAGGTTTATTTTCTTTTTTTTTCTTGTTTATTTGGTGGGGGGTGGTTCCCTGGGGTGTCCATTATTAACATGTTTAATCCATTAACGGCATCCCTGGCTGTACTCCCAGCAGAGACATCTCTAAGTCTGGAAGGAGTGACAGGCTTGTCATCTCAAAGACACATCTTCCAGCCCTCCTGCAAGCGTTCCTTGCTTCACTGCAGGTCACACGTGTGCCAGGATGAACTTTTCTCCAGGCACCTCACCTAGCACAAGGGATTAACTGCTCACCTTGTGCCACCGACCTTCCCCCGCGCCGCTCACCAGCTGAACGCTGTTTTCTGTCACCGTTCCTGAGCCCTGACTGAGGAGCTCTTCTACCTGCACGTTACCTGCCCTGCAGCCAGAGGGATCAGGCTGGGAAGGGCTGGTCCAGCAAGATGCTGAAGTGCACACTTAGTGTGACTACTCTGTGCTTAAAAAGGGGTGCAGTCAAACACCGGGCCAGCACCGTGTTCTGTCTAGGCGACAAGCTGCAGGGAGGGGCTTTGATTTAACCAGATGCAAGAGCTCACTTTGTCCTGCTTCTGCCTGTAGCCTTTGGTCAGAGCTTTTCCCCCGGAGCTCCAGCGCGGGGTTCTGAACAGTCACCCTGCTCCCGCTGCCCTGGGACGCGAGCCTTGCGAACGGGGTGCCTGTGGACTCGAACACAGCGATCCACTCCATCTCCTGGGAAATGCCAGGCTGGCAAATTGAAGCCAGGGCTTAAAAGGGAAAATTGAGAATAGAGCCAGAACCTGCACATTGCTTGGGACTGAGAGATCAGTTTCTGTCCAGCCCTGGGGCACTGGGACCTTGGGCGCCTGGCAGAGGGGAAGGAGGAGGGAAGAGAGCTGGAGCAGGCTTTCTGCTAGAGCGGCTGGGGGTGAGGAAAGCCAAGGCTCCGTTCTGTTGTGGAACAGTTTTATATCCCGATTCTGAGCTGTCTTCCAGACCAAGACTCTCGCTCGTCAAAGGGTTATTGACGAGCGCTCAGCTAGGCGCAGGCTGGGGGCACATTTCTGTGCTGCAGCAGAGCCACAGGAGCTGCCCGGGATCTCACTGACTGGGGATTTTCAAAGAAATACAAACCAAGTGTGAAAAGGAAGGTGCTGTTTAACAGGGTGTGACAGATGTATTCACACCAGCAGAATTACATTGTGTTTTGTACTTATTTCCACCAGAAAGGGAACTGGAGATCTTGGCCAAGAGATTGCAAGTGTGGCCGCGTTGTCTGAGGAGTTGTTTTCCCCTCCCCGTGCTCACCCAGGGTCCCGTTTAGGGTGGCACAAGTGTGGCTGCTGAGCACTACCTGAAGCGTGGCCGCAGCGGCAAGCCCACACGTCGAGGGTCTGGTCCTGTTGTGACCCTGGGATACGAACAGCAAACTGCTCTGCTTTGCCTCGGGCTTTCCACTAGATTAAATCTCAGTTTCTCAGTTCACTGGTAACACTTCAGGCAGCAGAATACCTGGTGGTTGGCTGTTCGCTGGGTATTGAGTGTTTCAGCCGAGTGCTATTAAAACATGTCAGCAGCATAAGGTAGCGTGGGGCATCCTTTGCTTGTAGGTATTAATGGCAGAGGGAGGCTGACTTCAGGTCTCCACTAGAACTTCCTTTTTTCCATAAATGATGACAACGAATAACATTTGCAGCGTCTGTTTCAGTTCTCAGGTGGGTGCTGTGAGTATTTTTTCCAGCTACACCAGAAGTCAGCTGTTCATTGACTTACTAAAACATGTTATTCCTCCCAGCAGATCCTGCCTCCTTTCGCCAGCAGGGTTGGCACAGCAGCTCTGCCGAGGGTATTCGCATTGTTTTGTTGTTTTTTTTTTTTAAATGAGCTGAAAAAGTTTCAAGCTGACCACACAGCGCAGTCAGCCATTGCTGGAAATCTTGACCAGCAATATTTTGGCTTTAGACACATCTCAGTTTACACATGCCAGGGCTGTATCCAGAAGCCAATATGTGCTTTGATCACTGAGGATTAAGTCAATACACGACTGTGTAGGAAACTCAGCCAAGGGGAAGACCCAGTCCTTACAGCAGCGGTAAAAAGGTGTTGATTTATTTGTTTGTATTGTCACCTGAAGAACGTGGCCACAGTCACATTTAAAGCGTTCACCAGATTGTGGCTGAAAACTCCATTCTAGGCAGCTGAGGCAAGTTTTTCTGTTAAAAAAGTAAAATAAAGCAAACATGGGAAAGAAGCTCTGGGAGAAGGAGCCACAGGAAAGCAGTGGATCTGCAGAACAGAAAGGCAGAGCTCACCGGCCAAAACACGTTGTTCAAGATTTATGGTGGACAATGGTTGAGTACTAATGAAACAAGGCACTCGCTCCTCAGCCGACTTCACTTGTGTTTAATGGTTCTCATTGGGCTACAAGATGAGACCTTGACGATCTCAGTGTGTAGCTGAACATTCATGTCAGTAATCTGTTCTCAAGCCTCTTTCTCTGGAGAGCTTGAGAGGGGAGTTGTGCTGCGGCGAGGGGAGGGTGCGGTGGTGAAGCCTCACGATGAACCTGCTCGTAGGTGGTTCGAGCTGCAGCGTTGGGCACAAATCGTGGCTCCTGCATGGTGCTGCCGGCAGAACCGCCAACGAGGAACTGCAGCAGTCCCAGCCAGGTGTTACTGAACTGTGCAACAGCTTCCAGAACAGTGAGGGACCGGCGAGATTGAATCCAGGAAACGCTTCTAAGAAGCAAAAGGTTGTTTCAGTTACGTCTTAACGTGTGAGGCTCTCGCCTCTCTCTTCACAGGCGTAGCTCCTTGACTTTTTGCAGATGTGTAACGTGGGTATAATCATCTCTGGAAATGTGTTTTGAGTAAACGATTATTTTCAAGGATAAGAGAAAGAAACAAAACCTTCACTTGTGGTTAGGATTTTGGTTTCGCCAGTCAAAGCTCTGCCTCTAAACCATCACAAACAATCTCTTCAGCTGCAGAAGGGCCTGTCGAGAGGTGGATATGAAGCTGTGCAGTCACAAGTGGAGTGGCACACATTGACTGTCCCTCGGGCTGGTCTCGTTAGAAGGTGCTGCTGACGTACGGATCACAAGTTTTCACGGAGAGGGGTTTTTGTAATTGTTACATCAACACCTACGATCATTGTAGCAGAAAAGAGACCCAGAAGGATTGATTTCTTCTGCAGGTTTAGAGTCTCCTTATTTTGAACACTTAACACTGTGAATTTTCTGTCTCTCTGTTTCTCAGTGAGGCTGTTGCTGTGCCTTGAATCCCTCCCTGAGCCCAGTGGGCCAGCATCCCTGCCAAGAGCTCAGTGTGTGGGTGAGAGCGGCTGCTCTGGAGCTGGAGCTGGTATTCCCTCATTTTTTAGAGATAATGTTGCAGGGAAGATGAAAGTTATCCTCTTCAGTAGGGAAATGGGGTGATAAGGCAATAAAAGCGGTGAAGAGACCTGTTATGAATCGTGGCTAATGTGTACATGGAATAACCTTATCTAAACATGCAGGAGCTGGTTGTTCTGAGTGGAGGCTGAATATATTCCGCATCATTCTGGTGTCCGGGAGTGAAGACCTGAGTCCTGGCCAGCCCTTCAGACCAAAGGGGAGAACCTGCCCGTGGTGATGCTGGTGTGGGCTGTGGGGAAACAGGACAGGTCACGTCAGAGCGCAGGAGGAGACAAAGGCACGTCAGGTCGTGAGCTTTGTAATTGTTCTAAAAACCGTTCTTCCATTTGGACAGAATTACAAGGATTATTTCTAACAGCTGAATGACAGCCTGATAATTCCATTTTGATTTGCTCTGGCGAGAGCATTTTTAAGGGCACGTGAACAGTGGGGAGCTCCCAGCACACGTGTGTACGTGTGTGTATGGAGCAGTGCCTGCGTGCGAGGCAGCGGGTCCCTGCCCCACGGCCTGGGAGTCACCAGCGCTGTGTCCCATCCCGCAGCCCCATCAGCCCTGGCCCAGGGAGGGACGCTGCGGAGGGGCCTGCAGCTCCGTGCTGGTGTAGTTGTTTATCTGGTCAGCGCCAGCCTGTTCTGTGGGCAGCTCGTGCTTGTCTCGAGGTATTTGGATCTGATAATCTGATCAGTGCCAGTCCGTTCTTGGCTTCTCTGTCCACCTGCTGACTCCCTTGTCTTACCCTTCTGGTGCTCCATCCATCTGTTAAGAATTTACTTACAAAATGCATTAAAATAAATCACGATGATTTTGTGTGCATAGGGATCCTGTTTCCAGCATTTCAAAAATCCTAATAAATAACTGTGTCTGCTAGTACCAGCATCATAGTCTTGTGTTTTATCATTAGTGATGTACAGGGAATGCCACGATACTCAGAAAACAGCCTTTTAACATTCAAATTAGGTGGTTTTCAGAATTCATTTCATTCTTTGTTGTCAGTAATACAGTTTTTCAGACCAGGTCGATGTTTTCAAATAGGGTGTAAGTTCTTTTTGTCTAATTAATCTATATCTACCAATGTGTTAATGAGAGGGATGCACAGAAAGCTGACTGCCACTGAAAGGTCCCCAGGGCTGAAGGAAAACAGTCCCAGCTTGTGGCTAATTATTTTTTTTCCTTTAAATTTATACCCTGAAAGATAAGCAAACATGGTGTTTATTTGACCTGTGCACCTTGGACTAGACTCTTTTTCCAAATACCGTTCTTTAAAACAGCAATTAAAATGATGATAGAAAGAGAGAGGAAGATGCTGCTGAAAACCCAGTGAAGGGAGGGGATGGACACAGCCTGACATTACAGCAGTTGCTGCGTCGAGGTGTTCATGGTCCGTGGGATGCAGGACGGGGGCTGAGCTTCCAGCGCTGCTGACTTTCCTCCTGGCTCTCAAGACGTGTTTTCCTCCCGAGAACCCAAGCCTGGGGTGTGTTGCTAAAGGGTGGTCTCAGCCTTCCTTTAAGAGGTGCCTCTGCCCCGTTTCTCAACCGGCCACGTCGCAGGGGGTCCCGGCCCCACGGCCAGCATCTGGCCCCTCGCGCGTGGCTGTTACCCCGTGCTCGTTGGCAGCTCTGCATCCCTCCCAAGGCAGCTGTAGTCCTTGGGGAGCTCTCAGCATGTCTGATTTGTGCGGGAGCCTGTAATAAACTCGTGGCAGTTGTTTCTGTAGCTGATGGGAATGTACAAATTCAGATAACGTGCTAATAATGATAAGCAAAATCTCTGATGAGAACCCCACCCCCAAAAGGACAGGCTGTGCTCTGGCTGCCGCGGTGCCTCTGCCCTGTGCTTCAGAAGCTCTCCTGGAGGTGGGTGTGTGGGACCGAGGTGGGCTGGCAAGGCCGAGGGCGGCTGTCACTTGCCATAGACCTTGCTCTTCCCCAGCAGCAGTCAGTTGTGTTGCATGGTGACCCCGCTCAACCTCAGGTGAGGTGAAGAAGGGGACCTTCCCCATGGGCGTTGTGTTGCATCTTTGGGAAGCAATTTTAACCAATAAGTTTCCCAGTGAAGGCTGCTGGAGGTGACGGTGGTGGCTGCTGCCCACAGCTGCTCCCGCTGGTGGCCAGCAGGAGCCCCAAGGCTCGACACGGGGCTTTGGGCATCTGTTGGGGCTTTTGGAGTGCACAGCTTTCCTCCTGCCGTCCTCACGGCTTTATGGCTGGATCATCATCTCCCCCTTCGGAATGAGGTTAAGAAGGGGCTGGCTGTGTTGCTGAGTAGATGACTGGCTTTGTGGTGTTTCCATTAGGCTTGAAAGGAAGTATCGCTGCCTTGCCTAAGGAGAGGTTTCTATTTCATATAATAGAGGATATACATCCTGATGTGCGTGCTGTTTGTAATGCATTGGTAGAATCTATCATAGGAGCATCCAGACCTCTTAAACACGCACTAAATTTAACTTTAAAGCAATGCTAATTCAGGGGGAAAAACAGTATGCATCATCTGTCGTCAATTTGATAGTCTGTGATATGTGTAACCAATTGTTCTTATTTACATTAATTTGCATTGTGAAAAGCAATTTTACAGTTTCAGTCAGACTTAATAGGCAATTTGCAGCTCCCTGCCTAATGGCGCAGTTACTTAAGCCTGCCCCCAGGGTGCTTTCTAGACCTGATATGAGACTAAACCTTTTAAATGTTCAATTGAACATCTTAAAAAGTCAAAAAGTCCTCAGCTATTAGACCTGGTTCAGCCTTGCCTTGTCATATCTGATATTATTGCTACAGACGCCCTTTGATTCAGATGTCTTTTGCCCTGGGCTGCAGAACTGGTGATGTGACGCTATCGTGGCATGGACGGCTCCCCGCGCCCAGAGGCACTTTGCTGGAGGAAGAAGGTGAAGGTAGGAGCGTCCTGGCAAGCCGAGCACCGTGGCATTTGTGGTTCAGTAGATCTACTACCTGCACTTAGTGACTGACTTTTCACCAAGGCAACTCTTAATGACACATTTTTGCGTTTACGAATGCATGGGCCATCTCCGGTAGGTGTGATAAAAGCTAATTTTACAAGGCGACTGAATGAAAGCCCTTAATTTTTCTTTGGGTTGAATGTATCGGGGGCAAACTGAAGACTAAAATTACCTCCATTTGGGTGGTGCTGCAGAGGCGCTCGTGATTTTTGGCGCTCCCGGAGCACTACCTAAGACAGGTTCTTTGCCCTGTCGAGTTACATTAGGAGCTTGTCGTTCTGCTAACAGCATGTTTGATCGTTGAGGAGGCGCTTTGAGAAAGCGTGGAAGCGTAGGGAAGGTCACTGGTTCTGAGCGTGGCAGGTGAGGGAAGAAGGAGCAAAGATGTTCTCAAAAGGTGGAGCCCCACTTCGTACTTCCTTACCCTGGTTACACGCAACAAGTGAAGGTCATGGAGTGTTTTAAGCTATGTATGATATGAAGAGTACAATGCACGTGAGACTGAAGCGGGCCACGGGTGGTGGATGGATTGAGCAGTGACCATGGTTGTATCTCTGGCCTTGGTATCTAGTGGGTCATGTGGGAGTGGGTTTTGTAAGAATTACACAAAAGATGTTGTGTTTGGTCATCCTTGCACTAACGGTTAATGAAGGCAATAGAGAGTTGGGTACTCGCTTGTTTACGTGAAGGTGTTGACAAGTGTGAGATGGGGATGAATCAAGAGCTGTGTTATTGTTGTTGAGATGTTTGTTTCTAACCCGTGCTGATATCACACAGATGTATGCACTTCACAACAGATTATGGAAATGTGTGAATGTTATTGGAGTTCTGTCTCCTCTAATACGATAACGCAAATACAAGGGTTGCTAAATGCCATTTTCTAGGAAAGAATATTGTACCGTGCTGAACTAATGTAAGGCCACCGTCCTTCTTCAGGAGTCTGCTTTATTTCTGCAAGAGGGTTTTACTTCAAAAGGTGTCGCAATTCACTTCGCAGTAGTATACAAGGGAGATTAAAAACCATTGCTCTAGCTGTGTGCTGCTTGGCATATCTTGTGTTTGCAGCGTTGTGCGGAGTGTGGAAAGATAGTCAGGGAAAGTTGTGTATCGAATCACCCCGTGTCATGATGCAAAAAGTCCCTTATCTACAACGAGCTCAAAGTATTTCAGGCTCTGAATATCCCAGCCGGTTCAGCAAAAAATAGCTAGAGTAAAATTATGCTTTTATAATGTTTTTCAGCTCGATCTGGCTAGTTTGAGGCCATCAGCCTTGTGATGCACGGAGGTGGTGTAGGTAGCCAGGCAATCTGGTGCTGTCTATATTTGTCCTTCAGAGTATCAGTGCTCTAACCTACTTTCAGTTCTAAACCTTTTTTCCGAGGTGGCCTTTGCTGTTTTCTCGCTGCCACGTAATTAAAGAGCCCAGAAGTTCAGAAATCGGAGTGTGAGAAGTTGAAGACGGCCTTTCCAGATGGGAGGTGTAGGACACTTTCACAGCACTAGCATGAATCTTTAGCACTTTTCGGAGGTTCACTTGTAACAGGGCCAATATTTTTATCTTTTTATGAGACAGAGTGACAGTTACGGGTGCACGCAGTGTGAGCTGCGTTCCGTGGCTGAGGGTGGCGTTAGCCCGGGGCAGGAGGAAGGCTGGAGCTCCTCTCCCTCCACCCGTGCCCTGGACGGCCTTGGCTGAGGTCTGACGTACCCCACCGGGACCTCGCCCCAGCCAGGGGCTCTCGCAGGTGACTTTGCTGTCCTCTCACACCGGACACTTGTGACCCTGCTGCAGAGTCTGCCACCAAACCCACCAGGGAATAATGAGGTTTTCAGCCTGCTCTGGGTTCTTGCTCTGCGCTTGCCCAGAAGATGTCCATACCTAGTGACAAAGGCTGGTGGCCTGAGACAGCCAGGCACAGCCAAGGCTGGGCTTGCTCCCCGCTCCAGGGTCTTCACTCAAAACCTGAGGGCGTTGGGAGCGGTCACTGCTGTTGACCACACACTTTAGAAGAATGATTTGTGGAACTGCCACTGGTCTTGTCCCGCTTCCCAGACCCCCAGCTGTCTGTGGGCCTCTGTAAGTCAGTTGGGTTTTGGGTTTGGAAGTCTGTATTCTCCAAAATGCAGAGGTAATGCTTAAGAAAAAAATCACAACATGGAGGATTTTGGATTAGTTGAGTTCTTTTACCTTTAAATCAATGACCGACAAGGGCAATTTCTATTGCTACAGCACAATCCAGACAACAAAAAAGTTGTTTTTTGTTGTTTATTGATGTTTAATAAACAGCAACCTGCAGATACAAGAGGGAACTTTACGAGCTGATACTGCTGTGGTATTGTGAAGATGATGCACTGTGTCCAACCCTGCTGGTAATGGACACTGGTCTTTTCATCTTTCATTGATTTTTGCAAGATGGATTTTATCAGCTGAGCTACACGCGCTCTGGGTTCACGCTGAACACTGAGTGTATTCATTAAAGCGTAGGGAAGAGCTGCGGAAAGGCGTTAGTCCGTTAATCACTTGCACAGGTAATGACCTTCATGCCTGTACGGCCAAGAGCCCGCAGCGTGGTTGGTGTGGGGCGCCCCGGCAGCCCCCGCGCCCGGCCCGCCCCTCGCTGCGGGAGCCGGGGGTGCCGCGGGGGAACGCAGCGCTGGGGGGTCTGCACCAAGGGGATGTCCTTGAAATGCTGATGTCCACAGGGAGAGGGGCTGGTGTTCGGACACACCGAAGTTACCTCCTGTGCAGATTGCTCACAACTTGTGTGCATGGACTGTTCTGTGTCCAGAGTCCTCGACAGCGGCTAAGGACGATCATTAAGGCTCCCGCTGCGGTGGGAGCCGCGGTGGGGAGCTGGGGGTGGCCCTCGGGGAGCACGGGCATCGGGGGGGACAGGCAGGAGGGGTGCTCGGCAGAGAGCCGGAGCGTGTGCCCCAGGGAGGGGTGGGTTTGTGAAGTTACACAGCGAGCACTTGGGTAAGGGGGATGTGGGTCTGACCCAGCTCCCCGGGGTCCTTGCGCTCGCGGTCTGTGGGTACTCCAGCCACATCCCCCACCACGGAGATCAGCTGGGGGAGATCAAACCTGGATCTGGAAAGTGTACTTTCCAGATAGCTCCAGTGACTTAATTTGTCAGCTCTTTGTTTTCCTCTACCAAATCTCTGCTAGACTTTGAGAAAAGGAGGTGACTCTGTCAGCTTTACGGGCGAGGTTTTGTTGGCTGTCCTCCGAACGTGCGCTCGAGCAGCTTGTCTGTGGGTTTGTGGTTAACTGCTGGGGAAGCTGCTCCGTGACAAAAGTGTGATTAATGATTGCTTTTGCATGTTTCTTATAAATGAGATGCTCTGTCACTGAATAAATACACAAATAAAGGGACTGGGTGTAAAAGAACATGTTTTTCACCAAAAATGACATCCTTAGTTGTAAATTATAACAGATGTCATGAAACCAAAGATATTATAATCTATTACAAAAAGCCTTTGAAGTTCTATTTTAATTAACTTGGAAAGCCATCAGGACTCTTGGAGAGAAGATGATGTGTGTAGTGATCTCAAGAACGGCTTGAGTGTGATGTCGAGGACGTGATGGGCATGGCTGGAGAGTGGAAGTACAGCAGGGCAGAAGCTGCGAGCAGGACAGAAGCTAACTCACTGCTGTGGCTACGCAGAGTAGATACTTAGCAGAGCAACCCTGGTGTGGAAAGCAGCTGTGAAAAGATTGCTGCCGTGCTCTTAAACACCCCTTCTCATTCCGGCAGCAAAAGGGGAAAGGCTGTGGAGCTGGAGGCAGGGTTGGAAGAAGCTGAGCCTTAACGGCAGCAGAGGATGGTGTATCCCGGGTACAAGAACTTCACACGCAGGTGGTGAGTTTCTTCTAAACCGTTTTCCCTGGGTGCTCTTGCTCTTGATCGCTGTTGGTGGCTCGCAGCCCGCCCACAGGCCCCTGTGCCCTAGGAGCAGTGCGGGGTGGTGGGGTGATGCGGGGCGCGGGGCCGTCAGCGCTGCCGTGGGAGCGAGGGCTGTGCAGCGGCCGCGGGAGCATCATCCTCCAGAGCAAAGCCCCCGCCGGGCTTGGGGCTGGCGAAGGCAGGAGCCCCAGCGCCAAAGCAGGGCTCAGCATATCCTAAACAGAACATGAAATGTCTTGTACTTGTGCTGGCGGTGCCGGCCGTGACCCTGAAGCGCCGCTCAGGTGGAGCGAGTGCTCGGAGCAGCCAGAGCTGGGTCTGAAGGCCGTTCTCCACACGCTCTCCTCCTGTGCCTCCCAGCCAGAGCCCGGCACGGTGCGGGTCGCTGCCCCTCCACAGCCGTTGGGCAGCCCCGGGGCTGATCCTGAGCAGACGGGGTGGCTGGTTCCTGTGCCCGTGTCGGCGGGCGCTCCCCCGCACGCTGCAGACACCCTGCAGCTTCTCTTCCAGCAACCTCTGAATGAAATCAGACTGGGTCCATGGTGGATTTGTCCCTTGAATATATTACACTGGCTGTGGATGGAGCTCCTGCTCGCTTCATTGCTGGGCTTGGACTGAAGGTGCCCATCTGTGCTGTTTCCATGGCGTGTGGCTCGGTGGGATTCCCACAGAGAGCAGAAGGGCGTGCTCCAGGCTGGCGGGGTTGTGTCTCTGTGGCACCGCTGTGAGCCCCAGTGTGGAGCCGTGGAGTAGATGGCACTTCAGGTTTGTGTACGATTAGCATGTTTTAAATAGGTTTGTGATTCCCCTAGCTCATAAATTCCAGTTAATCACTCTTCTGAAACCCCAGCGGCACTCCCACAGCCCGCTGGCTTTCCCCTTCCATATCATCACTCTTTTTGCTCCTGCTGGTGCCGTCGTTGGCTGTTCGCTGCCGGAGCATCGCGGGGCTCTTCCAGCCCGGGGCAGACACGGTGCAGGTGAGGCTGCAGCGGAGCGAAGGGAGCGCGAGCTGTGGCAGTGCGTTGGAGCACCGTTGGAAGTGAGATACCTGCAACCCCTCGAGAAGCAGCATTGCCATGTTCAGTGCTCGGTTCTGCTGCCTGCAGCCGGCTACCCCTGCCCTCCCTTCCCCTGCCCTCCCCAGCCCAGCCCCACGCCTGGCTCTGCCCCTCCGTCCCCCAGCCTGTGTTCCCATCACCGCTTACTGCCCAGCCACGTGCAGACCGTTTGCTTTCACCCCCTCATTTTCTGGTTTATTTGATTCTGAAATAATTGTGCTCAAGCATTAAAATAGGGTGATTCAAATTATTTTTAAAGAGCTACACGAGTGCTCAGGGGCTTACATGAAAGAAATAATGGAATGAATAAATGGATTTGAGTTTTAAATGCAAAAAAAAAGAACCAAGTTCCCTCTGTCATGAATGTGGGATTTGTAAAATCTTATTTGAAGGTTTATCTAAAGGGTGTGTGTTTGGTTATGTCTGCAATTTACAGATTGATCCCCAGTGTGAAGTTTTGCGGAGAAAAAGCTATTATTTTAGGGGCTGGGAATAGTAAGTGGGGCTGGATCCACCCGAATGAGGGGGATTTTCAGGACGGAGGCAGGCAGGCAGCCCTTGCCCTTCGTTGGTGCTTGAATGTGGGCTCTCAAGCAGCAAAGCCCCCCCCAGGGCTGGCAGAGGATTGTCTCCCCAGAAGCCCAGGGTATTGCACGGAGCAGCCTGCGCCGCTGGTTTTACACCCACTTAGCCAAGATAGAGATCGGAGCAGTGCTTCAGCCTCCGGAGGCAGCCTGATACCATTAGCAGGAGTAACTGTGTAAAACCATCTTCTGATGGCTGGCGAAACCAGAAGAGTAAATACAGGGAGGAGGGCTTCAAGCCACGTTTGCTCTGGTGGTGTAAGCAGGTGTGGTGACGCTGAAACACGTGGAAGGGCTCCTCGTGTGCACCGCCCCAAGGCCTGACGAACTCCCGTGGTTTGGGGCTGTAACAAATAGGCATTTCATGGGCGTGAGAGGAGTTCAGGTGCAAACCTTAGTTTTTAATTTCCTGCCTGTCTCGCTCCGATCTGTACAGCACCCGGCATTATTTCACTGTAGTTGTTCTGAAAATCAACTTGTGGTACGCTCTAGTCATCCCTTCCTACCAAACGATAACTTTTTTTAATTTAAATTTTGGTTTTTAGATCAACATCCTCATTGTAGTTCATCTTCATTCCCACTAGATGCTCAGTATTGTGACTTACGTGCAGTGTTTAATGGGCAGACCTCTCATACAAGCTTTGCAACCACCAGTAATGAGCTCACCCGGGTGCGATGCAGGGAGCAGGAACCTCTGCGGGCGTCGGGGACCGAGGCACAGCCGCGTGTTCCCGTGGAGCAGAGGGAGCTCGGCGGCAAAGTTCCGTCATTTCTGACCTTGCTGTCCCCACCACAGCGCAACCACGGCCGTTTGGGACAATTTAAGGTACTTCAGAGTGTTCTGTAAGAGCCAGCAAACCCTTCTAGCATCATCATTAGCTGTCTCCGCCGTGATGGCGAACACTTGGGCAATGCTGAGCAAGAGCTCCTTCAGCATCGTTTTCTTTCCCAGTAGTCTGATGCCAAATAGGAATTTCCATTTATTACTGTACTGAGCAGGATCATACACTTCTCGGGGTTTTGTTACTGTCTTCCAGGAGCCCAGAAAAGGATAGATTTGTCTGAACCTATAATTTGTTGGTGTAATGACCAAGGATTAAAGACTGAGGACAACTAGCAACATCAAGCCTTTGTGATCTTAAAAATATCTCCCATTTTCTGAGGTCACTTGCCACGTGCTTTGCCGTGTCCAACAGCCATAATTTGGGTCTCGGTTAAACTGCAGTTTGGGTCAGAAGGAACGACAGGAAAATCAAAAGAGTTCAACCAGCAGGAGATAATTGTGAGTTCCTTACAAGGCGGATGGAAGAGAGCAGGAGCTACAGCTGTGGAGTCAGACTGCGGAGGCCTGAGGGGGCTTTGGAAGCCGTGAGCGTCCCCCGTCCGCAGCGGGCTGGGTCGTCAGGGAGAGCCATCCCAGCTCCCCGCCCTACTCAGACCCTCCTGGCAGAGCCGTGCCTGCCCCGAGCTCTCTCGGTGAGCTTGCGTAGCGCATCGCTGCGGTATTGCGGAGCGGCAGGAGGGAGATGGGCAGCGGTGCTGGCACCGGGCTGGGTGACGCTGGGGGGGACAGAGACCGCGCTGAAATGTCGCAGTGAAAGCGACATTTACTGCCCCGAACTTGGAATCCTATAAATGATCTCTTCGGAAGATTTTCCTTTTGATGTTTTCTCCGTGCTGTCCGTAAATATCTGTTCACAGACAATGGCTGCATTTGCCTCTCAGCCTTTGAGTGAAGTGCCTGGGAAAATGTGTTCTGTAGCCTTCCAGGGAAATGATGGGAGGTCCCTCCCTCCCGGCTCACCACCGCTCTCAACAAAACACCCAGGTTTTAGCGCTGGGTTTATCTCGACAATGCACAGTCCTTTACAAGCTTCCCGAGCCGTTTGCACTTACGAGGAACGTTTCCAACGCAGCTTCAGAGCACACAAAGTAAATGTGTCTGGCTTGGCAGAGGGCTCGGAGAAAACCTGCTTAGTCCAGTCATTGGGTCAAGCCAAGTGAATTTCTGTCTTCTTCAAAGAAAATTACTCGTGAGTGTCGAGGCTGAAGTGATTTTAACTTCCTTGACACGGAAGATTTAGTTATATCAAACAATAACGAACAGCTCAGAGCTGTAGTTTTGGTTATAAGAAGAGTGCAGCAACGGCACATTCAAAGACAGAGTGATTCTGACTGTTCAGTGCACCATAGTATTTAAATACTTAGGGCATTAAGTGCTAGTAGGAGTGTCAGAGGCAGCTGATGGCTCCGAAGCTCAGTCCCTACCAGGCTGTCAGGTCCTCGAGCTCCAGAGGACAAACCGTGCAGGAATCTCGCTCTTCAGCCGTGCTTTCGTTGTGTCACCGACCAGTGAACGGCAGCACAGGAGCTCTGGCAGTGGGGAGGTCGCAGTGTGGAAGGGAAAGGGCTATTTTGTGTCACGTTTAGAGGCTTCTCTTTATTTATTGGTGTGCGTTATGCAGTGGCCTCAGAAGAAAGTGCTGTTTAGGTAAAATAGCTGTAGTTTGTGGGGGAATAACTAAATCAGCAGCTCTGCAAAGCAACAGCGTGTTCTCAGGCATCTGAAATGTATCTGCTGCTAAGAGCAGAGCGATTTTTTCTAATTCCAAGATCCCAGTTTGTGAGGGTGCTGAATCATCCTCGGGCTTAACGTAATAGTCTCTTGGCAGCTGCAGGTGCTTATCTTGAAAGATTCATTTTTACAACAGATTGAATTCTCAGAGAAGAGGCCAAACATAAAGATGTTAGAAATCAAAGCAAAAATCCAAACGGATTTTGAGGCTTGATTTGGTTAAGCATCCAAGTGTTTGGATATTTATTTGAAACTTATTCAAGCTGCTTAAATCTAGAAAACTGGTAATGGGCTCTGTCCTTCTTGATCCGTGACGGAAAGTCTTGGCACAGGCAGTTCCAAATTGCACTGACCTTTTTTTGCTGCCAAATTCTATTGCATTTTAATTTCTAATTTCCTGTCCCATCCAGCCCCAAGGTCTCCAGCTTGTACTGCCTTTCTAGGGTTCCATTTCCTAGTCAATATGTGCTTTTCCCCCTTGCTTAACAGTTTTCATTTTTTCCCAGTTAAGCCTCGTCTTGTTACTCAGAAATTTAGGGACGGATGTATGAGATCAGCCTGGCAATCCGTCCGTTTGGTTATTCTTTCTTCTACAATATACCAGGTTCAGATGCCTCCGAAGGCACAGGAAAAACAGAGATGGATCGTTATGGGAACCTTTGTCCGCAGGGAAAATCCATAGTGTGTTTCTGTGCTGATGCAGAAGGGGTTATGTCCTCTTCTGTAATACCCTGCTGGGGTAAGTGCTTCATCTCAGCACCTCTGTACGCACCTGTATTTTTCTGAATTCTGTTAAATGTTCACTCTCAGTAGCACCCGCTGGAGAGACTCACGCAGGTTTATTCTGGAGGTTTGTTGGGTGTTTCTGCCTACATTTGTATTTCCTCTGGTGATACTGGTGTCGTTCATCTGGTTTGCTAATTTTCCAGAGTAGGGTCACTTGTGATTGTCGTTCGTATGCTAAATGTCCCTTCCTTTGGAGAGGCAAGGAAGATGCTCTGTAAAATGAATTACAGTCCACATTCTCCCTTTAATTTTTGAAGGATATTTTAAAGTATATTGTAAGGCTTTTCTCTGAGGTGTGCAGGTGGGGTTACTCCCTGGCCCTTCTCCGTGCCCTTCGGTTTGTTTCTTTATTCCAGCAGCCCAGGCTGGCCAGCCGCGCCGCGCTGGTGGGCCCTTCGCAGACCTTCTGGGCAGCGCTTGCCAGCTTGCACTCGGCTTTCTTGCTCCATGTTGGATGCGTTTGATCTGTGCTTGGGATTTATCGGTTTAATTAATCCAATATCTGCAGTATCGTCTGTGCTGACTGAAATAATTCCTGACGGTTTGGTGATCCCTGTCATTGCTGAGTGCGAGTGAAGCTCTGTGGCAGCACATGGCAGTGTTTCTTGTCCGTGATGGCCAAGTTTAGCGTTTTCGGGGATTTTTTTAGTCCTTTTTTAATCAGAGCTGTTTATTTGCTTAGAGAACAGGCCATTTTGGAGTGTTTCCTCATTGATAAAACCATGCTTTTGAATGTTCCGTAAAATCCTATTGTGTTCCCACAGGCGTTTGCAGGAGCAAACTTCACACGGTAAACCACAGGGCGTTGCTGCAGTGAAATGCACAGCAGTGCTGTGGTGCACGGGCTTGGTTTGGAAGTATTAAAATGTTTTGTTTCTTTTTAAATGTTTGCAGAAAGAACAATGTTTTTTAAAAAAGTACACGGCTAGATTAATCCGGGACTGCTCCAGTAACGGCAGTGGTGTGCGTCCGGCCCTCGGTGGTTGTGCCGACAGTAATTCTACGTTGGTGAGGTTTGTTTAGTTATCAGCTGCTGTCGTAGGTGGGATCTGTGATAATCCTGCCTTCCAAGGGTGTGGAGAAGCGTTTTGGATCCTGCTGCCTGGTATTTACGGGAGGTTTTTATAGTGCAGGCTCAGCGGTTTGTGCAGTTTGCTGGATTCATTCAGAGTAACTCGTGTGACACCAGGCTGGATCTGCCGGTCTGTTGAAGCCATTCTTCTTCAAGTACATCAGACTGTAAAACCCCACAACACAAACCCTGATGGCTGGCTTCTCGTGTCCTTCCAGCTCTGCTGAAGCAGCGGTGAGTAACTCACGGGTTGGTTAACACAGGTCGCATCAAAAATTTACTCCCATTTGATTTATTTTTCACTTGCAGACCAGAGAATCAGTCTGCATATTTTTAATACAATCTTTTTCCCCAGGGACAGGCCAGTTTCATTCTCCATCTCTTCTCTGGGGCGTGCAGGGAGCCCTCCAGTGCTGTCGGGAGACTTTGTGTGGCAGAAATTGCCTCAAGAGAATTTTCTGTTGTGCGTTATCCCACGACGTGCATACAGCTGTTCCGCGCTCTTCCACCAGTTACTGAAAGGAGCTTGTGCTCGTGTGCTGTCCTCTGAGCGTGACTTGATGAACAGACCTACCGGCAAATTTGCTGGGGTGAAGCAGATTGCTGCCCTGGAGAAGATCCAGACAGCGTGGGAGTGGCATTTTGGTTTGTTTTCCACAGAAAAGTTGTGATTGCCTTGATATAAATTAACCCTACGATACTGGCCGTCCCTTTTTGCAGTTTGTTCATTTGAAATCATAGATAACATGGAGAGAGATTTTTTTTTTTTGCAACTCCTGGTCTAGGTTCCCTGTTAAAATTCTCTTTTTTTGCCCCTAGAAGTAATTCTGGCCCTTGTTCACCTCGAATGGCCATAAGGAGCTGAAACTCTCCTGCTCCCTACACGTTTTTAGAGGAGCAGCAGGGTGGCCTGTGGTGGCTCCGGTCAGCGCTGGTACCTCGTGCTGGGCGGTGGTTTGTGCTGCTGACCTGCCACGTTTGCTGGGTGTCACCAGGATTTGTGTTCTTTGTGTCAGTAGTTACCTTGGTTCTCACAGGTAAGATAGTTCAGGGTGGGGGAGCACACGCTGTGGCTGGTCCTGGGGCCCTGGTCGGTGTGACGCGGGTCACGCGGGGCTGTGGGGACGTCACTGGTGCCAGGCACGGTCACGGAATAGCTGGGATGAGACTTGGTTAATGAATAATGAATTGTAATGTGTTCTAATTAGTGTCAATCAACTTATGGGGGTGGAAAATAAGACCAGTAGATAAGATTGACTTCTTTTTTTATGAGATGACAAATGGGGTAGATGGGGAGAGTACGGATACACCAGCGTCCGTATGGCGTTTGCTCTGACACCAGTGTGGCTTCTGGGGAGGAACTGGGACGCTGCTGGACCACAGCGCAGGGAGGCGGCGGCTGAGGGTGGGAGGTGGGTGCACGGCCATCACCCCTGTGCAGGGCCTGGCTGGCACCCACCCTGCCCATGGGACGGGGGCTCGGGGAGGGCCAGGAGAAGCAGCCGGGCGCCGAGGGGCTCGGAGGCGGGGGTCTGCTGCGTGCAAGGGTGAGATGGGCAAGGGGTGGTGGGATCTCAGCCTGTGAGCGTGGGCACAGGGAGCAGGAGTTTGTTTCAGTTTGGTGCACAGGGGAGAAGGAGGAGCGAAGCTGGAAGCTGAGATGAACGTACATTTCATGGTCGGTGGGGTGATTTGGTACATGGAGCGTCCCACCAGAGCTGGTGGCCGACCCTCACTGCCAGAATACCTTAGTGGGGGTGGGTTTGTGGTTCTCTGGGAGGGTGCTCTGCTTGGGAGGGAGGTAATCCTGAGAAGTTCTGTGTCCCAGCCACAGCAGCCCTTCCTGGCCACGGCCCCACAGCTCCTTGCTCCAGCTGACTCCACCGGGAGCCACGCTGGCGAGTGGCACCGGTGCAGCTCCGCGGCCCGTCGACACGTCAGCTGAAGTGGGTTTGATTTTGAGAAGTCTTATGGACCCCAATAAAGATCAGTAATCATTAAAATTAACCACGCACTGATTTAATCAACATATAGCTTTGTTAATTACTAGCTCTTCCTTCGTGTCCATCTGTTTTAAAGGTTTTAGTGAGCGTGCAGCAGATGTTCATGTAAATATAATAGGCCGGTTGCCATGTAAATACAAAATTTTCAGGAGTGTTTGTTTAACAGACTTCCAATCGATGTGTGCTGTTGTCAGTATTGCGTGTTCAGCGGCTTCAACACCAAACTGATGACTGTTAAAACCCCCATTAGAGCCAGTCTGCGCCATCAGGTCTGTCCCTCTGCCTGGCCTCCCCTGCGTCCCTCTCCTGCGATCTCTGTTAGAGTTGAAGACTTGGCTTTTGAGGCCAGCTTCCCAGCGAAGCCACCGAGGGACGGAGGACAGCGGGTGCGAGCCCAGCGTGGGTCACGGGTTTGCCCACGGTGTGATGCTTCCATCCTGGTAAAACATCTGCAGCCTGGCAGTCGTGTCTCTCTTGCATGGCTTTGTCTTTGTAAAGCGTTATCCGGCAGCTGATTCTGCATTCTTGTTGGAGCTGACATGGAAAATGAAACGTATGTTTTGGTGCAGGTCGGGGGAGTAGAGGGAAAGATGGATCTTAACGCAAAGTTTCCTGCAGAGAGCTGAGACTGGAGTTATCTTTTGTATGTCTGCTCTCAAAAAGAGCTCCGCTTCCTGATTTCTTCTCTTATATTTCAGCTTCTGAGGATCTTAGTTTCATTCTCCTATGGAGACAGGCTGAGAGAGCTGGGGCTGTTCAGCCTGGAGAAGAGAAGGCTCCGGGGAGACCTTCTAGCACCTTCCAGTGCCTGAAGGGGCTACAGGAAAGCGGGAGAGGGGCTTTTTATAAGGGCCTGGAGTGACAGGACGAGGGGGAACGGGTTTAAACTGAAAGAGGGGAGATTGAGATGAGATCTGAGGAAGAAATTCTTTGCTGTGAGGGTGGTGAGAGCCTGGCCCAGGTTGCCCAGAGAAGCTGTGGCTGCCCCCTCCCTGGCAGGGTTCAAGGCCAGGCTGGATGGGGCTTGGAGCAACCTGGTCTGGTGGAAGGTGTCCCTGCCCGTGGCAGGGGGTTGGAGCTGGATGGGCTTTAAGGTCCCTTCCAACCCAAACCAGTCTGTGGGTCTGTGATTTAGCTCTGCATTGGCAATGACTTCTGCAGCCTGGAGAGGAGGATGAGGGAGAGTAGAGGCAGATGTTTAATGAAACAGCTCTCTCCAGGTGCCTTTTGGTACGTGCGATCCCTACTCTCAGATGGGCCAGATCGGCCCCTCCTGCCATGAAAGTCCCCGGCATGGTACAAGATTTACGATTGAATTCAGAGAAGGGAGCACAAAGAGACGCCCGCGAGTGACTGGGAAGTCCCAAGAGCAGAGGCGTGAGCCCTGCCGTGCCCTCCCCAAACGAGCACCAGTCAGTGGAGGTGGGCAGAAATCTGGCGTCTCAGCAAGGACCAGTCAACGTCAGCAATGAAAAAGGAGTTTAAAGTTGATAGGAAATAGTCAGCAATGTGAGCAGAAGTTAATCTAAACCAAACTCGTTATTATATAAAGCAGTATTTTTACAAGCCCTAGTAATCTTTGCATAACACTTGCTCGTACTTCTGTTGGGCTCATACTAAACACGTGCCATTCTTGGCTGTACACAGCAAATAGAAGCTTCTATTTCCCATCACAATTGAGTCTTAGTACGTCAAACCCTTCGATTTCAGCTGACAGTGGAAATTAATAGCAAGAATAAAATCTTATAATTGAAACTGAAATGAAACTAAATCTTACAGATGGGACATTAGCCCGAACTTCAGGCTGGGTGTCGAAGGAATCACTGTGCATTTTTTAATTCTTCGACTCCTCTCCATAAATGTTTTGCTCAGAAATTTATCCTCATTATTTAGGCTGCTAGATCATCACGTACTGATGACTCCAAAGTCAAAATTTTTACTTGCCATTTACTCAGAAATAAATTTCCAGCTGGCAGTCCACGCGCCGGGCTCGTTTCTGCTGTAGTCCCTGGAGGCCATGCTCTGTCTGACGCCGTGGGGCTGCCGGTGCCTGTGCTCTGCCCGGGCGGCCGGGACCGTCCTGGCCCCCGCGGGCGCTCGGGAACAGCCCCGGTTCCCACCAGGGCCAGGGCCCCGCATTTTTATTATCGACACGAGCAAACTGTTTGGTGAGAACACGGCACTCGTGTGATGTGTGTTCTCTGAGCATTGCTCCTGCCGAGCAGCCCTGGTAACTGCTCTGCTTGAGAGAAGGTATTTATAGGTTTAGACCATATGGATATTTTAGTGAAGAGGTTCAAGACCTTCCCTTTTGCACCTAGGTCTCTTCAGCCCTGCACTTTTAGGTGTTACGTGTCTCTTGTGTATGTAATTAAATACGGCCTTAAGCGTGCAGGGAGCGCGGGGCTGTGCGATGGGGGGGGGATGCCTTTAGTGTTGTGCCTTTGTCCCATGATGGTGTTCTGTGGGTCGGGAAAAGAGCTTCCCAGCGGTGCGGGTGTGTGCGTGGTGCCGGTGTCCCGGTGCGGGGCTGGGCCGGTGCCGGGGGCTGTACCTGCTCCCAGGGCAGCACAGCCAGCGCCGGGCCCGCGTTCGGTGCTGGGGGCTCACAGAATCACAGGATCAATGAGGTTGGAAGAGCCCTCTGGGATCATCGAGTCCAACCATGGCCCTGACACCACCATGGCAACTGGACCAGGGCACTAAGTGCCGTGTCCAGGCTTTTCTTAAACCCCTCCAGAGATGGGGACTCCACCACCTCCCTGGGCAGCCCCTTCCAACATCTAATGACCCTTCCTGCTCCCTGCAGACACCTCAGTGCTGTGCTGGGAGCTCGCTAAGCCTCCTGCCTTTGGAGAGGAATTAAGGTAATTGTGGGACATAATGGAGGAAAAGCCCTTCAGCATCTCCTTCTTTATAATTCATATTTCTGTAATATCCTTTAATTTCCGCTAAGCTCCTTAAATGCCCGTGGAGCTGAAGAGCGCAGATCCCCTCTGCGCCGTGGCGTTACCGCGGTGTGAGACGCGGGGCGCTGCCGGCGGCGATCCCTGCGAGCCCTCGGGTCCCTGGCCCGCTCCCGGCAGCGATCCCTGCGAGCCCTCGGGTCCCTGGCCCGCTCCCGGCAGCGATCCCTGCGAGCCCTCGGGTCCCTGGCCCGCTCCCGGCAGCGATCCCTGCGAGCCCTCGGGTCCCTGGCCCGCTCCCGGCAGCGATCCCTGCGAGCCCTCGGGTCCCTGGCCCGCTCCCGGCAGCGATCCCTGCGAGCCCTCGGGTCCCTGGCCCGCTCCCGGCAGCGATCCCTGCGAGCCCTCGGGTCCCTGGCCCGCTCCCGGCAGCGATCCCTGCGAGCCCTCGGGTCCCTGGCCCACTCCCGGCAGCGATCCCTGCGAGCCCTCGGGTCCCTGGCCCGCTCCCGGCAGCGATCCCTGCGAGCCCCCGGGTCCCTGGCCCAGCCGCCGTGCGGGCCCGGGGCTGCACGCTGGGTGCTGGACGGCTCCTGGGCATCGCGGGGGGTCTGGTGACCTCCACAATATGCAGTAGCGGCTGCTAAGTGTTCCCCTTCTCGGGGCTGAGGGATTTATTGCAGCGCTTCTGGGTGTTTATTGCTAGTTCTGGATTTAATAACGCCTTAAACGTTGTCCAGTTAAAACATTGATGTTAGTAATACGTAATGCTTTCAAATCTGAGTGGTAGGAAACAGGTTAAATATCTCTGCTGACAGGCGTGTGGATTATGTGGCCAAAATGCCTGTTATGGTCACCGGGTTGGACCTCTGGCGTAACAGATGCTTTAAAATCAAACCTGCAAATCCCTCCTGAGGCCCTTTTTGTTTCTCTCATTTAGAAAAAAAAATCCATTTTGATTTATTCACAATTGTTTCATTTCTGCATAACATGAAGGCGGTTTTGTGTGCAGTGCTGACAGCACGAGGTTCAGGATTTCACTGCGAATCTCACAGTGGAGGTGGATGGAGTTTTTCAACCTGTAGTTTTTCTGCTTTAAAAGAATGAAAAGTTAAAACCGAATTAGCGTGTGCTTTGTCAAACTGTCCATCAAGCGTGCCGTTCGCAGATCCAGACAGTCTCCCAACTTCTCTTCAGGTGATTATTTCTTTTTTTCAAACACGTTTTCTTTAGACATTCCCCACGTTTATTTGGTAGAAGGCGTATCCCCTTTTATTTTTACTTTGGTGGCAATAGCGAATACTTTGATCCAAGTCAATCTTAAATACTTTTAAAGTTATTTTTCAATTCAGCCAGCTAATCTGATCTTCTGAAAACCAGTTTTTAAAAGAACTTTATTTTTTATCTTCCTTTCCCATGATTTGGGAGACGATGACAAACCTTTATGTCTAAACCATATGCGTTTTTATAAAATGGGTGTCAGGCAGAGGTAAGTTCAGAACTTGGAAGGTATTTCTCAGGCGTGGTGGGGAGGTGCTGGTGCCTCTCCCAGCACATACACACACGATGGTGAAATACTGGAATTATTCAAAATGCTGAGTCGAGGCATAGCAACACGAGAAGAGTTTAATGGTTCAGCACAGCAGTCCCTTGCAAGGATACCTAAATGTGGAGCTAGTTTCTGGCCTAATAAAGATAAAATGTAAAAAGCCTTTTTCTGTCTGCCCGTGTATCTAATCTCAGCAGGTAAAATGTGTCTGCAGTTAGGTGTCCAGCTCCTGTTTAAATAGGAATAATCTGGGGTTTATTGTCTCTCTTGTCGTTTACTTCATTTTTTTGGGGTGAGATTTCTCTTCTTCCAATCTTGCTCCCACCTTGTCATTTTTCTGCTCCAGGGAGGTTTTCCATCTGTCCGTGCAGTCCTGGGATCCATCGTGCTGGGGTAGGACGTGCCCAGGCTGTTTGGAGCTGCCGGCAGGCCCCGGGCTCTGCCCCGCGGCCGAGCAGATGCTGCCAAGCTGCTGTGCCAGCCCGATGGAAGTGGGGTAGGGACATCTCGCACCGGGCTTGTTCCCGTGCCAGGGCTGCACTCGCACATGGTGCCCAGAGAGCTGAGGGAGAGCAAACAGGCTTTTATCTGTGCGCTCGTGAGCGTGGCACGTTATGGTTTGACATTACTCAGCTGGAGGTCACAAGCTGTGCCCAGCTGAAGTGAAAAAACTCTGCTGGCAAATACTTTAAAAAGCTAAAAACTACTCAATTAGACACAGAAATTCCTTGAGAGAGGATGTTAATGTCTTTGTCATTTCCTCACTGAAATTTTTTCTCACCTTTGAAGCAGACAGGGTTACGAATTAAAACTCTCACTTGTAAAGGCTGGTACATCCTGTGCTGTGGAAGTTTTTTGACTTAGAAACATCGTTCAACAGGACCGTTATCGTATCAGATGACTTCAGCTGGTGTGATGTGTAAGAGCAGAGAGCAGCTCCTCGGTGAGAGGCAGCAGGGGCGCCTGGGCAGGGCTGCAGCCCACGTTGGACGGGGCTTGGAGCAACCTGGTCTGGTGGAAGGTGTCCCTGCCCGTGGCAGGGGGGTGGAACTGGATGGGCTTTAAGGTCCCTTCCAACCCAAACCGTTCTGTGAGTCCATGGTTCTATGAGATGTCGCAGAACGAGAGGATTCACGAGGCGTAAAGCAGAGCAGTTACTAACAGAATAAATGCCCTAGGGCCACCCTGTTGCAGCCAGGTTGCTCACACTCTTCCCTGCTCTCTCTTGGAGGGGCAGCAGAAATGAAATCGGGTCTGAAGCAGATACGAGCCGAAGGGAACCACAGTAACTGTCCCACAATGAACTACTGAGACTGTACTTGAGGGATAAACAGGTGAGATGGGGCGTTTCATGCACGAGGATGGTGCAGAAGGGAGGAGCCGTTTGCTGTTGGCTGACAGTGCCCAGGTTTGCTGAGGGGACTGCAGAGATGTACGTGACCTGGGGACGTCGTGCTGGATGTGACTCCGTGTAAAACAGTCCCTGCTCCTGACTCCGGAGGTAGGAAACGCTGCACGGTGCGATCTCTTCTGTCCTGTGGTGGGAATAGCTACGGGAATGGAGAGTGCAGCAGGGAAACTTCCCTGAGTCATTCTGAGGAAGAGGAGGGGATGAATTAAAAAACCAGACCAGAAGCGATGCCTGAAGGACAAACCCGGCAGGCCTGCGGGGTCACCGGGCGAGGTGGCCTTCTCCTGCTCCTGCTAAAGCCTGGTGCCATCGGAGCGCTGTGGGCACCCTGGGAGCACTGGGGACTGCTGGTGGCGTGAGCTGCGGAGGCTTGGTGGAAATGCTGATTTCCCCGGGGATGAAGGAGGTGCCCAGGCCTTGGGGAGCAAGTCCCGGTCCTTGGCAGCTGTGCTGGGGTTTCAGCAATTCCCGTAGGATTTGTCACTCTGATTTCTCTCTCCTCCTTGGCCTTTCTCCCAGCTGCAAGCCAGCCGGGCCCCTCACGGACGGGGGGAATTTCCCCAAACCCGGAGCTGGTAAATTTGAGTGTTTCCTTCTGAGGAAACAATTTCCTCACAAATACATTTTACAGGTATGAGAAAGTCACCCGGGACATGTGCCCCAGAAATGTGAGGTGTTCAAAGCTTCTGCTCATTAATTCACACTCTTTTTGAAGTGCTGAAAACATTGCCTCCATTGTCCAAGGGAGATTTATGTTTCCTTTAATGCTCTGGGATATTGATATTATAAATATTTACAGTGTGAAATAAACCTATATCATAGCTGTCCTGTTTCTCTTTCTCTGGTCAACCCTATTTAACATCATCCCTGAGAGACTGATGCAATTACCAACGTGCACTGTGTTCTGTGGTGAGGTTCAGATTCGGCTTGAAGCTGCCTGTGTGTATTTCTCCAGAGGAAAACAGCGCTGCAGGGACTGGGAGACGCGTCCGGAGCCGTAAGGCCCTGCAGCACTCAGGGTTTGGCCTTGTGCTTTCACATTGATACTCTGATGCTGAATCTAGGCCAGCTTCACTTAAAGGTCTTTTTTTTTATGCTGTCTCGCTTGTTTAATGACTGAGCTCAGCTCTACAAGGGGTTGACTCTTTGTTGTGCGGCAGCTGCAAGCAGGGCTGTTTGAACACCAGGCTGAGGACAAGGCTGGTGGAGATGGGTGAAGCGTCAGTTGTTTCCTGTAGATGATGAGAGCCCTCTGCGGCCGGTGGAGAAGCTCCTGTTAGTCTCAGTAGGCTTTGGGTCGGGTCCTTAGAAAGCAGTTTGGGTAGCGAGGTGAGAAATGTGGGATGACCAGCGTATCAATAGCACGAGCATCGAGCTCCACTCTTTTCACTTCACAGCCAAAATCCAACCCAGGTGCTGAGCAGCTGATCTGCCGCATGTGGCCAAGGCAGATGGGGCTACTAAAAGGTTCATTTGTAAATGGGGCTTTTTAATGCATCTCTCTGGTGCGTTATTTTTGTGCATTTATCCTGAACTTGGTCACGGGTTCTGGTTTTAGTTACTGTCCTAGGGCGATGCTCTGACTGCACCGTGATGGTCCATTTCTGCCTCTGCAGTGAGTTCCCAGGTGTTTGTGAATGCTCGTTCCTGGATTCCATGACTGCCCGACACACTTTATAGCAGTCCCTACTGACCTGTACCTGGGCCAGCACACCCCGTGTCCTTCTGGGTGACGTGGGAGCAGGGTCACACCAAAGCGCTCCAGCTTCGCCCGGGGAGGGCAGGGCTCCGCTCCCGGGCCCCCCCTTACTGCACAGCCTGACTGTTGTCTGCCAGCATTAATTATTTCTAATATTTTTTCACAGTTAGTCACAAATTTAGCCTTGCAGGAAGGCCTTGCTCTTGTCCTTGCCTTGTAACTTGGTAAAACAGGTACAGGACAGCGTCCCTGGTCACGTGTGATGGCTGCTGGATCAGCGCTCAGCGAGGCCGAGGAGGTGATGAGAAGAATATAAATATCAGTTTTAGAAAGAGATGTTACTGGACTCCTGTGGCGATTTCCTATGGTAATAAGCATCCAGGAGGATATTAAAAATGTCATTTGTGCTTAAAAAGTAATAATAATTGAAATAGATTCTGGCATCTTTTATAACAACAGAGCCAACAATTATTACTGGGGGTATATTAAAAGAAAACAAACACATTAAATAATTAGTTAATTGAATTGCCAACGTGCTGATGCTGCTGAAATTAATCTGAGAAATATGAGATGAGGAGCGTGGTTTTGCACAATTATCGCTGGTTGGAGACAAAATTAAGAGGAGGACTGGGATGGGTTCAGCTGGAAAGCAGACTCGGTCTGCACCAAGCCCCGTCTGCGGCGCGGGGTCCTGGGGGGTCCTGGGGGTCCTGGGGGGTCCTGGTGCTCAGGGGCCTCTCCGTCCCTTCCCGAGGGTGGTGTGGAGCAGGGAGCGGGCAGTGCATCTGGCCTCGCCGGGTGCTGCTGCTCTCTCTTTTTATAGAAATTATAAAATACAGCAAAAACATTTCCTTGCTGTAAGTCTGAAGACATGACCATTATTTTTGACTGGTGTTGAGAGCAAAGAAAATGTCTTTATTACAACTTATCAAGCCGTGCCACTTGTCAATTTTATGAGTTTTTAAAATAACATCTAATGATAACTTGGCAATAAATCTGTCTTAAGACACACTGCCCACTCTCGTTTTATTTCCTCTGTTAAAGGAAATGATGTATAAACACTGCGGGAAGGCACGGACCAGCCTTTAGCATCACACGTACCGCCCAAACCCGAGCAGCAGGAGCTGGAGGGACGGGGGGGCCGTGCACGCCTTCCTCTGCCTGCAGAGACCAAGGACTATTCGTCTGGGTCCAGCTGCACAGCAAATGGGAACAAATGCCCCGTTGTGGAGAGACTTTATTTTTGGTTTCACCGTATTCACAGAGAGTGGGTGTTGCTTTGCTGTAGAAAGTATGTTTAGGTGAGATGGTTTTGCTTTAACATTTTATTTTTGAAACTTTATGATGACACTGTTAGACCCTGATGCATGGGTGACCTCCATGCAGGAACCCAACTTAAGGCATTCAAATAGTGCTGTTGATTTGGATTTTACCATGGATCATAGTGGGGTGAGGTGGAAGTCAGTGTAAATAAAAGTAATATACAACGTGCCACCATCGTTCTCCAAAACACAACAGTGGAATTACAATTGCCTCTTGCTAGAAAAACTAGCAGGCTCCCTTTTTCTGATGAGAGATGGGTTTTAATCACTCTTGAATACACTGAAGTTCAATGAATTCTGTTTTTTCCTTCTTTACAAATCCACACAAAAAATACATCTTTTGCATTTCTAGAGTTGAGAGTGTCAGTGGTTCTCTTGGCTCTGCTCTCCCCTCCCCTCCCTCTTTCTCGTTCCCAGCAATTGCTGTTCCTGGAGCAAGTTGCCAGCGCTCTGGAGCTAAGTATAGTTTTGTGTGTTTTGGATTGTCATTGATATTGGCTTCTTTATTTTATTAAATCTGTTTAACTTCAAACCCACGAGTCCCCCTCCTTTCCCCAGTTCCCTTCTCGGTCGGGGAAGGGACGTTGGGTGAGAGAAGAACTGTTTGTTGTTTAGCCCCGGGTGTGGGCTGAACGCAGACACCAGGTTGTAAGTGTAGCCGTGTATTCCTGCTCCTGGGGTTCTGCAGAGAAGAGGGAAGAGGTGTCTGCAGACACATGACCTTTCTGGAAGGTGTGATCACACCAGAGTGGCAGAGAAGAATGAGATATGGCAAGGGAGAGAGGAGAAGCTGCACCAGAGACAAACACAGGGCTTTGGTTGGGGCGCGGGGGTGAGCACAAGGAGAGCGCGCGGGACCCCGGGGAGGGGCTCAGGAGAGGAGCTGTGCAGGCTCCTACATTTTAGAGCCTTAAAGTGTTGCCACAACAACGTATCCGTCCCCTTCCAGCCCAGTCAATCTGCTAGGAACAAAGAAAAATGAAATTGCAGAGTAACAGTAATCTCATTTCAGCTAATGACCTCATATCACAGCTTGTTGGTGGCAGAACTCATCTCTTTCTCCCCAACGCTGTTCAGCCACTAAACTGGGGGATCAGGATCAATCTGTGGGATAGGAAAGAACATGTTCTTGTTTGTGTCATTTGAATTTCTCTCTTAATGTGTCGGTAATATCTGCAGTGCCCACCGCTGATGTAATATAGATCTAATTCTCAGCTCATTTAGTCGCTGCCTCAACAGGAAAACAGTGCCTGGTGGGAGCGATGATTAGGGAGCAGCAGCAGAGATACGAGCGTGGGTAAATGAAATCAATTGCAGAAAAGTTACTGATGACGTGATCCCTGGCCACATCAGTCAGCTGGCACTCTGATGCTCTAAATTGCTGCTTTTTTTTTTTGTTTTTTAAGTGATAGCCACATTATAAAGCAGCAAAGGGGAGGAAAGCAAGAGAGAAAGCATAATACGTCCTCTCCTCCCGACCCCAATGTCATGGGAGCATCGAGTGTGGAGGAGACAGTCTCATAAAAATGAATTGCGTGGAGCGTGTCTCTCAAGCTGTTATCTGTTATTTATAAAGAATTAAAATGAGCTGCTTATTGCATATGTGCCAGAAAAATGAGTCCATCAGCACTGTGCTGGAATGCATTATGACTTACTGATTCCTGGTGTCGTAGCTGTTGTACTTATTTGAAAACATATTTATACGCTTTGCATCAACCGCTAACCATTGAATTTTTATTGTACATTACAGAGACAACTCTCGTGCTTCAATTTGCATCCCCCTTGATTCATTGGCGTACAATGCGTAATGCTGGTCTTGTGTGCTGTGCTTGGGGAATGTCTGCCCATGGGCTTGCAGATAAGCCTGTGGCAGGCGGGTACGGCCACCCGTGCCCATCACGTATTAAATGGAGCTCCAGTCTCTGCCCACAGCCAAACCCAGCGTGTTAGAGATGACTTTATTGACGTACAGCCCGGCACAAGCTACACACTGAACAAAAAGCGACTGAAAATCTGCAGAGCTCATGCAGGGCGTTGAGCAGAAGGGAAGGAGATGGGTGAAGAGGTGGTGGTCCCGTGCCCAGCTCCGCTCTCGAGCAGCTGCTCGAAGGTGAGCGAGAGCAGGGAGCGTGGGCAGGAGATGGAGCAGTCTCTGCTCTTGACGTAGGTGACACTTAAACTCGGACTCCTCTGAGACTGGTCCGTGGATCAGCAGTGCTTGGTGACCTCCACATCTGCGCCAAGGGGTGCTCAGCAGGGCCAGAGGATCTAGGTCAGTATCTTCGTTAACTTTGAAGTTAACTTTGAAGTTTGAGGTTGATTGAAAGCTGGGAGAGTCCTTTCCTTTCTGTCCCACTCCCAGGTAACAAGTAGTATGTTTTTTTTTTTCAAAGTTTTTCACTTGTGATTTTGTTCTTCCTTAAACCCTTGTCAGAACGTTTCTATTAACTTTATCCCTAGCCTCTGGGCACAGACAATGCCCAGAGACTTGTAGGTCTGGGCTGTCAAGGAAAACTGATTTAAAAATTCAGCTGCTTTTCTTAAACTGAGTAGCTAGACCCAAATTAATATAATCAAGGTGTAGAAGGGCAAAAGGGCCTTGTTGGCAAGATCACCTGGAATGAAGGGTACTGTAGTGCCTGTGGTAGGGTGAGTGAAAGCATATTGCTGAGAAAGAGCCTGCAATTATAATAAAATAATGACCTATATTTAATCTTGTGAACTTAAATTATTTTCCTTTCTAGGGCATGTCTCCCTGCAGGTGTTTATACACACGGGTGAGACCCCCCGAGCCTGCTGTGCTCCAGCCGAGCAGCCCCGGCTCTCCCCGCCTCTCCTCGTAGGAGAGATGCTCCAGGCCCCTCAGCATCTGGGAGTTCCTTAATGGTTACAGAATAAGGAAACCTGCCTTAAACCTTCTGAGTTCCCAACATCCCGAGAAGGGCATCAGAGTGACAGTGGGGTAAGTGATTTACCTCCTGCCCATGGCTGCAGAGCTCCTTGCAGGCTTTGCCTGGCGCCGTTTCTCAGCAACCCTGAAAGGAGAGTTTGGGTTTTGAGGAGTTTCTTCTGATGGGTGACATTAAAACCACCCCGTGCTGAACGTCCAGAAATGGCTGGAAAAACACATATAAAGTGCTTTTACGTTAACTATTTCCATAAGGGAAGAAAAATTACACTCAAAGGAAGGTTAACATTCAAAGCCTTCTGCTACACTTGCTTTTTAGTTGTGCAAGTAGTGCTTTCTTCAGCATCTCTTTAACCCTTTACTCTCCACTGAAACGGCTGTACCTCCACATCAGTGTATGGAAAGTGATGTTATATTCAGGTAGGCTAATCCTCTGCTCTCTTACCTTGGTTTTGTATCAGAGAAACGCCTTTGGAATCAAAGGCAGGCAGCTGCCCGGAAAATCAAACGTGGTGTCTGCTTCCCCTTGTACAACGGGCCAGGCCCATCGGTGCTTTAGGTGGCCTCAGAGGTTTAACAAGCCAGGGAGGGTCAGGCACAAGTTCATGTCTCATAACAGAGGTGGCAACCAACTTAAAACTGCTCTTACGTTACATCAGGAATATCTATTGGATTCGCTGTGCAAAGCTGTAGTCTGTGTCACTGTCAGCATCCCGTATCCAGAATAAATACCAGGAATTCCCAGGTACTGTAACTATGGAAAATACAGAAAATATTTAATAATATGTGTTACTATTAGCTAGAAGCTTCAGAGCATAAATGACCATTGTGTGAGAGTAGCTTTGTTGTGCATCTGGTATTGTTAACTCTCGGCTGCGGGGGTTTGTCGCCTGCCCTGGGACACCTCTGACGCTGGACACTGGGGAAGTGGGCACCTTGGGTTTGCCCGTCAGTGTGGGAATTGTGGTGGTCCTACGGAGAGAAGCTGGTGGAAGTGGAGGGATTGGGTTACAGAGAAAGCAAAGATTCCCTGCTTGCTTCTGCAGCCTGACATAAATGCCTCCAAAATTCATTTGAGAGTGGGTTAAGAACGGGAAAATGCACTTCATAGGTTCACATTATTTAAATATGATTTTCTGACTTAATATCTATAGCATCCTTAAGGTAACGTGTCTCACACTGAGCAAATGTCTCAGAAGGGCCAGTTTACTTCCAGACCCTCTCCTCTCCCCCGTGTCCGTACGTGTCGGGGTTCACCCACCCTGCCGCCTCTCCTCCGCCTCCGCCGGGGTCAGTCGGGGCCAGCGGCGCTGGGCTCGGTGGGTTCTGGGCACGGTGCGAGCTGGGGGTCGGCTATGGCCGAGGTCACGATTACACATCGCTGTCGTTCTGCGCTGTGATCAGTGCTGCATGGAGTAAAAATTCCAGAAGAAATAATTTCATTTAGAGCCCCTTAACAGACTGAATTAATATAGCCATAAACCCCCGGTGTGACACAAGCAGCTTTTCCAGACTGCCCCTTCCCCGCAGCTGGGTTTATTTTCACTGGCTTCGGGAGGTCCCGAGGGCAGTGCTGTGCCCTGCAGCCTGCACAGAGCCTGTGCATTCAGGAGTTCATCTGTGGTGGGAATTCAGTAATGCTGTACAATATATCTGACCTGAATGCGACAGAAAGTAAGAGAAATCTATATTAATGCTTTATAATGGGTTTATAGTTAAATAAATTTTATGAAAGCATAGGGGTCTCATTGTTACCGAGCCAGCTTTCCCCATAGCAATATTTTCCCATGATTAAGTTAGAGATCAGATAACCACCTTGCGCAGCATATACCCAATAGCAATTTAAAAAATTCAATATCGGCTGTATTATTCTAAAGACTCATTCCATTTTCAATGCAAAACGAGTGCAAAATAAAGAGATAAACTACATATAAAATGTAAAACATGGAAAAATTTATCACTTGCAAACATAAAAGCAAAAAGGATAAAAAAAGAGAACAAAAGCAAATGGAGGCTATAAAAGGATACAGAAAAAAAGATAAATCTGCACTGTTCTGTTTTCTGTATGTAGCTCAGCCCGGCTCTTATTGAGGTGCACACACTTCAGCACAGGAATGTAATCACCGCTGTAATGCACTTTACTACTGCAGGCGGAATTAATTTATGCTGCACTGAAAGTTCTCACCCCGCAGACACCAACGGCCGGGCTGTGTTGGGTGGGTCTGCCCTGGCCCCGCGGCAGAGGGGAGCGGGCGGGTGTCGGGGGCATCCCACCAGCCCACCGTTGCCGTAAGCATTTTTTCCCATGGCAGCACGAACGCGGGGTGATGCCCAACACAAACATTCATGGCTCAGCCCGCAGCCCCAGGCGCATCCTCAACAGCACCCACAGAATCACAGACTCAACCAGGTTGAAGAGCCCTCTGGGCTCATCGAGTCCAACCATTGCCCTGACACCACCATGGCAACTAGACCAGGGCACTAAGTGCCATGTCCAGTCTTCTCTTAAACCCCTCCAGAGATGGTGACTCCACCACCTCCCTGGGCAGCCCCTTCCAATGGCTAATGACCCTTGCTGAGAAGAAATGCTTCCTAACATCCAACCTGAACCTCCCCTGGCCAAGCTAACAGCACTCAGCGACACCTCGTTCCTGTTGCCGCAGTTAAGGCCATGCCAAAGGCTCCGTTACTCCTTGCTCTCAGGAGTTATAATTACGATATTTCATCTGCAAAAAGCTGCCCTGAGCTGACGTTGTGCACACATGGCTGTCACCCAGGCATGAATCGGTTTGGTTTCGTTCCTTTGCTAAATTGCTGCTCGTGTCACAAAATCTGGCCGGTTGTACCGTTCATAAACATAACAGCAGGTTTTTCAATGAGCGTTGGGTCCACACAGCCTTTTTCTCAGGATATAAAAAAGCTATTTGTGGAGAAAAAACCCCATCAAAACCCAAAAAACCTTTCAGAGAGAAACTGGACTCCTGTGCGTTACCCAGTGACCCTCATTTCACAGCACATCATCATTTCTGTCCCAAAGTTGCCCATTTTCTACTCACTTTTGCTCTTCAGAATTTGCTATGTCAGAAATAAATAGTTATGAAACTGAGGCAGTAGAACGAACTATTTACCCTAAAAACAGACTCGGCGGTATGTAAAGTTCTTGCTTGGCTACGGACGGCGTGTCCTGCCTGTTGGGTCTCTCTCATGCTGACGTAGAGCGTGTCCACGCTGTTGGCTGGGGCTGACCTTCAAGACCAAACTTTGGCAGCAGCGGTGTGGGGGACTCCGTGGTTTTAAGCATGTCCAGAACCCCCCTGTGGTGGGGCAGGGGGAGCGGGAGCCGCGGAGCTGTGCCGACAGCTCTGCTCCGTGTGTGGAGCATGTCGGGGTGCGGGTGAGACGCGCTGACGTGCCGCGGGCACCGCGGGCAGGACGCGTGTTCTGCCCTCCCTCACGTCTGCATACCTTTGCATTCGCCCTGTTGAAATCCTTGAAGGAAATCTGAATTTACTGGTCCTCGAGCAGTTGTATCGGGTGTTGGCCTGGCGGATGGGGTGGGACAGGACTGGGCATAATGAGGCTGGATTTACACTGACTGTGACTTCCCTCCCCACCAGGCTGTACCTGTGCTTTCTGATCCTGGCAGAGCTCCCGGTGAGTTCTCAGGCTTACGGGACCCAAACCGAGGGATTGCCGAGGGGCTGCTGGGGCTGCGTTAATCCAGAGGTGACTGGCTTGTTTTGTCTGTTGGCTACCACTGATGGGCCAGCAAGGAGTGAGCGTGGCGAGAGCTGCCATCCCCACAGCTGGGTGCGGGGTGCCCACCGCTCCCCCCTACTGTCCCCACATCTGGGTGCGGGGTGCCCACCGCGCTCCCCGCTGCCAGCAGAGCCGAGGGTCTAGGGCTGACCCTCCCGCAGCGAGCCCGGGGGCTTAGGAGCCCCCCGGTGCACCCCCCGACCTTAGGGCCACCAAACATCAAGGCCCCTCACTGGGGATAGGTGTCTTGATAATAATAAAAGAGAGCAATAACCTTCACACGCACGGACCCCCCTGCCGTGAGCAGTCCCGGGTCGTTTGCCATTCCCGTGGTGCTGAGCCGTATCGCGCTCCCGTCGCCGTGGGTCTCAGCGGCTTCGTTGTCATGGATACCAGCACGTACCTTGTTTTCTTTGAGATCTATCAAATATGTGCGTTTGGGTGTTTGCTGTGTTTGCCTGAGTGTTACAAACACATTTTTTACACTAGTAAATAACATTAAGCCACTGTGTAATTTATGCTGGCAGACTGAGCACACTTCAGCTCAGTGTTTTAACACCCTTTTTTCACCCCTGAAATCTCACATCCAAACACCCTGCCCAGACGCTGTTCTCGTCGCGACTGAGCACGGCTTGCAGGGACCTGTGCTCTTGCTGCAGGGCTTTACCACGAAGGGCCCTGTCCCTGCCCACCAGTCTGCAGCCCGTGGGTAAGGGAAGGAATCCGAAGCCTTGTTTTCAAGCATGAGCTGATTCCTGTTGAGATAATGCTTCAAAAAATACTCCCAGTCTAAACAAGCAAATCTCGCGGACTCTCTGTGCATCACAACCCCTTCACACTGCAGTGAGACAATGAAAATACTGCAGCCTACAGGCGAATCCTGGAAGGGGGTCCCCCACCTCTGCCCTTCTTGCAGACCCGATCTCCCCTGTGCAGGTCACAGAATCACAGAATCACTGAGGTTGGAAGAGCCCTCTGGGATCATCGAGTCCAACCATTGCCCTGACACCACCATGGCAACTAGACCAGGGCACTAAGTGCCATGTCCAGGCTTTTCTTAAACCCCTCCAGAGATGGTGACTCCACCACCTCCCTGGGCAGCCCCTTCCAATGGCTAATGACCCTTGCTGAGAAGAAATGCTTCCTCATGTCCAACCTGACCCTCCCCTGGTTCAGGTCCCATGCAGCTGCCGTGGAGGTGTGAAATCCCAGCAGGAAACCCAGACTCATCCCTTTGCCCCGTACCCATTCGTTAGTGCACAGTGACCTTCACGGCACCTTCGTGCTCGACAACATGAAGCAAAACACCTCATTAACAGTGAGTGCCAAAACCCCACTCTTGTCTTACAGTGCCAGGGCTTCATGGATTTCATAAATGACCCAACACAGCTGAAGGTGTCCTGTCCTGGGACTGGTGCTGGTAAGAAACTGGGGAGATCTTAGTCTCTGCTGAGTCAGCAACTAAGTTGTGAGCTCCCTTGTTGTCTGGTTAGTTAATTTACACCAAGGAGTACAGTTCAGGTAGCTCAGGCTGGCTAATGGGCTTGCTCCTGTGGCTTACAATATTAAATTCAATTAAGATTCATTTATCAGCAGCAGAGAAAGAAGGCGTTGGAGTAATGACAAGGGAATGATAATATTATTAGTAAAGAAACAAAATTTGTCATGATTAAAGAATGAAATCGCAGTAGAGTTGACTCCCTTATCTGCAGCTGGTGAAGTCAGGAGTTTATCAAGTAAACACGGGATAGGTATTTAGGGTACGCACGCGCAAACCTGTGCCTCAGGGAAAAAACATTTTCCTTAATGTGGTGACTTGTTCCGTGCTTCAGAATGGCTTTTAAATCCCACCTCAGCCTGGACGCTGAATGTCCCCAGCCCGGGCTGCCCCTCCTTTCAAAGAGTGATCAAAACCTGAGTAACCCCCTAATACTTAAGGGAGGCTGGTGTCTCTTCTCTCCTTTGTACAGAAAAAAAAAGAAACAGTGAAAAGGGAAATGTAATTCCCTTTCATTTGTGTGCGCATGAACAAATTAGCTTCAGAAGCAATTTTCCAGTAATTATGACCATCTCCAATGGATTAGGTTTTCAGAAATACTCACTCTAATGTCATGATGACAACTATCACATCCTGATTTTTTTATTTGATGTTCTGGCAATCTAAAGGTTCCAATAATTTGTGTGCATGACTAGACTAGAACAAAAACACATTTACGACTTATAAGCTTTGTGACACTGAAAATTTTATGGTGAAGTGATTTTGACCTTTGGAAGATATGAAAAAATTCAATGATAACACGAACTTTATCTTCTCAGCATGGCATGTTGATGTAGTCTGTCATTTCAGCTCATCTTCCCTGATAATGAGCTATGTTTGATCTTTTATTTCTCGTAATACTTTAACTGTGTCATAATTATAAATTTATTCGGTAATCACTCTGATAGTGCTGATACAAGGATCCATTCAGCACTGCTGTGTCTGTCGTACTTCCTTTCACAGGTCACACACTGTGATTTCATCACGAGTCCAAAGCTTGCTTGTTTCCTTGTACGTGGAATTTAATGTGAATAAACTTCAGGCAGGTTTGGTGAGCTTTGGAGAGTTCTGCATGGAAGGTATCTCGTGCTCTTCTCAATGGTTACTCGCTGTTTGTCCGTTTTGGATGGCTTTTGTGCTCAAGTAATTGTCTGCCTGACACTCCGCAGTGGTGCACCATTAATATATGGATATTGTTGTAATATGTTTGAGAAACTTGTATCTACCTTTTCAGAGTTGGGTTTTCTTTTTTCCAGAGTAGCTCAGCCCTGGCTTAATTGTGGTGTTGGTTGAGAACGTACAGAGATTTTTGGCTAGGAACAACACACTGAAACACCAGCAGACTGTGTTTGATACAGGGCAGCCCCCAGCCCCAGTGCATTTACGTTTCAATTCAGAGGCAGCCAAGACAGTCCTTGTGATGGTGTAATATCTGACATGGCTGGTGACCTTGAGGACCTTCACGGTATGTCCCTGAGTGCTCTCAGATCCCGGTGAGATCAACGGGAAGAGAGAGCATCCACTGGCCGTGGGTGGTGGGCATCGCCCCTGCGCTCGGTGAGGCTGGCTGGAGGCCGCAGAGGTGTTTGGGCTGCGGTCTCTGCCAGAACAGAAAGGCTTTTTTAATTGGCGGGCTGTTTAGTTTGGAGTGCAGACAGTATACGTTAAAGGTTTTCCTCTGGAGGATGCTCTGTTCGGCACGTGCCGAGGAGCAGCCGCCGCAGCCGGGCTCGCTGCAGGCCGTGGGCTCTCGCTCTCGCGGGGTTCCCGCGTGTCCCAGGGTACTGTCATCGATATGCGTGTGGTGACCCGGTGCAGGGACATGGGCACGAGCTGGCAGGCGGCCTTTCGGATGCAAGGGCACACGGTGAACTATCCCTTTGCTGCTTGCTTGCCCTGGAGTGCTAAGGACGTCACACAGTATGGGTACTCCTTTCTGTTTCCCCGCTAGGCCGTCCTGTTTATTGTTCATTTTCCAAAAATTAAATATAGTTTTAAAAGACATAGATGGATAAGATGCATCTGGGGTTATTGCATTTACAGCACATAAGTTCTGCTGTTGATCCTAATGGCCCGTGACAAAATACAATGAGGATTACAGCATCAGACTGCATGCCTTGGTAAAACACACAGATTAGAATAAGTCCTTATTGTGTAAGCAGGACGTGAAAACGAGATCAGTGCTACTCCTTGAAGCAGTTACCTCCAGGTACCGACTCTTTCTAACCAGCGACAAGCTGATGCCAAACAAGGCATTTCCTTTAAATTTAAACATACCTGCTGATCTTACAAGCAGCAATACCTACACGTGAAAACCCATCAGGCATCACCATTAATATTTGAAACGATTCATTGTTTGGTTATTTACATTGACTCAAGGAGAAGCTGTCACACCAGTGCGTCAGTTGTTGGCATTCCTCAGGCTTACAGCCGTGTGTGTAGATCATAGGATCATGGACTCACAGAACGGTTTGGGTTGGAAGGGACCTCAAAGCCCGTCCAGTTCCAACCCCCTGCCATGGGCAGGGACACCTTCCACCAGACCAGGTTGCTCCAAGCCCCATCCAACCTGGCCTTGAACACTGCCAGGGAGGGGGCAGCCACAGCTGCTCTGGGCAACCTGGGCCAGGGTCTCACCACCCTCACAGCAAAGAATTTCTTCCTAATATCTAATCTTAAATCTACCCTTTTTCAGTTTAAAACCAGTCCCCCTTACTGCGCAGCTGCTGCAGCAAGCAGACACTAAACTGGTCACATTTTCTTTCATTGACTCCAGAACTGCTGCTGCAATCGCTGGCTTCAGAGCTGTCAGGACCAATATTCGGCTCCCCCCTCTTTAACCCTGTGCTCGTGATCCTCCTTCTCCCCCACAACCAGCTCCCCCTGCTATCAGAAACCTGATTAGCAAATCACAGAATCACAGAATCAGAATCAATCAGGTTGGAAGAGCCCTCTGGGATCATCGAGTCCAACCATTGCCCTGACACCACCCCGGGTGCCGGTGCCAGGACTGGGTTTCAGCAGCTGGGAAGGGCTTTGACTGAAACGGGCTGATACAATATTTATATTTTCTGCAGCCTGGCTTCCTCTCAAACTTTGACTTCAGCTGTCTCCGGAGTACTATTTATTGCTGGTTGCTGGTGATGTCTTACCAAAGGAGAAGCGAAAGAGCGGGCAGAAAGTGTAAGAAAATGATCTAGGGAGAAGTAGAACGGTCTGAGACTTTTCATTTGTGAAGGAACGTTTATACGTGATGCTGCAGTAATTTCCCTCCTGATGCTGTCAGTTGATCCCAGAGACATTTAGGTTTCACGGTTTAGAAGCTGTGTGAGCTTAATTAGAGTCAATTACGTACATGCACGAAGAGGAGGACAAGAAAGGAGAAAGCAATGTCTGGTTTCGGTGTTTCGGCGCCAGGCTGACATCCCCTGGTCCCAGCAGAGGGGGTTTCTCTCTCGGGCAGCGGTGCTGGCCCTGCTCTGCAGGATGTCTCGGGGTTTGGACACATCCCAGGGTTCCCTCCCAGGGCACACCCGTGCCCGTCGATGGTGTGTCTGGGGTGATGGCTGCAGCTCTCCCGTGCAGAGCATCTCACAGGGCGGTACGGAGGTCTCGTGGCTGCGGCGAGCCCTTGTGCCAGCACGGCGCGGCGAGGGGTGGCTGCCGTGTGTCATGGACAGCTGAGAGTGGTGGTCCCTGGGTGTGTCCTCCCTGCCCGCAGCCCGGTGGTTGCCCCTTGGTGGTGCCAGGGTGGCTGGAGGCTCTCCAGCCTTGGAAGCCAACGCGGGGATGATTACAGTCGACTTTCAGCCCAAAGTTCAAAAGTAGGGCAGCACAGAGGATCCTGATGGGGCTTTTCAGGATGCTCGAGGCTGCTCAGCAGACTGCTGGAATACGTAAAAGCAGAATTAGAAAAGAAAGGAGAGTTTGAGGAAAATCCTGTTGTCTGATGTTGCAGATTCTTTACTAAGGGGATGGAAGATCTTGAGGTTTGAAGACTACCTTATAGGAGCAGGAGGTCAGGCTTGTGGTGAGTTGCTTTTTATGTCAACTTGATAAAGAAAAACATTTCCCTGCCTTGTACAGATTTTTCTTTAGCAACACTTGCATCTTTTTGAAGTTGAAATGTATATTTCAGCAAGTTTAAGAAAATGAAACAAGCAGGAACTGGGCAAGCGTTTCAGTAGAGTTAGAAAGATATTTCAGTTCTTGTCAATACTGTACTATGCCCCTACACCCTGTGAGCATAATTGCAAGTTAACACATACGTGAGAGCTGGAGCTGAAAAAATGTTTGACTATTGATCGTGGTATGAGATTTAAAGTGAGCAGAAGAGCTCCTTCCGTGGCAGAAGACACTGGTTCGTTTAAAGCATGCTGTGTAACTGGTTCCCTGGCTTCTCCTTCTGACATCTGGGTTCCTAAAGCAACGCTAAGGGCAGCGCTCTGGCTGTTGTTCCTTTAATTCGCTGTTTTCCTTCAGTTACTCCTTGTTCAACTCACGCAGCCTTGGTGTGAGCGCGCCTTAGAGTGACTGGGCTGGGCACTGCGAGGGCGTGAGGAGAAGGGCAGGAGCCAGCGCACGGAGAACGAGTCTGGATTAACGCCTCCTCCTTAGCCAGCTTGTGCAATACTCCCCCTGATGGGTAATTTTTTTTGCCCTGAGATGTGTTTGAGAACCATCTTCGTTTTTATTTTGACACGAGTGGGATGTATTTTGTCCTTCAGTTCTTGGAAGCTTTTGCTTATTAAGTAACAGAAATGAGTTTCTGGAAGAGTGTGGTAGGAAATCTCTTACTTCCACCCTTGTTCTTCAGCCAGTCCCTCTCCAGTGCACCCAGCAGCGCCAGGCTGCGGGGCCGTGGGAGGAGTATCTGTCGATGTCTGCTGTGTAAATACGCTCCAAGGGGTGAGTTACTGCGTGTGGCGTGATCGTAGTTGGACCTTTGAAGAGTAAGCAAAACAGCTTTTAATTAGCGGTAACCTTGAAAGCACGGGCTTGGGAACCTGAACAATGCACTTGGAAAAAGCAGCAGTGACCGTGAGCTCGTGTTAACCGGAGTCGTTTTTACGACCAGATAATTCAAACGTATTCTGAGCAAAACGGTGGCGTGAGAAAGTTGTTAGCGAGCTCGTTAGTCCTCTGAAGCTGCCGAGCAGAAGCCATTAGTGGTAAGAATGGTATTTGAACAGAGTGGTGTTTGCAAAAGCAGTCTCTGGGGGGCTCGGGATGTGAGCGGTTAGACGGGGCTGGTTTCCCCAGCTGACCTCAGACCCCAGACAGCCGAAGCGCTCGCAGAGCCGTGCCCTGGCGTCGGCGCTGCCGTGTCCCTGCGGGGTGAGCGCTGCGGGTGCCGGTGTTCCTGGGGCGCCTCTTCGGTCGGCCAGCAGCGAATGAGGCACTCAAATAAGTAAATAAATGCTGAGCTGTGCCTGCCTTTCCTTCCACTATTCATTTCCCATCCTGTTTTTATTAACCTTGTTCTATACATTTCCCTGGGCCCATGCTGGCTGGGTGTGATAAAACTTTCACTCCTCCTCCTGCCACTCCATCCCTCACTTTCACAGGCTGGTGTTATCTCTGCAGAGGGGTTTCTCCTCCGGGGCAACCTCGCTTTTAGAGGGTCTTACATGAGCTGTGCCGGCACCTCCGCTTCAAGGTAAAGGGGCTTCCCAGAAACTGTCAGGAGCCCAAAGCTGCAGCTCGTACAAAGTACCCAAAGCCAAATGCACGAGCGTGGCATAAATCACGGTGGATGGGAGGGCTTGTTTAAATAAATTCAGTCTTATTGTGAAATATGGTGTGTGTCTGGGGGGTCTTGGGGCACTCACGCTGGTTTCCATGGCCAGGCCCTGGAGGGGAAGGGGCTGCAGAGCAGGGGGTGCGCAAAGCCCCCGTATGGCACATGCAGTACAATAAACACCAAGAGGTGTTGGTGCCCTAGGAAGGAAAAAAAGGCCAGGCACAGCAGACAGCATTTTGTGGTTCACTTTCTCAATGTTATAGTTCCTTTTTTTCTAAACAAAGCAGTGTAGGCTTTTCTTTCCTGGGAAAACACACCCCAAATAGTAAGTGGCAGTTCAGCTTGAAAGTAGCATGTTCAGCCTTGAGAGGAATATGCTTAAATACTCTCCAGCATTTAATATTTGCTGTATTTGCACAGGGCCAGTGTTATTACTGATGGGAGGGTGTGATCAAGCGTGAAAGTAATTATTAGAGTGATTTTATGAGCAATGTGGTGATAAGGAAGTGCCGATCTAATGCCAGAACAGGGGCCTGAGGCACGGGAGAAGATGGTCACTTTTAAAGATTGATCTGTAGCACCAGTGACTGTTTCAGGGGCTTGGGAAGGAACGTGCCCCCTCCTCTCAGCCCAGACCCTGCTTGTCCTGCTGTTCAAGCCCGGGTGTTTTGTTTTGGGGACAGGAGGGGCTGTGTGACACCGATCCCAGGCCAGTGACACACTGCCAGGGCTCATCCATAAACCTTACACACCGCGGGTTTGTGACACAATTTCCCCAGCTCCCGAGCCAGGGGCTGTGGCAGACGCCGCTGTGAAGCGTTACGTGTGTTTGTGTGCACGTACACAAACACCTGCCAGGTACAAACCGGCTCAGAGGGCTTCTGACATGGGCTCCTCAGACAGCACTGAAACCCTGGGAGGAAGGCGAGTGGTGAGCTGCGGAGTGCAACAAAACCAAGGCTGTGTTTAGGTTTCAGGTTTGGTAGGGAATGGATAAATAAATAACAGCTGGTCTGGGAACGGTTTGGGCTGGTTTCCCCTCCACACCGAGCGAAGTGAGCGAAGGGCCGTGCTCCCCCGCGCAGAGGAGCTGCAGCCGCCGTTGCCTGGCATCCCCCTCAGTGGGCTGAGCGAGGGCACGGCGAGCTTTGCTCCCAGATTATCAGTGCTCAGACAGCGCTGGGGGCTGCGCTGAGCTCCCCGACCTCGGCGTTATCGTGAGACAACCTTCGTGCAGAATCCAGCTGCCTCAGCAGCTCCGCAGGCTGTCGTACTTGAACCACTCGGGTTAGCGGTGTTGGTGATCACTTTCCCTTAAACTCTTGCAAATTTGGGTCAGTTTTTGCTTCTGGTTTCAGCTTGGCTGTCAGATTCGGGCCGAGGTGGGCAGCACTGAGTTGGGATCCCCTCCTGCAGCGGTGCCGGCAGCTCCGGGGTGAGCGTTGGGGTGCTGCGGGGTGCAGCAGCTGCCGGGGTGACCCACTGCTGCGGTGACCCACTGCTGGGGTGTCCCATTGCTGGGGTGACCCGCTGCCGGGGTGACCCACTGCCAGGGTGACCCACTGCTGGGGTGACCCACTGCCAGGGTGACCCACAGCCGGGGTGACCCACTGCCAGGGTGACCCACTGCTGGGGTGACCCACTGCCAGGGTGACCCACTGCTGACCCCCCCAGAAGGGGTCTGCATTAGTGCCCGGGCTGACCCGCAGCCCCGTTCCATCCAGGGGTCTGAGCGCTGTGCGTGTCTTTAGGTGTCAGTGTGGTGCCTCTCTCCTCGCTTCCCACCTGACTCTGGCTCAGAGGAGCCTTTCAGGAGAAGCAGCAAATAAAACTTGGCAGCAGCACACAGATTTGATCGTGGGGGTGTTTTGATTTTTTCAGGAAAGCCTTGGCGAGGTCAGCCGGCCTCGCAGCCCTCGCCTCACAACCAGTTTTCCCCGTTACATGCTGGCTGACTGGAGGGTTTATTTAAACCATCTTTATGGGCAGCACTTCAGGTGCAGGGTGGTCTGTGCCCTTCCTCGGAGGAGATGGGGGCTTAGTCTTTCTCCTTATGTTTTGGTTTTTTTTTAATGTATTTTTTTACTGCCACAGAGGCAAGTGGTGTATATGAAAGGTGTGTGCTGGATCTGAGACGTGTTTTGGGACTAAGCAGTCAGTTCTGATCTTCCCTGCACTGGTGCAACTAACTGCACTCCCAGGGATCCGGGTTTGCGATTGCTGCTGCAAGTGACAAAGTCCTGAGCAGAAATCGGTCTTATTATATCAGCTCCTGTATGACTCAATCCTTATTTTGGGGAATTTACAGGCTAAACCCATACTTTGTGTCTTGAGTTTTTTTTAAACACAGAGGTGTCAACGCCGTGTATAAAATGATAACTTTTGTGATGTGTTGTCCTGCCCAGCCTCCACGGGCTCTCGCTGCTCTCGGTGGACTTGGCTGCTCTGGCTTTCATCAGTTATCCCAGTAACACGTGATAAAACGAACAAGGCATCTGCTGTGGGTACAGCATGGCTAACACTCCAGAAGGCTCCAGCCTTCGTTTTTTTCCACTCGTCACGTGTAAATTGGAGGATGAAGATCATCCAGATTTTATTTTCCTGTTTCTACATTTTGAAGAAACAAAAGCTGCCGGTTGTGTTTCCCGTGGTGACACCAAGACATGGATTCCACCCCAGAAATCAGCTGGGGAAAGGCTGGGAAGGAAAGGGAACCGTGCAGGGAAAGGCTGGGGAAAATATTCAGATTTTAGTGCGAAACGTGGAATCAATACAGTGCTGAGGTTAGGAAATGGAGACTGGGGAACTTCAGGAGTGGGAAGATGTGTTCAGCGTGTGTTCATCTGCATCACATGAGGCTGTGAGAAATGATAGCTTTGTTCTGCTAAAACTTTCAAGCTTTTGGACTTCATTGTCATTTTATTTTAGAATGAAAACTAAATAAAATACATAAACCACGCATATGCACATGGATACACACACATGCACACACAGAGGCACACGCACACGCACGCAGGCGCCCGCCGCCACGGCGCAGCCCCCTCTGCACCCCCTCGGGCCACCCCACACCCTTTCAGAGCTGCGAAGCCGCGAGCGCATCGAGCGCCGGGTTTCACAGCGCGGAGCTCGCAGAGACGCTTCTGTGACTGATGGAGTGGGAAACTTCACAGCATCGCGTGGGCCGCGGGTTCGCACCTCCACACGTGTCAGAGCCGAGTGCTGACGTGCTGTGAGCGATAACAGAACACGTGAGAGCGCTGGCCGGGCAGCAGAGCCTGCCGGTGCTCCCTGGGCCGTGCGGGGGGCTCTGGCCTCGCTGGCGGCCACGGAGGGCTCGGTGACACAGGGTGACAGGGCTGCCCGGCCCTGCCCTGCGCCAGCGCGGCCGGCACCGGCACAGAACGGCTCAGGAACGGCTGAGGGAGCTGGGGGTGTTTAGCCTGGAGAAGAGGAGGCTCAGAGGTGACCTTAGTGCAGTCTACAACTACCTGAAGGGAGGTTGTAGTGCAGTGGGAGTCGGCCTCTTCTCCCAGGCAACCAGCGCTAGGACAAGAGGACACAGCCTCAAGCTTGGCCAGGGGAGGGTCAGGTTGGACATGAGGAAGCATTTCTTCTCAGCAAGGGTCATTAGCCATTGGAAGGGGCTGCCCAGGGAGGTGGTGGAGTCACCATCTCTGGAGGGGTTTAAGAAAAGCCTGGACATGGCACTTAGTGCCCTGGTCTAGTTGCCATGGTGGTGTCAGGGCAATGGTTGGACCCGATGATCCCAGAGGGCTCTTCCAACCTGACTGATTCTGTGATTCTGTGTATTTGAAGGATTTTTGACGTTACCGTAAGAGCAGCACTTGATAAAGGAAATATGTGGAAAACATTGTTGAGTTCCATCACCTGTTCGTGCTGAGGTGCTGAGGGAGTCAGTGGATGAAGGTTCTGAACCTCGTGGCAGCGGATTTGGAAAACTTGTAGGGAAGAGTGTTGGAGCCAGCAATGGAGAGGAAAGCAAGTGTGGAACTAATATTTACAGAGGAAAAGACGGCCGATCCCAAGCAGGGGGCACTGGTTTCCCTCTCAGGAGGCTGGGCAGGAGCAGGAGCCCCCGGGCTGCGGCTGGAGCATCCTCGGGTGCAGCGAAGCCCTCAGGATGGAGCCCTGGAGAGGCTGGGCACTGGGCACGGCCCGCAGAGCCCCTTCGTGCCGGGCTGTCCTGGGGAAAGAAATATTTATGGGGGAGAGCCACAACCTGCCGAGTTATCCTGCAGATTATCAGCGAGCTGCAGCACGTTGTGGAGGGAAAAGGTGTTTTCTGAGGAGGCCTTTCAAGCACAGCGCCTCGTTCTCTGCGATGTTCATCTTCAAAAACCAGGAGCGGGGAAGGATTAATGGGCCAGGAGCCGGAGAGCTCACACTTCCCAGAACAAAGGCATTAAGCCTGTCTGCAAATGTCCCTGTTTTCTACAAAGGAATATAATTTTGCTCTGTCATCATTTCAAGAAATACTTTCTCCACAGTGAGTTCTTTTCCAAAGTCAAAGAGTTGAAATCTTGCAAAAAAAATACGCTCGCATTTTCTGGAAAAACCCCAGCAACAGGCTCTTGTTTTGCTGGCAGAGGCAGAACTTATTTGAAACAAGAAGAAAGGGGGAGAAGCTGAACATGTTTCAATTAAAAAAACATTATTAGCTCCCAAAGGAGGAGATAAAAAGGGTTTGCTCTTCAGGAGAGCGCTGGGGCTGCGGGCGTGCGAGCGGTGCCTGTGGCGGGGGGCGGGGGGGCAGCTTGCACCAGCCCCAACACCACGGAGGAAAGAGCGAGGAGAGGTCACTGCTGGCAAAACATCACCAACACAGTCCTCGGGGCTGGACACGAGCGAGGAGCGACAGGAACTCCTCTGGTCACAACCCCCCGTTCTTTTGAGAGACAGTTTTAGGATTTTGTGCCAGTTTGGGACTGTGATAGGGTCATTGCAAACTTTATACCCGCAGTTACAAGACACTATATGATTGCATACAGCTAAAGCTCCCTCCCGAGCCCTTCCTCTCTCATATAACTGGGTTGGCAGGTTAATTTTAATGCTCTTCCTGGAGGGTTATTGATGGGTTTTGCTCAACTTGTAGAAATGGCGATGCTCTGTAGGGCAAGAGCGGTGGAACCGGCTCCCGTCTAGACAATAAACAGGACTTTTTGTCTGCCGTCCCAGTACTTGGGTATAAATTAATCATCAGCCTGCGGTGGTGGAAATGTTCCCATTTGCTTGGCAGCGGAGGGATTCAACCCTTGCTTCATGAATTCTTTATCACTAAAACTTATATATCATGTAAATTAACTGCTGGTGCCTGCAGCGTGCAGACGAGCGTGGTGCGTGTGTGTCATGGGCAGTTCTTGCACCTCTGAGAGCTTGTGGTCAGCAGCCAGGGAAGGAAATCAAGACTCTCTTTGAGATCTCAGCTGAGATCACTTGTTCTTCCTGAAGCCTCTCCAGAATTTCATCCAGCTCTGGCCTGTTCAGACCCTTTGCTGTAGCTGCCCCTGTGGGGACCAGGCGGGTTGGGATGGCCGGGCAGGTGACAGGGCAGGTCCGGGGCTGGGCTGGGCTGTCGGATGGAGCCCAGGCTCCTGCGGCTCCCCTCTCGAGGGGGATGCGCCGGTCCCGGCCGTGAGCGTCGCGGGGCTCGGTGCAGTCAGCGAGTCACAGCGTGCTGTGGGTCCAGGTGGGAGGCTGCTGCTGGGTCTGGGGGGGATTCAGCTTCACAGAGTCTCGGGGTGGTTGTTGGAGCAGAGGGGTAACCCTGCCTGCCTGCCGGTGACCCGCTGCTCCTTCAGATCCACCTTTACCCTCTCGTGCGCTCTGACGTGTGCTCTGTGTGTGGTGGTTTAACCGGCTGAGGGACTCATCACTCATCACCAGCGTTAGCTGCGGGGATTTCTGTCCGTGCTGGATTTTGATGCCTTGGTCCTTACCTATCCCTTCCCATCTTGCACCGTAGATTACAAGCCTTGTTTGTATGAAGCCCAGCAGAAGGGGCATATGTGTTCTTTACAACGTACCGTCAGGCACTAAAAAATACAGAGCCTTGATCACGCTCTCCTGGACCCTGACCTTGAGTTTGGGAGCACCGTTCCCTCTCCTGCTTTGCAATCGTTCCTTCTACACGGCCCTCGGCCGCTCTGGGGCTCATCCTGCCTCTTCTTGTGCTGAGCCTCTTCTCTCTTCCCATCAGAGCACCTCCTGAAGCAGTTTGGGTCTCTTCCACCTGAACCATCCGTGTTGTAAACCAAGTCCCACGCCGCTGGTTTGATTATTTTACTGGTCTGGCCAGATTCTCACTGACTGCCCTTGACCTTGTTCGTGGCGAGGGCAGACAGCACAGACACAGGCCACCCAGACGCGTTTCCCCGTGCGCCATCCCGGTCTGGCATCAGTCATATCAGTTGCTCTAAAGGTGGGTTTGAGGAAGGGCACAGCGTGATTTTTTTTTGCATCATCATTTTGGCGTCTTCTCCCAACCTCCTCTCCCTTTTGTGCCTCACCACGTTCGGCTCCAGCTCCCAGCTCTGCAGCAGGAGGGCAGCGTCTGGGATACAGGCAATCATCTCCCTCCTTTTCTCTCTTGCTTATTGTAGTTTTTTTTTTTTAAACACCAACTCAACCTCCCTCTTCATACACGTATTCTCTACACAATAAGCCCTGTGGAGGTAGCATCTTCAAGTGTTCGGTTTAATGATGGGAGCACTGAGGCGGCTATGTGGATAATTTATTTGATTTCAAAACGCTGCCACATTTATACATGGAAAACTTTAAAGAAAATTAAACTCATTAAAAAAACCCCACATAAATTGTTTTTGCAACAAAGCAATTAAGAAATCTCGCCTCTCCGGCACGGTGGGCAACATTCTAAATAAAATAAAGCCCAAATTACCTTTTGCTGGAAACAAAGTAAGAGCTATCTCTTGTGACTTAATAAGAAATGGAGGTTTTTAGAATTAATACAAAGATTTAGCAGCTTCCTTCTGTATGTGTTGCTAAGCAGTTTGCCGAAATTGCTTCAGAAAAAAGGCAAACAATTCAAAAGGATCACATCTATGAAAGGACTGGGTTTTTTTTCCCCCCAACTAAATTAGTCTGCTTTACAGGATGCAGAGAGGAGTCAAGGATTTTATTTTCTCCTCCCAATGCATGTATAGACAAAGGTTTGACAGGGGGTTGTTTTGGTTTATTTTCATTGTCTTGGCTTCAAACTGCTCCTTAAACCCCCCTGTTTCTATGGGAACAAAGGAATAATACTGAATCAATGGACGGTGGAACGTGGGGCCTGTCCTGTAAACCCCGAGGAGCAGGTTTTATTTGTACCAACAGCCCCTTTGGACACCAAAATTACTGCCATAGACAGGAGAGGGGGGAGATGCCGAGGGGGCATGGGACGGCGGCAGGCGGAGGGGCACGAGGGATGCTGGTACCCAGGGAGCGCCCTGCCCCTGCCCCTGCCTCGGGCTGCTCCCTCCTGGGGTGCGCCGGGAGCCGGGGGCTCCGCCACCGCTGCACCCTGGGATGGGTCCTGCCTGTCCCCTCTCTCATCCCCGGGCTGTGTGCTGCGGGGGGCCGGGGTGTCCCTGCCCAGCGTGGTGGCACCGTCAGAGCACGTCGGAGTGCTCTTCCCCAGGATGCTGAACACATCGTTTACATGGATCTACCGAGGGCTTTCTGTGGGGTCATGCTGTGCCTGCCCCTCCGGGGCAGAGCCCGATGGACATCTCCTCCCACCCTGGCAGGGACGCTGGTGCTCCAGAAAGGGCTGGAAAGGGCTGTAACCCATTCGGTGCCTCTCAGAGCTCTGCCGCCAGCCCCACCATGCACACTGCCTGTCTGATGTGTCGGGCTGCTGGCATAGAATCATAGAATGTGAGGGGTTGGAAGGGACCTCTGGAGATCATCGAGTCCAACCCCCTGCCAGAGCAGGACCAATCTAGGGCAGCTCACACAGGAACGCATCCAGACAGGGCTTGAAAGTCTCCAGAGAAGGAGACTCCACAACCTCTCTGGGGAGCCTGTTCCAGTGCTCTGTAACCCCTACAGTAAACAAGTTCTTCCTCACGTTGAGGTTGAACTTCCTGTGCTCCAGCTTGCATCCATTGCCCCTTGTCCTGTCGCAGGGCACAATGAAAAGAGGTTGCCCCTTTCCTCTTGACACCCAGCCCTCATCTATTCATACACATTAATCAGATCCCCTCTCAGTCTTCTCTTCTCCAGACTAAAAAGCCCCAGGGCTCTCAACCTTTCCTCCTAAGGCAGGTGTTCCAGTCCCTTCATCATCCTCGTAGCCCTCCGTTGGACTCTCTCCAGTAGATCTCTGTCCCTCTTGAACTGGGGAGCCCAGAACTGACCGCAATACTCCAGGTGAGGTCTCACCAGGGTAGAGTAGAGGGGGAGGAGGACCTCCCTCGATCTGCTGGACACACTCCTCTTAATGCACCCCAGGACACCATTGGCCTTCCTGGCCCCAAGGGCACATTGCTGTCCCATGGAGAACTTGTCCACCAGGACTGTCGCTCCCACTGAGGGGCCAGCGCAGGGTGTGGGTGCCATGGCTGAGCGGGCTGGCCAGTCCCTGTGGCAGAGCAGCCCCATGGACCTCGTCTGCACAGAACAGCCCTTCCCTGGGCTCCGCACGGTGAGAACAGCACCTCGGCGGGCAGGGCGGTGGGCACGGGGGGGCAGCCGGGTGTGCCAGCCTCTGGAGGGCGGCCAGTCCTGCAGGGTCCCTCCCGAGCCTGCTTAATTGCGTGAAATAAGATGAGAAGACAGGCTAATGAGGGACCCCATCTGCCAGCCAGCTACGATTACGGCTGCCTTCGTTAGCGAAACGCGCTCCGCTGTCCGTGTGCCTTCATACAGCCGAGCAGGCTGCGGGCACGGAGCGGTACCTGGCTCAGCTCTGGTTTTGTCAGTGCTCCTGGTGTGCCCCTGAACAACGGTAAGTGGGAAAGGTTGGCTGAAGGGTTCTGTTTCAGCAGGAACTTGTTTAAGTGATCATCAGCTGATAAACGCTGCAGCCCAGCCTGCTCATTGTTACGTTGTATTACGTGATTCAGTGAGTCGGGATATGGGATTGGTCACGGGTGCGGTGCAGCAGGTGGGCTCGGGGCACTCCTGAACTCCCTGGACAATACTAGGACAGAAATGCAAAGGGAGAAAATTCTCCGAACAGCTCTGAGGGTATTTGTGTAGGGAAAGGACAGACAGGAGGAGAGGTCTGTATTTCACTCCGTCTGCCCTATGCTCCCATGCAACTCCTGCGCCCCCGCGTTGCCCGTTTGTTTGGTTTGTCTTCCTCATTGCTCTGCTGGTGTCCGAGGAGAGGCATCTCCTGCTGCCAGGGGCTGACAGCCAACTGCCCGTCTCCTGAAGGATGCGTGAGGACGGAGCCTGGCCACAGCCGCTCTGTCCATCCCTCTGGGTGCCCACCTGACGAGGACAGCAGCGATGGGGCGTGGGGACCATCTCGTGTCGTCTGCGAGGAGGACGGGACATGCCGTGAAGGGAGGTTGTAGCGCAGTGGGAGTCGGCCTCTTCTCCCAGGCAACCAGCGCTAGGACAAGAGGACACAGCCTCAAGCTTTGCCAGGGGAGGGTCAGGTTGGACATGAGGAAGCATTTCTTCTCAGCAAGGGTCATTAGCCATTGGAAGGGGCTGCCCAGGGAGGTGGTGGAGTCACCATCTCTGGAGGGGTTTAAGAAAAGCCTGGCCATGGCCCTTAGTGCCCTGGTCTAGTTGCCATGGTGGTGTCAGGGCAATGGTTGGACTCGATGATCCCAGAGGGCTCTTCCAACCTCATTGATTCTGTGATTCTGTGGGTGCTGAGCGGAGCTGGGCTCGTTATGATGCACACATTGTCTTGCTGTTAAAGTCGAGCCCAGCTGACCAGTAGTGGCATCTTAATTTTCCTTTAACCATCACTGGTGTAAATTAGGAACCACTTCAGTAAGGTGGTAAAAGTTACAGCAGTGTAAGATCACGGACACGAAAGGAGAATCTATAAAACCTTAGAAACAAATAATTACCACTTGGAGATCACACAAGCACAAATTCTTAAAGCAAATTGCGCCCATCTTTGGAAAACGTGTATTGATTTTTACCATGCCAATTGAGAAATAAATGTCTAATAACTTTTTCATGGATTAAGGCTGAGGGAAAACGTGTTTTTTTTCTCTCCACAACCAGTTGTTCAAACAAAGTAGTAGAAGTTAATCAATCTTGTGATAACAGCTTTCAGATTAACTGCTGTATTGAAATTCTTCTTTCTTCATTTTTCCATACAGCAAAGCAAGAAGAGCCAGGTATGGCAAGATGAAAATTACACAGATATTTTTAAATTGTAATTATTTTAGGACCGGGATTTCGGCGCTTTTTGTGGTTCTCTTTAAGGACACAAACTTCTTGCAAACTGAGAAGGTTTCTTGGGAAGCGATGAAGCCCAATTCCTGACTGCAGAGCTCACAGCAAAGGTTTTGTCAGCTCTGGTGAGTGACTGAAGTGATGAATGTGTATGAGTGAACGGTGAGTGACGTGTCTGCCCGCCCAAGCTGCACAGATTTCCCTTAAACATTTGATTTCGCTTTGTCTTGACGCAGGATCAAAGCAGGAGGGGCTGTAAGTCAGGGCAGACCGCTGGGTTCCCAGGTTTTTCCTGGGCTGATGCGTTTGTTCCCTTCCCTCTGCCCCAGGATGGACCCGTGCAGATGATCCCCCCAGCTCACCTTCCAGAGGGGCTGGGCACGGGGAAGGGAGAGGGCTCGGCCCTCGCCGCGGCACGTGGGGGGAACGCTGGCAGGGAAAAAAGAGCCACTTAAAAACTAAAGTGGAGATGAAAGCGAAGAACGCGGGCAGAGCTGGAAGAGCCTGCACGACATGATAAGAGCGTGTTTTTAAGGAGTGCTCATTTTTGTGAAAATTAGTGCTGGATCCTCATCAGTGTGTTCAGGAGAAAAATATTACTGTAATGTCTATAGAACAGAGATAAAAAGGAGATCTACTGAAGGGGAAATAATGAATTCACACTTTTAACATCCATTCTGAGGGGCAGGAGATACATTACTCTACATTATGCCTGTATTAGACTTAAATAAATTTCATTATGAAAACAAGATTAGAGGAGAGCGGCGCAATTTGAAAACAGCCAGTGCTTATATGATGGCTTAAAATAAATAGCTTTCAGGGTGGTAATGCGTGGCTATGTTTTGGGTAACCACGTATGAAATATATATTAAAATGAGGTAAAGGGACAGCACTGAATACACCCCAGCAGGAGGATTCGGGGCTGTCCCCAGCTCTGCTGTCGCACGCCGCAGCCCCTGGGCTTTCTGGGCTGTTTGTGGCCCTGCTCGTTATAGCCAGGCCCACCCACCCGCGGTGACAGACCCTCTGCAGGCAAAGTAACGAGCAGCCGCGATGGCTCACGTGTAGACAGTCTCATCCAACCATTGCCTTCTCCCACAACGGGCAGCTCTGCAAAATTAATTCACGTTCTTATTACGCAAAGCCACTCGGTATCGGTGTTGCGAAAAGCTGTCTGCTTTCTGGTTGAGATCCATGCTTATTAAAAAATACTTGGGATGGTGTGGCAAAAGATCTTCCATCGGAAGTGCACTCGTCAGAAGTGCACCGCCAGCTTCTCAGCTAGTTTGTAGTGGCCGTTTTATCCAACCTGTGTGTACAAGCGGGGTGGAAGATGCAACCTGATGATTCTTAAAATACTGCTTGTTACAGATCTTGGATAATTAGCGAATATAATATTAAATGTATTCATGCCATGATGAGCAAATACAGAAGATTATAAAATTACGTGAATGTGCAAAACTTAACAAAAGTCGCAAAGAAATCAAAGATCTGACTGCAGTAACGGCTTCAGCCGGCTCCTGTAAGCGCACTGGCTGCAGCAGGTAGGCAGTTGCCAGTATTTATGGTATCGCTTTCTCCCTTCCTTATTCTTCTGGCTAAGCCGACCTATCATTTCAGACTGACACCGGCAGTAAAGCCCCCAAATCTGTGTGAAACTGAGAATCACTGCAGCCAGCTCTATTTATTACCGCCGGCTGTTAACAAATCACCTGCCTGATGCTCTGATTCACTGTCTCTGTAGGCACTGAGTGCGGATTGACTGGTTTGTAATTCCCTCGGTCCCTCTTTTTAAAAATAAATACTCCTGTTCCTTTCCCAGCCCGCTGGGACTCCGTGAGCTCCTGAAGATAATCACGCACGGAAGCGATTGCTTCCCTGAGTCCCCAGGTCTGCCTGGGTGAATGTCACGAGCCTTCCTGCCTTTGATTAACACCTCATTTAATTTAAATATTTATCGATCTTTTAACTCCCTACTTTGACGTGGGCTCTTACTGTCTTGCTGTAAAGACGTGGCTCTGACAGCCCGCAGAGCCGGTGGCCAAAGTCACGTACAACTGCGTGTACTGAGCACGTCCTCCCCCATCCCTGAAATCCCTCTGTCTGATGAACAGGTGCTGCGGCTTTTCTGGTGAGAGAGAAGGTCGTCGATAGCACGTCAGTTAGGCTTAATTACATTCTTAATTCCCTGAACGTTACAAATATCTGCTCTGATTTCAACACCTCTTCAATTAAAGGCGAAGGATGACCTTTCAGGCAGCGCTCCCCAAACATTCGAGCGTGGCTGTTGTTTAGTCTCAGCCGTCCCATCCGTGGGTGGTGCAGAACTCGTGTCCAGCAGCGTTCCCACAAGAGGTTTCCAAACCTTTTTTCCTTCACATTACACACTGAGTTAGGAAGTTCCTGGTGTGCAGTTGTAAATAGCTTGTTTTTCTTCATTTTAACAAAGAAATGGATTTAATACACTTTGGTATTTATGCGAGGATTATCTAACGAGCAAAAGAATTCATCTTCCTGCGCAGGCTTTTAGCCTGTCAGATGGCTAAATGGAGAGCGTCCCATCAGGTGGGTGAGCTGAGTGAGCAACTTGCAGCGCGTTTTTGCCTCCATGACTGCACCTTCTTTTGGTTCAAGAAATGTCTTCAGACAAACTCCAGCTCTCTAAGTGTCCAGAACGAGCACAGACGCCATGCGCGTGCTCAGCTGTAGTTGTGGGAGTAGCTGGGTGGCTTTCACCAGCCCAGCTGTCGCTTTGATTTCCTTCTGCTGTAGCCTGAGAGTACCCTTGGCCCGTGGTCCTGAGGGCAGCAAAGGGCTGGGGGCCTCGGGACACCCTGTCCCCCCATGGGCAGTGCCGTGAGTCTGTGTCCGCCTGCCCGGCAGCCAGCGCCGGGCCGTGGTTGGGCAAGGAGGTGTCAGGGCTTCCTGCTAGGAAGGACTTCTCCAGCCCAGAAAAGGCTGCTGATGCCAAAGGAGGAAAGAAAAATCCCCAAGTGCCAGCGGTCACAGCCGAGCAGTGTCAGTTTGGGGTGAGACACCCCGTTTTCTGTTCCATTACAGCACTCTGCCCCCTGCGCCTGCTTTGCAGCTGCCGCTCCAGAAGGTGCAGCTCTAGAAACGCAGAGGAATTATTACACACACAACTGCAGTTGTACTTACACGGGTGGCATGAGTCTTAGTGGTTTGATAGCGTAGCTGTTTCCAATAAGTTGCATTTATTCAGGGAAAATAGGGCAATAACTGTCAACAGCCGTAAGTGGGAGCGCTGGCAGGAAGAGCCCGCCTCAGAGGGGCACAGTGCAGGGACCTGTGCAGAGCTGGTCCGAAAACGGAGTGGGAGCACCGTGTCACGGGAGTGCTCCTGTAACGCTGCACAGCGACAGGCAGCGATCACTGTTGGCATTTTCCTGCATCATGATGTATTGCTGATAAAACATTGAATATCTTATGAGATTTTCGTTTTGTTTGGCAGAGATTGTTAAAGCCCCAAGGAGCTTTTGCTGATTTCCCTTCAAGAGGACAAACAGAAGTGATAACAGACGATGCCTTTTTAAATAGGAGGTATATCCCTGGATTATTTGACCAGTACAAACCAGGGTGCTGTACAGCAATTTTAGTTTCCATGACACATAAAGGATAATAGTTTTGAAAATAGGTCACACATAATAATATGAATACAGAAAAGAAAACTGCTACCATAAAAAAAAAACATTACCCACACGCTGACAAAGGGCAGTGAGCAGGCAGGTATCTTAATTGCACTGTGCTGAGATTTGCAGCAATTAGCACTTACCATTTTTCATCTCCTCTGTCAAATTTGCTCTCCATTGCCTGGATCTTCGCTGCTTAAATCTGGTGTCTCCTACCCTGATCTCACATGTCCAAAGCTCCCTTGTTTTCACTGGAGTTAATCTGGATTTATGATCCTGTGTCTGAAAAGTAAATAGATGGCAGAGCTTAGTTATTATTTAAGATACAGCAGGATCTTTTGAGGTGAAAAATGATAAATAGTCAGCAGAGCTGACACGTAAGCTGTGTTTGCACCAGAAATCCAGCTGGAAGAGCTCCTTCCCTTCCAGTGACATGGCGTGAAGGTACAATGCCATTTTTGTACCTCTAAATTCTGAACGTCAGCCTCACAGGCAGAGGGATTGCTACTAAATTTCATTTGAAAAATGCACAAATGAACCAAGTAATTCAGAGAATAATTTCAAAAGGATCATTGCATTCACGAGAAGTGACCCTAGACAACAGAGACAGCAAAAAGAGGTGAAAGTAATTGATTATACTATTCACTGTGCATTATCCACACAGAGACAGTGCTAATAAAAATAACAACTTCCATCCAGTTTAAGACTTGGAAAGGATCAGAGCAGTTCTGCACTCTGCTTTTCTCTGTCACAGCCCATGGAGCTGCACCTGGGACACTTCTGCACACAGGTTTGATGTGTAACATTTTACATGTTACCTGACGCTGAGCGCTGGAGATTTCACAGGGTACTGCAGATTTCTGATTAGATTCATTTGATGGCCTTGTGCTGATTTTTTTTCTGCATGGATGTCTCATACACATTTGTTGTCGAATGTGTAGTTTCTCCAAACAATGTCAAAAAGGGAAAGCAAGAGCATAGATCTCTGCTGGCAATTTTGCTAAGCTTTGCTTGAAACAACCAGCTATAGCCACGTAAATTTGCTTAGGTGCTGTACTCAATAGTGAAAGTTCAAGTGGGGCCAGCAGTGATTTGGGATATGACTTTTCTGCATCACATTCTTGCTGCTTCAAAAGCGGCAGCCACTGGAAAGCAGGCTGTGCTGTTCTGGTGTGCCTGAAACAGTTCATTCTCTTGCCTAGCATGCAAAAAAATTAAACTCAGGAAAGAATTTAAGTTAATATTATAATCTATTTTAAAATATTCCTCGAATTTTTTTTTCCCCTTAAATTCCCATAACAGCATTACTGCATTTTAATAAAACCATGGTGAATACTGGTGTTCTTGGACCCCATAGTTCCCAGGCGCATGTTTCTGTGCTCAGCTGAGTCAAAAAATAAAATAAAACTCCAAGCCAAATGTGCCCCCAGCCCCAAACCCCAGGACACCAAGCTCCAGAGAAGGCAATTTAAAACGATAACAGTCCTCCACCTAGACAGACACATCTTCTAATGCAGACCAACAAAAGGTTATTCTCTGCTTTGTTTAGATGCTATAATTGTAGAAGTCGCTGGCAAATTAAGCATAAAAGTGCAGAGGTGTGGGGAAAAGACTTTATATTGGCGAAGTGCTATGATAAGTGAGCTGCTTGAAGTGCAGTCTGGGGTTTTTTTATTAGAGTATTTACCATTAACTTAATCCCAAGTGGCCAATTACTGTCCTTTTTATGTCCTTTTATTGTGAGATTCAGAGAACACTCTGCAAACAAACCCCTTCTGACATTCCTCGGCAATTATGGCTGTGATTACATGCCTGCCTCCTCCTCCTCCGTGTGTGCAGTGTGTGCAGAGCCGCGGGCCAGCGGAGCCGCTGCTCCCCGGAGCATCCCTGGAGCATCCCCGGAGCATCCCCAGCTCCCGCTGTCCCACCTCCCTCGATGGCAGCACGGGGTTACCCCGGTGTGCTCAGGGCTGGCCTTGTTTGAAGAGGGCAGGAGGACACTGTTTCCTCTAGGTAAGCCCAGCCTGACCCTGGTCCAGCTGGAGAGCATTAAGCCCAGCCCAGGGCGGGTCCGTCTGTGCCTCCCTACCTCCAGCTGAGAGAGCCTTCCTGGACTGGGGCTATAAAAGGGTTTTCCACCAGTTCTCCTTCCTCTGCTATGGTCACCTTGAGGTGGGACAGTCTTAGCTGGAGGTTCAAGGTATGTGGTACATTATCCCTCCCTAGAGCAGCTGCCATCAGCTCGGTGGTGGGTGTTACAGGAGTGAGCAGTAAGGGCTAAACAAAAGTTTTTTGCATTAGTGGTAATACACTATGGAGAGAGGAAAATCTGTAAGACTTGAAAAAACCTGTCTGATACACAGAGAATTTAAAAGAAATTCCTTTTACTTAGTGCAAGCTTGACCTTTCTGCTTGGCTAAGCTGCTGTTTTAATCTGTGTGTAAGTTGCTATTTCTGTGTGCATCTGGATGGGCAGCGTTCTGAGACAGTGCGTGTGCCTTCGTCTGGGAAAAGTCCAAGGGGTCCTTGAGCAGGTGCTGGACTGCAGAGAGCACCGGGGTGGTGAATGTTAGAGGGGAGGAAATAAAAACTAAGTGCGGTATCGGTGAAGATATTCATCTTTGAGGCACTGTGTATTTGTACTCAGTAGATAGATACTACGTGTTAGTAGTCATTGCATTACAAACCCCTTGCAGCAGCTTTGTTATGGCTTCTTTTGCTGATTGTACATCAACTGTCTCTGTCTGAGCACCTGGATGTCGGGGTGCTCGCTCACCCTGCCTGTGAGAACGGTGTGGGGTTAGAGGGAAGGGTGCTGAGATCCTCGGAGTAGGTTCTTGACCATGACAGACGTGTTCAATAACGCGGCTCAGCCTGTTGGAATGACCCCTTCGCCCTGATCCATCTGGTAACCAGGTTAAACCACGTCACATCTGCATTCAGGCAGTGCTTTTACAGGGTGTGTTGATGTTTCACCCCTCCCGTGCTCAGCCGCTCTCCCCGCTGGGGCACCATCGTTCATGGTGAGGATCGCTGTGATCAGGGATATCTCATTTCTAGCAGTTCAGCCTGTACAGTCCCCAAAGGCTGCACACGAAATGAGCCATGCAGGGCTGTGAGATGTGTGTGTTAGCGAGCACTTAGCTTTTTACAAGACCCCGAATTTCAGATAAGCTGCAAAATACGGGAGAGCAGCAGGGGAGCACCTTACTCTAAGTGATGTGCCTTAAATATGTATGTTCAAGAGCTGGTTTGGCAAGTCTGCTCCGACCTCGTTCTGTTCTCTATTCATACATGTTATTTTTGGTTCCAAATTCTGACCTTGGTGGCAATGTGTTGTGCATAAATACAATGTAAAGACAAATGCATATACATGAAGACAGATATAAAGTGCTGCAGCTGGTTTAGTCTGCTTTAGATGTTGATACAGTGTTTATCAACTACTATTCTTATCTTTTTATTTATTTTTTCTTATCAAAAAAGAATTTTATTAACCAGGACTCCAACACAGATAAAGACAGTGCCCAGCCTAAAAAAAAATAAACTAAAAAGACAAAACCCACAAAAACTCCCAACCTTGTGTATCGCCATAGTTACCTGACAGGAAAAACCATCATGTGCTCAGGGAGACTCAGTTCCTGATGAGGAGGTGACAACATAGTAAGAGATTCCTTGTGTTTTTAATATGCACTTATGAACTACTCGTGTTCCAAACAAAATATGAAGAATGATAAAATATGTCCATAAAAGCATTTTCTATAATGAAGTATTCAGCTTTTAAGCATGCCTGTAATGTCACGTGCTCACAGATATGTTACTGACAAGAGCAAACGGAATTTAAAACATGTACCAGAAGAAAATGTCCCCTTTGCAGTCTATTGTTTTTAAATGATTAATTATTAAACCACATTTCACATTCGCTAGCTTCTTCTGTCATTGTCTGTAAAAGCCCTTGGAGACGGAGCAGGAAAAGTAACACCTGTGCTTGTGCCTGCACTGCCCAGGGTGACTTTGCCGGAGCGTGGGGCAGTTCCCTGTGGCTCATAACCCCTGGAAGCTGTCAGGTGCCCCTGTCTAGGAACTTTTAGCCCAAGAAAATTATTAATGCATCTTTCCATCAGCTCACAGCAGCTGCAAGCACCACGTTGTCTGTCCAGAGCCTATTTTGTCTTTATTTTTTAATCTTGTGACTAAGGGAAATCTCTGATCTTGTCTCCATTATAAATAAATTCAAAGGGACTTTACATAATAATGCTAAAAATCTGGCTATACTTTTTTTTTTGTGGGCTGGTGGTCGGGAGGGGCAACAATTAGGGGAGAAATTGGAGTGCAGAGGGTTTCTCAGGGTCCTTGCTGTGAGGTCCTGTCCCCTTCGTCCAGACCCGCTCTTGGAAAGCTTGCTTGGGCCGTTGCGATGTGCAGGCTGCTGTAACACCATAACATGCCTCTCGTACAGGCTCTCCACGTGAAATGGTTTGAAGGTCATCTCCAGCTTTGAGGTGCAGCCACGTGACAAAGCCGTGCTCTGTTTGTGCATCACAAGCTTGCTGCGAGCTTGGGCTGTTATCTCTGCTTCACAAAAACGTAAGCAGCAGCAGCTCAACGGATCTCCAGCAAAGCTGGATTCTCCTGAGCTGAACCCAAAGTGTCGGTGCTGGAGCAGGTTGTTTTCTGAGGTGTCTAACACGCGAGGGGAGGTTTTTAAAGATGAGCAAAACCAGAAGTTCACTTCAAGGTAAACCATTCTGGGGGAGTGTAACTTGTGTCCCCTTGTGGGGATGTTTTGTGGGACTACAGGCCAAAGGAGAGGATGTCGGGGGAGAAGATTGCAAAGCAATATGTCCCTGGCAGGTCCTGATCCCTGGCTGAGAAACCCTGTGTAACGTAGTTGTAAAGGAAGATGATTGTGCTTGTTCTCCTCTTCCTTAGAGGCACCAGTACAGAAGGGTCCTGCTGGGCAGCTTGTGCAGACAAAGAATGAACTGTTGTTGGTTTAAGTGGTTTCAGGACGGTTCCTCCAGAGCGCGGTGAATCGGCGTGGGGCCGCGGCGGTCCTGTCCCAGGATGCTCCTGGGGACTGGCACCAGGAACTCGTCTGCTAAAGATCAGATCCTATTTCCTGGCAAAACATGTCCCATCTGCCACATCAAACTTTACTCGTGGTGCTGTTATAACTGTGAGCATCGCTCTGCGTGCCCAGAATCCTGTTGTGAGCTACTTCTTGATCTCCAGGCACGAGGGGGTTCGCTGCCTCTTTGCTCTCCCCCGGCAGTCACGCTCCCAGCTCCCCAGACCCCGAGACGTCGTGCTGGCATCGCTCTTCAGGGGCCTGGGATCGTGCTGCCTTCGTGGCCTGCTACAGCAGCATAAAAGCACTGCTAAATGCCCATCGCTTATATGGTTTTAGTTCCAGGCGCTCGATGTCTGACTTTAATATCACAGGTTTTTCTTGGATCTTGCCCTGAAAAAGAAATCCCTGCTCTGACGTACCCACTGCTTGGGGGGTGAAGAAGTGTTTTGGCCATTTTATTTTATTTTATTTTTAATAAATTAGTATCTCTCTGCACTGGAAAAAAATAACACTTTATTGAAGCGTTCCTTCCCCAACCATGGGACTGGGCAGCGTGGCTTGACATCTTACAGCAGAAACAGGGATGTAAATAATCAGCCAGAACTGTGTGTGAGCGGGGATGGGGTGTGAACCTGTGCTGGCATCACCTCCTTCGCCCTTCCTGTGTGCACCCCGCGGGAGCATCTCCCTGGTCCCCCCGAGCCTGGGCTCCCACAGCACGCTGCCCGTGCACGAGTACAGCCTTCAGACCTAAACCTCTTTGCATTTATTTTGATTACCAATGCCTGTGAACATATTAGACCTCAGCTCGCTGCAAAAGGTAACTATCAACGGGAGGCCGTTTTTAGTTATCGGAATCCAAAAATAAAAGCCATCTGCAATGTCTAAATATTGACTCTAATTTCAGGCTGTGACATTAGGAAGCCTTCTCTCCCACCTCCAGGCACAGGGCTGTGATTTAAGGCGCATATACAACTCTGGTAATTAAAAATGGCATTCCTGCTAGAGCTCTTGTAACTGAGAAGTACTTAAAAGGATCTAAAAATCAGGCTGAAGCTGTTCCGTTATTTTCCTTCTCATGTTGCTGCTGAAAATCTGGCAAGCCATTAAAGGTAACAGGATGTTGTAGCAAAGCCAGTATCTGTTGCTAGTTGGATCTCTTGAAGAGCAAAGCATACATGAAATAGTTTTAACTTTATTCTAGAAAAAAAAAAATTGTATTTTGATAGTGTGAAAAAAATGTTCATGGCTCAAATGTGGCCTTTAACCGTTTCACCTGTTTTACTTAATCGACTTTGCAATAGCTGTTGGGGCATAAATGCCCCATACAATCATAGAATCCCAGACTGGTTTGGGTTGGAAGGGAGCTTAAAGACCATCCAGTTCCAACCCCCTGCCATGGGCAGGGACACCTTCCACCAGACCAGGTTGCTCCCAGCCCCATCCAACCTGGCCTTGAACACTGCCAGGGAGGGGGCAGCCACAGCTGCTCTGGGCAACCTGGGCCAGGGTCTCACCACCCTCACAGCAAAGAATTTCTTCCTCAGATCTCATCTAAATCTCCTCTCTTTCAGTTTAAAACCAATGAAAGAGGAGTATGCAAGTCTGCTGCTGATCAATACTTTTACTGGAACAAAAACCTTTAAAGCTTATAATCGATTTAAAAAGTTAAATCCGATCCCTTTAATTTGATAGAGACCTTTTCCTCCCCTCCGTGCAGGTACCTATTCCTTGTGTTCCCGTAAAGGTTAATCAGCTCTGGGCACCTCTGTGCAGAGAAACGCTTCCCATAAAAGCATCACCTGTCGTGGGCTGAGGTGCTGTTCAAGCACACATCATCCCACACAGCCTCTTGAACAAAAGGGCTAAGCTCTGTGCTCTTCCCCTGTCTTTCAGGCTGGTAGGAACCAAAACGTTGGTAGGAATCTAAACATCAGGGGGACCTTTCAAATAAATTTATACAAGTCTAGAAGTGAAGTGATGGGAAACCTCTGTTCATGATTTATTCATTATTTAAAACAGACATCCTGAGGACTGTTTATAGGTTTCATGAAATATTTGTGCCTCGTCTAGATGTGAACGATTGCCCAGTGTATTCACTGAAGGAGTGGGAGTGGAGTGCGAAGGCACATGGATAATTTTGCAGATGAGTTTCCCTGACTGCCGTGTCCAATATTCTCCCCTACCTTCCTTGTATCATCTACGTGGGTGATGCTGGATCACTTCCACCAGCTCCACCTTCCCCCTTTTTACTCTCGATGCTCTTTGCACTCTCCAAAAGTATACACAATTTCATGCTTAACAACTCCTGCTGTTGGAAGTGATGTATAATAGGATGTACATATTGATGAGATACTCTCAGGGCACTGCCTGAGAAAGCTTTTTACCTTTTTTTTTTTCCCCAGCTGTGATCTCTTGTCCACCCTCCCGTAGGCTGGAGTTTGGCCATCCCCTGCCAGGAACCACGAGCACAGCATGGTGATGGTGGCGTGCTAGCTGGAAGCTTGCTGCTAGAGCCTGGGGTGGGCCCACAGGTTCACCCTGGCTGCAGTGTGCTGTGGAAGCTGGCTTACTTCAGGGATCATAAAAATTCATGACTGCAAGTGACTGCAAACCCCCAAAGCCTGTCTTCCTGCCTGTGCATGCACTTACCTAGCAGATTCATAGGGAGTCTTGCTGGCAAACTTCCAAAACATGTATTTCCATGGTGCACATGGTCTTTAGTTTTTCCCTCCTAATGTCTAGGCTGAGGATTGCATCTAAGTTGGAGTCTGAGCCCTTCTCTGTGGGTCTCAATGGGTTTGAGCAGATTATCCCACCTTTGTTACAGAAACCTTGTATGTGTTTCAAGACTACTGTGCCCGTTCTCTTTCAGTTAAACCCTGTTCAATCTTAATAGACAATCTTCTTCTAGATCTCACCATTCGATGTTCCATGCCCAGAAATGGTTGGAGTGCTCTAAAAGCATACAGCAAGCAGGTGCTCTGCTGTCTTTCAGCCTGTGCTGTTTTGTTTGTTCTCTGTTCCTAGTGAAATGTATTTTTTGCCATTTCTGAACTTCGAGTGGGTCACCTGGCTTCTGTTAATAGCTCCTAACATACTAACTTTGCAGTTCCCACAATCTACTAGCCTATAGCTTGCAGATTTTAAACAAAAACATTAATGAAACCGATGTAGGATGCACAGCTACAAAGCTCTGCCCTGTCCATTCTTCTGTTTGGATGATTGTTATTCTCCAAGACAGGTTTCCAGGGTCTTTGGACCCCATCTCCAGTGCAATGGCTTCTTCTGGGCGGTGTTTGCCTTGCTCAGTCAGGAGAACACCTTGCTCAAGGCACAGCTGCTCCTCAGCATGAGGTCCACCACTGTGCCGCGGAAAAATATCAGAGTGAATCGACAAGAGGTGCTCCTGACAAATCAATGTTGACTTTTTATTTTCCCTTTGTTTCCTTGTGAGGACTTCCAGTTGGTTCAGTTGTTTATTTCAGTATTTTTCTGGAAACTGGAGTTAAGTTTCTGCAGGTTGTGGCCCTTCTGTTGACCTTTTGTGTCTGTGCGAGACTTCTTTCCCATGGAAAGTGCAAGAGGGGAATTAAATCTCAGCGTGAATCAGGACGTCTTAACATCTTTCTTATTGTTCTCACTGACCAATAGTCACGTAGAGTAGGAAGGAGAATTTTCAGTAACTTTAAACTTTCCAGTCATTCTTAGACTCAAATTTTGATGAGGTCAAGTGGGCTCTCTCAGCAAACAGTAGATTAAGAATTAAACAAGTCAGGATTATTTACTCCAGTTAAGTGGAGACGTGAAAGACATGTAAGAATGATCTTGCCAAAGTTTGGCTTGTGAACTGGGAGAGATCTGGCACAGCCCTTCCCAGGGGAGCCCTGCTGCCATCAGACCCACTCAGCAGTGCCTGGCATCACCCCTCCTTGTCTGCTACCCAGGGGCTGCCAAAAAACACATCCATGTCTGTCACGACATGTGACACAGCTTTGTCCACGGAGCAAACCTCAGAAGCCAAGTGAGATGCTGTTCCCATACAGCCCTAAACCAGCCCAAAACAGTACGCCATTGCTCAGGTGGCCTCAGTGTCTCTGAATCTGCTGTAGGAACTTGTTTCTCTGAGACCTGCAGGACTGGAGGCTTGCCCTGGAGAGCTGCTCGGGGTCAGCTCCTCTCCTCTGAAGCCCCCACGGCCGCCTCTCTCCTCCCCAGCACCCACTCGCAGCAGCTTTACAAATGGGAGAACTGCACAGCCATGTGCGAATGCTCGTAAAAGCACCACAAGTAAGAAAATTCGTGTCATTAATCAGTTGCATAAACATTCACGTCAGAAAATGCAGTGAAATATATGCAAAACCCATTGCTGCAGATTGCCTTCTGCGTAATTAGAAGTGCAGAAAAATGTGTAATAAGTATCAAATCTGTTTCCAAACAATTAAGGAGAGAATGAAACTTCAGTGTACGCTCAACAGGTTTATAAAAAATGTTGCAATGTTATGAATGTTAAAAACTGTGCACACATCAATTTGCCTATATCCATACATGCGATTATCTGCATTAGTACAGGCAATAAATGGACTGTGATCTTCTGTACAGCATGAGCAAATAACTGATGTCTGATCCTACTGCTTCTCTTAATGTTTATTTCTTTTTGTCTCTCATTTGTGCGTGAAGACAGTTTGCTGCTCCCTCCTGAAACTCAGGTGTGCTGGGAACAAGGTTACCTGAGCATATTTGTGTGTCTGCGTCCAGGCATTCCTGAGCGACTGAATCTCGACATTTTCCTAGATGTTTTGTAAGTGAGAAAAAAATACCATTGTGTAATGCATAAGATGACTAGATCTGAGTGTTCTTACCTGTTCTGTGATTAATTCCTCTCTCTAATAACGGCAACATGTTTAAGGGTCCTGAAGAGACTTAACTAAAATTTCATTTTTTGCTATGATAGGCACTTAAATAACTTTTTGTTTGTTTTTAACAAAAAGCTATATGGAAGAATTATACTAGAATTGCAATCAATAGTGCTGTGGAAAATATATATTGGCTTTTGAGTCTAGCTGGACCCAAGAAAGAGGTTATATCCTTGGTGTAAAGAACACAAAGAGAAGATGTAGAATCCCATCTCTCTCTGATTCGTAATTTCTTTCAAGAGTTTAGTGATGGTTTTTCTCATGCATGGACACATTTTACAACTCAGGCTAGATACACTAGGGCTCTAGCATCATCCTCACGCTGTTGGCGGTAAGGGCTGCTTGGGGTGCTGGGCACACCAATTCCCAGGACACTTCTGGGACACACGTTTCTTTCACTCCAGTGTTTGCTGCCCTCTACTTTGGCAGTAGTCATAGCGATGATGTTCTGGGTACAGCAAGGAAGGTGGGTGTTGCTGGGAAAATGTAATGTCCTAGCTGGAAAAACGCAGACATTTAGGTATGTATGAAGGTTTCATTCAACTCCTAAGTATTTATTCAAAGAGTTTGGTTCCTTCTCCAGAGCAGAAAGCAGCTTGCTCTGGTTATTTATGGCTCTGACGCTGTAGCTTGTCCCTCGTGGGTGAACCTTGTTCCCCGCTTTGCCCAACAGGAGCCCTCCCTGCATGGGCTCGGGAGCCCCTCTGGTGCAAACACGTCTGTCTGAGAACCGAAAATACATCTTCAGTGAGCGCTGGGGTGTGTGACTGGGAAATCTGCTTGCTGTTAATGTTTTCACAGCAAGAGTTGACCTGTAGGTCATAAGAAGAAGAAACAAAAGGGATGCAAATATGGCCTCACTTCTTTACAAATGTGAGTAATTATCTGCAAGCAAATTTTGTTGTCGCAGATCTTATTTCTGTTTCTCCCCAGACACACTGAGCCTTTTTGTGTTCGCACTGGTAAAGACATACACCCTCCAGTCAGACGACATGTGTCACTTAAACCTACCCCAGATCTGGATTTGATGTATGTCAACACATTTAAAGTTGTTAAATTTAAAAGGAGTTTCTCGGCCTGCTCCTCAGTCGCCAAGGGAATGCAGAGTATGTAGTTTGGCTTTTAAAGCCAAACCCAAACATCGCCGAGTTATCCATCTGATGGTACAGACATATCTGGATGTTTATTTGATGCGTGTTAGCAGACGGGTATTGATGTTTCAGCAAAAGCTCTGTGACTGCGGACAGGGGTTTAGGGAGCTGCGGAGGTAAAACCGCCGCGCTGGCTGTCGGGGCCTGTGCCTCTCGGGGCCCTCCTGCCCTGCCTCCTTCGGCCTCAGCACCCTGAGGGGTTTCCGACCTCACCCGCAGCTCGGCCCGGCGTTCCTGAGTGCTTTGGGCTGGGTGAGCAGGTCCCCCAGGCACCTTCCCTGCGGGGTGCCCACGGCAGGGACGGCAGCGCCTGGGCCTGGGTCCTGCTGGAGCCGCGGGGCTGGGCACAGCCACAGGGCCCTGCCTGCCCCTGCCCAGCGCTGCTCCGGCCTGCGGTGGGATGGAGCCCCATGGCGGCAGGGCACGGGGTGTCCCTGCCCAGGGCTGCTCCGGCCTGCGGCAGGATGGAGCCCCATGTCAGCAGGGCACGGGGTGTCCCTGCCCAGGGCTGCTCCGGCCTGCAGCGGGATGGAGCCCCACGGCCACGGGGCCCTGCCTGGGAGACAGGGACCGGCACACAGATGGCAGGCAGTGGGTTTACAGGCCGTGCCCTCTCCCTTTGCAGAGGCTGCACGAAAGCTAATGAAATCCATGCTTTTGCCGTTATCTGTCCGTTTATAACTCTGCATTTAGAGCAGATGAAACCAGAGCGTTGCAGTCTGCCACTAATTTTGGCAGGGGAGGGACAGCTGGAAGGAGGGTGAGCCTGACAGCCTTGTGCCAAGCAGCGCTTACGGGATGCGCAGGCGAAGGCGGCCAGCCTGACCGGCACCCACGGGTGCTGCCCGCAGGGACCGAGGGCTGGAGGACGGGTCCTCTCCTTCTGAGCTCCAGCCCCCCGCTTTTTGGCAAACATGGTGCTCTCTGCAGCCCAGTAGCTGCAGCTTAGTCACTGCTTTATTTTCGGTTCAGGGGAAGAAAAGCAGAGCAACTTGTGTGTGACAAACGCCCCAACCAAAAGCTCTTTTGGAAAGCAGACTATTAGGTTAGATTAAAGTAATGGTGAAATTAAGTCATTGACCAAATCAGTACCTTGTCTGCTGTTGATGACACACCGCAGAACCACACAGCCCCCACCGTCAGGTACGATGCTTTGGCAACACGGAAATTTGCATTCATTACCACCACAGTGGTTAATGAAGAACTTTTCAATCAAAACACCACTTCAGCTGCCTTTTTGCCATCCAGAGCTAAAAGATATATGAAACAGAGTGAAGAGGTAGTTGGGCTGCAGCAAACCATAAAAGCCTTTGGTAGAGGCAATGGGACTGGAGCAGACCAGCTCCGTTCCTCGTTTCCACCATCTCGCTGCACCCACACAGACCTGCCGTGTTGGCCATTGAGCTCCAAACAGGGGAGGGTTGAACACTCTTAAAATATATATACATTTCCTTAGCTGTCAGTAAATTGTTATCACTGTTTTCAGGTGTTCCTCGTAGAATAAGAAATAGATTAAAACAAAATCAGGAAAAAAAAGGTTTTATATAACATGCAAACAGGCTTTGTCAGCCGAGATGGTTGCTCTTTGCAGTGGGGCTGTTTATACCAGCTTTAGCCTCTCCGGAGCAGCTGTAAAGCTTTGTGCTTTAAGTCCTGATGAGGATCTTTCGTTTGAAGTTTCTGCACTCCAGTATTAATATTAATGCATGGGGAAATGATCATTTTTCTTCAAGTTTATTTTTTTTTTTTGCTGTATTTCTTCAAATGTATTTTATTTGCTGAATTTTCAAGCATTTAATCTTAAAGCCTGAAGATCTGTCAGAGTCCTGCCTCCTTCTCCTAACTCATCAGCTTGACACCAGGGAAAGGCAGAGCCAGAGACGTGGCAGGGAGGGACCAGCAGAAGCTGCTTCTTTGGGTCCTCCACCGGTGCAGAAGGGAATGCTGACTCGTTAGTTAGACGTGTGTGATTTCTGGCCTCCTATTCTGTATTTTACCATTGCTTGTGCATGTTTTTCCTTTTATTTCAATGTATTTATATTTTTAAAAGAAAACCATGAAAACTAAATGAAGAAGAAAAAGACATCAGTGCCATGTTATGGCTGAGATTTTACACACATAAAAGCCCTGAAGCAGAGCTGTGTAAATCTCATTGGTTTCACTTCACAGGGGCTAGTGACAAGATTTGCTCTGGCTTTTGATCCAGCTCGGCCTGCACCCTCTGAGTGCGGCTGTGAGATTCAGGGCTGAACTCATTCACTCTCTCAAGGCCCAGTTTACTCAGGATCAGTTAGTTTAGACACCTCTGTCATCAGCTGTCTCTCAGACTGCCCTTTGCATGTGTTTGCTTCACAAAATCACCTGGGTTTCTTTCAGCAATAACAACACCTGATTTTATCTAGAGATTTATGGACCTTAATGAATAATTTAAAGAATTCTGAATTTATAGCAAAAGATAAAGGACATTTGCATGATGCTGTTGCCAATATTTCAGCCTGCTGTGAGCGCAGTTTAGTCACAGAGTATGTTTGTACTAAGTAGGCAAACACTTCTCTGCCGATGAGCTGATGCCTAGAACATCAAGCCAAAAGAGCCATGGGAGTTTCTGAATGCCCTGATTGTGAGTATGCAATATAACCCTGAGTGTTGTTTTTATAGTATAGGGCATTAGTTGGTAGGTTGTGCACATAAATCCTGTGCCATTTTCCTCTCTGTTCCCCCCTTCTCTGCACGGGGAGCTGTTGTGCTGTGTGGCTGGAGCCAACACGCCTGCCGTGGGGGGTGGCAAGTCAGCGCTGTGACCTCTCTTTTCCTCTTCCATTTTGCCAGCTTAATCCATTGTAAGTCGCTTTGCAGTGACTGGTAAGGTAGGTGTAGCTCAAACCACGTAAGCCCCCATGGAGAGCATCGTGGTGGGGCGTGGGATTGCCTGGGGTCTTGGTCTGGGTGACGCTGCAGGCTCCATCCGAGAGTCCGGCGAAGCGGGATCGAGGGACTGCCATCTGGAAAGCTTCCAACTCGTTACCTGGTCTCTGGTCCGGCTGCCAGAAAAGGTGATGCTGAAAAAGAACTGCTGGAAAAGAATAAAGAAGATTTTAAGTTGAAGATGTCGAAGGAGACAGAAGGGATTCGCAGGCAGCAACTGGGCGTTTCCCAGCCTGGATAACTGTAGCACTCAGCGGGCAGCCTGAGCGCAGCTTTTAATGAGAAAGTCATATTGTTTTCCAGAGAAAATTGGTTTTCTTTCTCCTGAGTTTTTGCTTGCTTTCCGAGACATTATCTACAGATACACTTAGTCACCTTTCCAGCAAAACATATTGACAACGAGGTGCATCGTGGTGCTGTTCCATCCTATCATCTCCTGAGGGAAAGGCAGAGATGTGGAGGGGGTAAACACGGTGCGTATGAGACACAGCACAGCTGAACACAGAGAGTTAAGGCTTCAAGACATAGCAGATGATCCTCAGCACACAGGTGACAATGCTGAACTCTTGGAAAATAACAGGAAAGCTTTAGCAACCACTTGGGCACAACAGAAACAGCAGCGGGGGTACGGGCAGCAGCGAGCGCGAGCGGGTCCTCGGGGAACGGAGGAGAGCGTGAGAGCTGAAGGTGCTGGTTGGTAAAATAAGAACAAGGGAAAGAAATTATCTACACATCTCAGTAGCAATCAGAATCCTGTCTTACCTACTTAGGGACAGTGACGCTTAGAAACGCTCGCATTGACATGATCAGACAGCTTGTACGTAGGAGAATTAAATTAATTTAGTCGAATACTCTAAGCCATTAATAATTTTTAACAAACCCTGGAACAATGGGTCAATTCCTAAGGAGGAGAAATTATATTAGTATCTGTGCTTAAAAAGGGTAAATATTGGTTCTGGTAACCAATGACCAGTTGTCAGGCACAGAAATAATAATGGAAAAACTCATGTGAGGTGTCATCACTAACGAGTTCTTCAGTTCTATAGTGCAGTTAATGCCAAGCAAAGCGGTTTTATGTAGCATAAGTCTTAAAGAAAATTGCCATGGGAGATGATGACTTTGCTGACTGAAGGTAACTGTCACAAAACAGGTTTCCTAAAATAATTTGATTTACTGCCCCAGGCACTTTGAAAAATTGCCTTATATCCAGTAATGCCTCAGAAATTAAATGGATTAAAAACAGTTAACTGATCTAAAAATGTAATCAAACCCAGGAAGCCATCGTTCTTTGGTGTGTTTCTAGCAAGTTGCCATAGGGATCTCTCCTTAACACAATACTGCGTTGCAGGGGACATACATCATCGAGTGCTAATAGCCTGGGTGGCAATAGCTCAGCCACGCGGGTTAGCTGCGGCGGGGGGCTCATGTGGACATCCCGCTCCGTGGAGCCCAGTCTGGGGTGTAGGTGTGGAAAAGAGGAGGAGTGTGCTGGTAGGAAGGAGGCAATGCCCAGGAATGCAGCAGGAGTGAGAATTTACAAGGGCAGAAGGAAGACCCAAGAAACTACAGACCTGTTAGTCTGACCTCAGCACCTGGAAAAGCTCTGGAGAAGATCCCACTCCAACCTCAGCAGCTGGAAAAGCTCTGGAGAAGATCCCACTCTAACCTAATGAATTTACTGAAAGAATATGTGGGGTTTATTCCTTTATTAAAAATGACAGATTCATCTAATTTGATTAGTTTTTCCCCATCTTTTGCAGCTAGCACAGCATCTTGCTCGCAGGCTTAGCCACAAGCCAGCCCTTTGCTAGAGGACAGCAGCAGAGGACAGCGGTCCTTGTCCTGCTCACCCCATGGCTACAGCAGAGCCACGAGCTGCATCCTGCAAACTAACGAGGTTCCAGAAGAACAGAACTCCCCTGTGCGAGGGGGTGAAGGTAGGGGCAGCTGCACCAGGCACATCGCGGGGCACTGGGACGGGGTCTGGCTCGTGCCCTGCGTGCTGTACGCTAACGCATCGCTGGCACCCCGAGGGCTGGCCAACACCCGCCCCGAGGCACTCCACAGTGGGTGTTATTTACGCTAAGCTGGGCTCTGGCCCCACAGATGAGTTTAGCAGTCGCTAAATTATCCATTTTGGCTGTCATATTGTTTTTATTTTCACGGGTTGCTTCCTGTTGCAACAAAAAGTCATCTTTCCTCTGATGATTAAAAGTGCTCAACCCCAAACCTATGGATTAATGATCATTACTAATGGAAATCGCAAACATTACCCTGAAGGTTAGATTTAATTTCATGGGTTTGTAGACAATGGTTAGATAATGCAATCTGGGAAAACACACTGAAGTTAGCAGTGTGCTTCGTGCCAGATTGAAGAGAAAAAGCTAAAAAGCAGCGAGCGCTGGCCATGTATTGGGGATGTGGCGGTGAATTGGCAAGGGAGTCGGCCTCTTCTGCCGGGCAGCTAGCGATAGGACAAGAGGACACAGCCTCAAGGTTGGCCAGGGGAGGGTCAGGTTGGACATTAGGAAGCATTTCTTCTCAGCAAGGGTCATTAGCCATTGGAAGGGGCTGCCCAGGGAGGTGGTGGAGTCCCCATCTCTGGAGGGGTTTAAGAAAAGCCTGGACATGGCACTTAGTGCCCTGGTCTAGTTGACATGGTGGTGTCAGGGCAATGGTTGGACTCGATGATCCCAGAGGGCTCTTCCAACCTCATTGATTCTGTGATTCTGTGAGGCATGCGGGCAGTGATGGATTACCCTGACCCCATCACACACCGCCCGTCACTGCCTGATGGATGGCCTTTTGTCTGCTAATTAGGCAAAGGGGACAGCGCAGGGTGTTAGTTTCCTCATGAGTATCATATTAGGAAAGTTGTCAAAGTGACACGTGTAACAATTAGGTGGGTTGTTTGAGTTATTTACCTGGCAATAGTGTTAATGGAGGCATCACAGATACATTCTATGGATCTTCCAAGAAGTCATCTCCATCTCGTCTGCGGAGTGCAGCTCGTTACCGGTCACTCAGCATCCCTCTGGCCACGGTGGGGGAGGAGGGACTGGGCCCTTGTGTCCCAGCACCTCCCCTCTTTTACGAGGTGCAGACCTGACGTTCTCTCACACCAGCTTTTGTCACGTGTTGACGGTGTTGTGCCCATTCCCAAACCTAGAGCAGAGAAGCCGAGGTTTCCTGCGGGCAGCCCTGGCGTCCCTCCCGGTGGCAGCCCCCCCAGGGACAGCCCAAGGCTGTGGAGAGGCGCTCCCAGATCTCTTCGGGGCTGCTGGTTTTGCCATCTGAAATTTTTTAAGTTTCTTTTCTTTTTTTTTAAAAAAATACCATATTTAAATGGAAAAGTGAAACCAGAAGAGAATTTTTTTTTCCCGTGTGCTCATGCTCTTCATCTGTAATTATTTTCGCAGCCTGGAATAAATTCACACTGTGTTCCTGGGAAAGCACCTCCTCATCCATAAAGAAAGCGATAACAGCTGAAGATCAAAAGAGCAAAAGGTTCAACCTGGGACACGCTTCTGCTGTGAGAAAACCCAGTGCTCTCCTCACTGAGTAAGTAACCATTTACAGACGACTTTGTCTTCTCAACAAAAATGTCTAATAGGGCCACACAGGAAATTTGTGCCGCAGTAATCAAGTTCTCTCTGTAAAAAGAAAACAGAAAAGAAACTTTTAATAAAAGCCCAGCAATGAACGGTTTTGTATTGGAAGATTGAGGTGGCTTGTGTCAGATGGCACTTACCTGCCTGGGTCTGCACTGCAGGGCTGCCAGGCAGATCTCGGGTGGCAGCCGGCACTGGTGGTGCTGTTGGTGGTGGTGGTGCTGGCAGTGTGGGTAGACCTGGCAATTAAAAAATTGTAAGAGGTTGGTTACTCGTTCAATGTTCTCCTGGTGCCCCCAGCGCCGTGGGCGATGCGTCCTGCTGCTCACGGCTGACCCAGCTCCTCCAGAGCCGTGAACAGCCGGTCTGGGGGTGATGCACGACCGCTCGGGAATCGCCCTCGGAGGTTTCCATTACCGCTTGCATACACTCAAATGAAGTGTATTGTGTTTGTTTAAAGATTCAGTCATTTAAATTTTGAAAATATTATTCCAAAAAATTTCCCCGCCAGATTTCTTTTGACAATTATATCAAGAGGATTCGGCTGGTGCCAAGTCTGAGGTTGCTGTACACTAATTCTCAATTGTGCTTCGCAGGCGTTGGTTTGCTGACAACCATCTGTTCCAACCCAACTATTTCCCTTAAAGTCAGCCCGAGAGAAATTAAAATATCAAAAGGAAATATTTCAGATGGAGCAGGAAGGAAGAAAAAATAAGGGTGCTGAAGCTGTAAACGGCTTTTGAATTTAAGTTTAGCTTAAGTCTCTTTTTACAGCCGATGTGCCCGTGGGCGAGCTGGGGACGGCTCAGCCCGGAGCATCGCCCGCACGCAGCAGCGTTCAGCGGGCGGGCGCTTTGAGCAGGAGTCATGGGAGCTCTTTAATATTTCCCCGGGGACTGGGGGAAGCTGATTTCACCTCAAACGGCTCCAGCCCGAGGTGGTTTCATGGCTTTTCCAGGTTTCGGCGCAGGAAGGGACCCTGCGTCGCTGTGGGGGTGTGCAGGGCGCTGGCCGGCTTCTCTGGCTGGGAGCAATTCACCCCGGGACTAAATTAACCATTTATAATTAAAGCAGTGCTAAAAAGCAGATGGAACATATTAATTAAATGTCACGGTTTGCTTCCTGTAGCCTTTTGGTGTTGAATACTGAGCTGAATACTTAAATTAGGAAAAGGAAAAGGCGTTTTTACAGGCTCCACGATACCCCCTCTGGAGGTGCTGGAGAACGAGTCTCACGTGGGCAGCGGGATGGACAGTGTCTGTCGGTGCGGGCACGGCGCTGTGTGGGCGAGTGGCATGCTGCGGGGGCATGCCCCTTCCCAGCACGCTGGGCACGCTGGGGACACTGGGCACACTGGGGACGCTTTGGTAGTGCTTTTGCTTCAGAAGTGGTAAATCGTGTGGCTCATTTTTTCCTCAGCGGAAGGTCTAAGAACAATGAAATTCCTTCACCGAGTATTATTTTATCAGAACTCTGTCTCTCTCTCTCTCTCTCTCTGAAATACTTTTGTGACAGACAGAATTGCTGTCACTTGTGTCAAAGCATAATTTCCCCTGTTCAAACAAGGTGCGTTATGCCCCGTCTTTATGGAACAACAAAACAGGATTAAAGGTGTGATTTATATATATATATCCCGGGGTGGGATGGGCAGGGGAGCCCCGTGCCCCCCTGCCCCGCCGCTGCCGCCCTCCCCAGGGTTTCAGCCAGAAACCGTGGAGCTTCTGCTGCCTTTCCAGCTTCACCTCTTCAGGTTTATTAATACTGTGAGAAATACATGAGAATGCGGATTCAAATGAATGAGCAGATGATGGAGATCTCAGCTGTGTGTTTTCCTTTTTCAGAACTATATTGTCGTACACATTAAGACTTGCTGGTATCTGCTTAAGTCAGGAATAGCCTGGCTCAGATAGCCCTGAAAATTTATACCCTTTTTTTTCCCCTGAGTTCCTGGGGGTCCATCGGTGCTGCCAACAGCGCGTGCATGCACCATCAGCCGTGCAAATACAGAGCAACATGGCCTTAAAATGAGACACCCAAGGCTGCCGTCCCCCTGCTCCACATTGTAATTCAATATTCTCTATATCCCTAATATAATTTTACTGCCACGGATTGGATTTTCCATGGAAACGAAATATCGATACATAACAATAATAAAAATGAACAGAGAACACTTCATCATCAATAAAGTGAAACAAATACTGCTGTGCTTCGTATGAGGGAAAAATAAATGATGGTGGGGAATTCTGAGAGTCACGAAGATGGGGACTGTGGGAGAGAAGCTGCTCAGAGACGTGTCAGGGAGGTTCAGGTTGGACATTAGGAAGCATTTCTTCTCAGCAAGGGTCATTAGCCGTTGGAAGGGGCTGCCCAGGGAGGTGGTGGAGTCACCATCTCTGGAGGGGTTTAAGAAAAGCCTGGCCATGGCACTTAGTGCCCTGGTCTAGTTGCCATGGTGGTGTCAGGGCAATGGTTGGACTCGATGATCCCAGAGGGCTCTTCCAACCTGGTTGATTCTGTGATTCTGTGTCGGATGAGGATGAAGAAGAGGGACCCTTGTGAATGGAGGGTGCCCTCCTGGCATATAAAGCTGAGCCCTTTGACAGCATCCGCATCAAAAAGCTGAACTCCTGATGAACAGCGTGGGACTGCACTGTGAAAACACCAGCAGGGGAAGATGGATAGCGCTGGCACTAATCACTGTGAAACCGCTGATTTAATTGAATTATAGCACACTCCCAGTCAAACAGATAAGCCCTAATCCTGTAATGCTTTAATTTTCTTTCTAATATTTTTCTAATGTTCTGAAACACCACGTTCCTTACACTGCTTAATCGATTTCATGATGAATTGGTGAAACTTTGATAGGGTATTGTTGTTTCTAAACAAATAGGCGGGTTGCAATTTCTGAAGGTGGTCGCGGCAGCGAGTGAGTGAGGGGATCGTGGTCAAACTGTGAAGCTCATGACTTGGTCCTACATCCACAGAAAACACATGCTGAAAAAAAAAAATAACAAAAAAATATGCCGTAAATAGGATGGGAAGTGTTTGTGTGAAGCATTTTGGTTTCCTTCCCTTCCTGCTGCGTGGGCCCCCCGTGTGCCCGCGCTCCCGGAGCAGATGCTCCCCAAATTCAGCACCGAGCACGGAGGATTTTGGAGCTTCTTAACTGGCGTGGGGCCGTGTGTGGGCCAAGCCCGGGAGCTCACCGGGATCATCGCAGAGGTGAGGCAGAACCTGCAGGCGGAGGCATCAGTGCTCTGGGCTCCTCAGACCTTTATTCCCCATCGGCCTGTGCAAAACTCAACAGATTTAACGAAAAGGCAAAGCTTACAACACATAAACAGACCCAATAAATCCTTCTCTTCCAATTCATTACGCCACGTCAAAGATGGAAACCAGAGTGTACAGCACAGCCCGAGGTGTGCGCAGAGAGCGCGGGCTCGGGAGCAGCGAGTGCCTGGGAAAAGCAGACACTGGTAACGAGTGGGTAACCTCTGGGAGAGCACACACTAGTCTCCCACAAGCAGAGGTCCGGGCTGCTGTGTTGCCTGCGCTGTCAAACGCTCATCAGTTTGTGTCTCTGCTGGGTTCATCACCGTCCCTGTTAATTATTATTATTCCTCCCACGTGAGGACTCTCTCACGTCCCTCACACCCCACGTGAACCCGGCTGGGGAAGCCAACGCACCCGCTCGGCGCTTTAGCAACGCACTCTTGGGTATAAACAAAGGAGCAGAGGGGGAAGCAGTACAGATCCAGGTTTCTCTCACCCAGCTGCTCCAACGACAGCTCGTTCGTGCGTCACCCCTTGTTAAGGCTAAACCTAACGACAGCCAGTCCCTAAATTTTCTTTCCAAAGTGTGTGTATGGGAGATGCCCTCACACCTCATTCAGAGGGAAGGAAAAGTGGGTGAGCCGTTTGACCAGTATTAATTTTGACTATTCATGATCAAACCAATGACTGAATGTTTTGAGAACATCTTTTCAAATGCATTTGTGTGTAGCATAAATACCAGGGCACTCATATTTCCTTCCAAATAGCCTCCACAGAATAAGATGCTAAATTTACTGACTAAATTATTCATGATATGATATTCTCTTGATCTTAATCTTTGACTCTTCTATGCCAGGTAGCAGAATACATGCTGAAAACAAACATTTTTCAAGGCTGCTGTCTGCTACACACAAAAAATGTACCTTCAGAGGCAGGAAAACACCGCCAGCACCCAGCAGCGATGGAGGCAGTTCCCCCCCCTCGCACAGGGGTCAAGGCTGCTGTTCGTGTCACTGTACATGGGGTTCCCCGGGCATTTGTGGGTCTCAGGTCCCATAAGGAGCCTCATGACTTTTGCATTGACTTCCTTGGCATCGGCTTTCACCCTGTAGGTACCACTTAGCACATGGCCGTGCCTCGAGGTCCGCAGAGGAGGATTTTGGCGTGGCTGCCCCATGTCCTGCGAGCAGCCGGTCCGTTGGGGCTGGGAGGCAGCAGACACACCAACGCCACCTTCAAGCCAAGCCAGAACCTGGTGGGCAGCTCAGACAGGGGCCAAGGAGCTCCTCTGTGTGCCGTGCTGCCAGCTTTGGTCCAGGAGAGCTCGTTTCAAACTGATTTAAACACCTCCATCCAGTATTGCAGTCACAGACCTGTCCCAGTTGATTACCTGGAGGCCTACAGCTCTCCAGCATCTCCCAACCCTTGGCTTGGCACTAGATGGCACGTTCTGGTGCTGAGGACAATTTCCCTCGTACGTGGCTGCAGCCTGGACGGCAGCTATAAACCTCATCACAGCAGCACGAGTGTTGGTCTCTGCCAGGGGAGAAGCCATCTACGTGATTTCATTAACGAGCACCCCACAGCTGGGTGGGGGGCTGCCTTTGGAGCTTCCCCTGTAGGTAGCATTCCCCATCCGCAGCACGTCAGAGCCAAAGGCTCCCGACTGACAGACACGGGCGTTTCACAAGACGCCTTCAGGCATCTCTCTCCAGAAATTGGCTGGTGCTGGGAAAGACCATAACACATCTGCTGAGGGGCTGTCGTGGGCTTTGCTCCTCTGACAGGTAGAAGTCTATCTCTGAAAGGTTGGCTACCGGCGCAGGGGAAGGCTCGTTTTATGCAACAATGTGAGAAACGGGAGCGTGCATCCAGAATTAATGCTTTCAAAGAGCAGACAACTCTCGTCTCACCTAGAGCAGCCCTGCACCTTCAGCTGCAGACCAAGGGTCTGTCTTTCCTCCTGACATCCTGCCTCTGCCGTGATAAACACAACCGGTTTTGGTGGGGTTTGTTTGTTTGTTTGCTAATTTTTGTGCTAAAAGCTTTGAAAGGATTCTGAGGAGCATCCGTACACTCCAGTTACACTGTCTGGTGATTTAGGATGTGGCACAACGTATCTGATAATAGGGAAATTATGTCGTAGTTGTTAAATTGAGGGTTTAGTTATGTGAGTCAACAGATTTAACATCTTGGGTAATAAACTGCTCTGAGATGATTTCTGACTCATCCTGCTCTCGCTTTAGAAGCCGAATGAGGACCGCAGTGGGGATCCTGGCAGGGGGACACCCGCTGTGCTGAGCCTCTGCCCCGAAGCACTTCGTGTTACTCATCCCCTGGGGCAAGCGGGATGTGCAGCCCTGCATCATCCTGCCCCACGGATGGGTCTGCGCCAAACCCAGGCAGCCCAAGCCTGGGCTCAGTGTATTCATCCCTCGCGTGGCATCTGGGCAGTCGTATCAGTGACTTCAGGGCTCTGCTCCTGTTCCTCAAACATCTCTCTGACATCGTGGGCTTTTCTTCCTCTTCCTGGGTTTGGTTTGGTTTTTTCTGTGCAGGTATTGATGCGATTTAATCGTTGGCCTCAGATTACACTGTGCTGATTTTTTCAGCATACCCATGTTCTCCCTTTAAGATACGAGATGGTTGTTGGTGCAAGAGGAAGGAAAAAAACCTCCATGGACGTGCAAAGAGAATTTGAACAGAAAACTGCAATTCTGAGGCACATCCAGCTTCCATCTGCCCCTAATGAAGAGCCATCACCTTGCAGGGCCTGACCCGTAACCGGGAACGTTCCACCTCAAGGTTCTTTAAACTGATAAGGCTCTGAGGGCATCACAAACACATTTATCATCTCATATTTTCTCTCCCGCCTTCACAGACAGCCCAGATAAGGCAACACACTGAAAAGTTATTTATGGTCGGTGTGACCATTAGCTGCACATGTGCACGTAACTTATAGTTTCTGTAATGGGACTATAAATCATTTCAATTATTCATCTTTGCTGTATTTACAGCAGTGGCACTTTTTAATATTGCAACTTCTTATTCATCTTTGCTGAATTCACAGTACTGACGGTTTTTAATATGTAACTTCTTTCCCTACAATAGGCAGCCACGGATCTCTGTCTGCCCGAGATGAAGTTCTTTGGGAAGCGGCGAGAAGAGCCCGGTGCGGTTAACCAACAACGAGATCGTTATGCGAGGAGCGTCCCAAGGCAGCTGATGAAGAACGATGTGCCTGCTTGTGCATGCAGCGAACCCGGCACAGACGACTCACCCTTTGATCAGGAGTCATTTGAAGTAAGGAGCCGCCTTTAAATGAAGCAAAGTATCAATGGAAATTAAAACAGGAGAAGCAGCGTGACATGTTGGTCCCAGACCCGCTATTGACTCCACTAAGAACGAGCTGAGACTCATTATGTACCCAATTAGCCAGACCCAATTAACACCAGGAGGGGGGGCGGCAGCGCTGGCCCCACGCTTGGGCACCGGCTCACCCGGGCTCTCCCAGGGCTGCTGGGGAAAGGCTTGGCCCAGGCTGGTGTCACCCATCACCTGAGCACCAGAGTCACCTTTATCCGCGTGTTCAATGTGTGTCCTCCTGCACAGCGTTAATCCAACCACAACGCCATGTACGGAGAGACTAATGACAGGGTTGTTTAGAGCAAGAAAGGTGGGAAGGAAGGAGGTTGATGGTTGCACAGCCAGAAGACTAACCATAGAATCATAGAATCACAGAGTGTCAGGGGTTGGAAGGGACCTCTGGAGATCATCGAGTCCAACCCCTGCCAGAGCAGGACCAATCTAGGGCAGGTCACACAGGAACGCATCCAGACGGGGCTTGAAAGTCTCCAGAGAAGGAGACTCCACAACCTCTCTGGGGAGCCTGTTCCAGTGCTCTGTAACCCCTACAGTAAAGAAGTTCTTCCTCATGTTGAGGTTGAGCTTCCTGTGCTCCAGCTTGCATCCATTGCCCCTTGTCCTGTCGCAGGGCACAAGTGACAAGAGGTTGCCCCTTTCCTCTTGACACCCAGCCCTCATCTATTCATACACATTAATCACATCCCCTCTCAGTCTTCCCTTCTCCAGACTAAAAAGCCCCAGGGCTCTCAACCTTTCCTCCTAAGGCAGGTGCTCCAGTCCCTTCATCATCCTCGTAGCCCTCCGTTGGACTCTCTCCAGTAGATCTCTGTCCCTCTTGAACTGGAGAGCCCAGAACTGACCGCAATACTCCAGGTGAGGTCTCACCAGGGTAGAGTAGAGAGTATTTACCTTTCTTTTTGCTCTCTGAATGCTCACACTTTCTCCTCCCAGACATGCACTTCACATATTCCTCTGCCCCTGTCAGTCTAAAGGTTAATTTTAGCAGGAACACTTTGATAGGGTTCATTTTAAGAACAGAATTACCCCAAGGTCCTTTTCAAACCAGGGATAGAATGTGAAGCAGGTTCTCGCCAGCAGAATAATCCCAAACACGGGCTTCGGTGCCGTGGGTTAAAGCCAACGCCAGGGAGGGAAGTGTCTTACCATGGTCCTCATTTTATCATTCAGTTTTATAACCATTCCTAAGGAGCTCTGAAAAGTCGGGAAGCAACAAAGTTACGTAACTGCGAAGGCAGATTATCAACAAACGTTAGAAAATCCTGAGGGGGGAAAGGGAACATGCTCTGCACTCGCCTCATCTCCAGCTTTCTGAAGTTGTTCTGAATTTTTCTTTTAACACTAATTAGCTCTGAATCAAAAAGGAACGCTCCGGAATAAGCCTCAGTAGTTGGGGATTGTATTTACTCATACAAATCCAAGCGATAAATATCTTGTCAATTAATCTGAGATGTCTTAGGGCATACAAAGAGGTGACTGATGGCTGAATATCGAATACGCCGGCGTTATCAGCTCCCTGTCTCACCAGGTGATAGATGAGGGCACCAGAACGGGCGAGATATAATCACACTTTATGGTTTGGTGCTGTGTCCTGTCCCGGTAAGGGAGCTTTAAACAAATTGTAGTTTGCTTATGGGCATCCCCTGCAAGCCTGGGATGGGATGGTTGGGATGGTTGGAAACTCTGGAAGCACCACAGAGGTTCAAATAAAAGAGAATAAGAAAATGGGGGACGATGCCAGGAGCTTCCTTTAGAGGGAAAGTTTCTAAAGATGAACGAGAGGGAAGGACCTGACCCCGCAGCGTGGTCCTGGGGGAGAGCTCCGGCTCCAGCACCGCTGAGCTTCATTTGAAATGTCATTCTCTAGTGAAAAAAAAGCTGTAGCACCAACAAAGAGCCGAACACAGCGAAGGTCGCGTGGTGTGGCACACCGTGGGCACGTCCCGCGGCTGCAGATGCCTGTCCCCATCCCCACCCCCCCGCTCTGCGCTGTCCTGATGGCTCTTCTCACACAGGCGCGTCCCCATCCCTGTGTCTGACACCCACAGAAAATTAATCCAGCAGCCAGGGCCTGCAACAGCGACGAGCGCTTGGAGAAGCGGAGGGTTAGGTTATTTAGTGTCCTACAGCTTCATGTCAAAACCACGGTGGTGGAGAACGGGGGCTTCTGAGGGATCTGAAACCCTACCAGAGACTGTAATGCTGATCGAGATGAATGGCCCACACTGATGATGTATTTTCTAAAAACCCTGCTGAAAAAACACAGTGTCCTAGAATGTGGGAAACTTGAGATGAATAGGGCGCTCAGGCAGAAATGATTTCTATGCAAAATACAGTAGGCAAATAGAAGAGGTTACCAGAAAAAAAGTGAATGGAAACTGTTTTTTAGTTTGTAGAATCCCAGACTGGTTTGGGTTGGAAGGGACCTTAAAGCCCATCCAGTTCCAACCCCCTGCCACGGGCAGGGACACCTTCCACCACACCAGGTTGCTCCAAGCCCCATCCAACCTGGCCTTGAACACTGCCAGGGAGGGGGCAGCCACAGCTGCTCTGGGCCACCTGGGCCAGGGTCTCACCACCCTCACAGCAAAGAATTTCTTCCCAATATCTCAATCTCCCCTTTTTCAGTTTAAAACCGTTCCCCCTCGTCCTGTCACTCCATGCCCTTGTAAAAAGCCCCTCTCCTGCTTTCCTGTAGCCCCTTCAGGCACTGGAAGGTGCTAGAAGGTCTCCCCAGAGCCTTCTCTTCTCCAGGCTGAACAGCCCCAGCTCTCCCAGCCTGTCTCCAGAGCAGAGGGGCTCCAGCCCTTGGAGCATCTCCGTGGCCTCCTCTGGACTTGCTCCAACAGCTCCGTGTCCTTCTCATGTTGGTGCCCCCAGAGCTGGACGCAGCACTGCAGGTAAAACCCACTTCAGAACCCCCCAGAGGTGTTCTTACATACCCAGCCTAAACCAGAATTCTGAAACCGTTCAGGAAAGTCAAATGAAATAAACTGGAAGGTAAAAAAAAACAAAGTCTTTATGAACTCTGTTCTGCTAAGGGAAGTATCTCCAGGTAAATGCATTCAGCTGGGACACTTGAAAGCTTCAAGGACAAGTTCAGGTTGAGTTTATGGAGGTGTTGTTTTGAATTTAAGCTCACTAATTATTTTAATAATTAAAAATCTTCTGCAAAAGCAGGTTGTAATTAGCTAATTATTCTGTTTATGTTTCCTGCTTACTTATGCAAGTTTATTATTCTCCTAAATTTGAAGAGAAGCTCTTCAGAAGTGCCAGTGTTCCCATCGGAGGTGTCTGGCTGGGAGGGCTGGGGACACTCGCGCTTCAGGGTCAGAGTCAGGTCCAGGGCCAGGGTCAGGGACAGGATCAGGGACAGGGTCAGGGTCAGGGCCAGGGCCAGGGCCAGTGCCAGTCTGTATATTTAATGTTCATTTAATGATTTATGGTGAACACACCATGGATACAAACGCCTCACAGAATCACAGCATCACAGAATCAATGAGGTTGGAAGAGCCCTCTGGGATCACCGAGTCCAACCGTTGCCCTGACACCACCATGGCAACTAGACCAGGGCACTAAGTGCCATGTCCAGGCTTTTCTTAAACCCCTCCAGAGCTGGTGACTCCACCACCTCCCTGGGCAGCCCCTTCCAATGGCTAATGATCCTTTCATGGGTGCGCCAGGCCAGGCACGGTGATGGCACCAGCAGGACGGGAGGTTCCCTGGGCACCTCGCAGCAGGGATGGCCCACACCACCTCCCTGGCACGCAGGACCTTTCTGATCTGCACCCCTTCGCAAGGGAGCAGTCCCCGGGATCACCATTGCAGGACATTTCCCCTGCACAAACACACCTGCTCTAGCTGCACCTCAAGGGTTTTATTTTTAATGCAGCATTGCTTTTTTTTTGGCATGTGGAGTTCATTTGTTTATTTGCTTGAGAAGATTAGAAAAGTCCCAAGGGAGTGTGCGTCCTTACTCGTACCCATCTCCTACCTGGAATTACATTACCAGCACTTTCTGTAGCCTTCCTGGGGTTTAAAATTAAACCAGAACATGAATATTGATGCCCGTATCCTTCTCCTGAACGCGCAGACAGCACACACACCACACCTGCGGGGTGAGGAGGAGGAAGGCAGCCCGCCGAGACGGGCACGGCCGGGTGTGTCTGCTGGTGTGGGTGGGGATGCTGGTGTGGGTGGGGATACTGGTGTGAGGGGGATGCTGGTGTGAGCGGGATGCTGGTGTGGGTGGGGATGCTGGTGTGGGCGGGGATGCTGGTGTGGGTGGGATGCTGGTGTGGGTGGGGATGCTGGTGTGAGCAGGATGCTGGTGTGGGGGGGATGCTGGTGTGAGTGGGATGCTGGTGTGGGCGGGGATGCTGGTGTGAGCGGGATGCTGGTGTGGGCGGGGATGCTGGTGTGGGTGAGGATGCTGGTGTGAGGGGGATGCTGGTGTGGGTGGGGATGCTGGTGTGGGCGGGGATGCTGGTGTGGGTGGGGATGCTGGTGTGGGCAGGATGCTGGTGTGGGCGGGGATGCTGGTGTGAGTGGGATGCTGGTGTGAGTGGGATGCTGGTGTGAGCGGGGATGCTGGTGTGAGCGGGGATGCTGGTGTGAGGGGGATACTGGTGTGAGCGGGGGTGCTGGTGTGAGCAGGGATACTGGTGTGAGCGGGGGTGCTGGTGTGAGTGGGATGCTGGTGTGAGTGGGATGCTGGTGTGAGCGGGGATGCTGGTGTGAGCGGGGATGCTGGTGTGAGGGGGATACTGGTGTGAGCGGGGGTGCTGGTGTGAGCAGGGATACTGGTGTGAGCGGGGGTGCTGGTGTGAGTGGGATGCTGGTGTGGGTGGGGATGCTGGTGTGGCTGCTGGGAGGTTCTCAGCCTACCTGCTGGTTCCGCAGCCCCGGTGCCCCGCGTGGTGCGGGGTGGCTGCGGTGGCTGCACCAGGCTCCCGCACGTCACCCGTCCCGTCCTGCCCAGCGTGTTCCCCCGAGCGCTGCCTGGGCTGTTCTGTCTCTAAATGACGGATCAGTCGCAGGATCATTGGATCATCGCACCCGACTCCCTGGCGGTGTCAGCTTTTGTTCCAGTCCCTAATTACTCTGGGACGTCTGTTCCCACGCTGCTCTCCAGCCCCAGCCTGGCAGACGCGTGGGCCATTAAGCTCCTGCCTGATTAGAGGCACGCTGGCGCAGTGCATTTGCTGAACCTGCTGCTCAGGCCCTCCGGTGCCTCTTCCCCCTCACGGTAAAAAATCATCTCCTCCAATTATTTTCTTTTTTTATCGAAAGTGTTGCAATAACAACGGTTCTGTGAGTTGCTTTTGCAGATAAATAGACCAGGGCCTGCTCCCGAAGCGAGGAAATGACTGTGCACACCTAAACAGGCGCTTCCCCTTCCTCCCTGAGCTCGCTGCCTTCCCTGGCTGTCTGATGGGCTCCTACAGCTCACCCCACACTCCTCCTCGCTCTGTTATCCACATTTTGCTCATTGTTCCGATAACCCGGCGAGATCCTCTCTGCCAGGGAGGGAAGAAAGGAACATGTGATTTTCCCCGACTGCTTGTGAACTCTGGAGCCGTTAGGATAATTCTGCTCACTGGGGCTCTGCTTTTACCCTCCAAACAGAGGTAAGGATCCGATCCCCCAAATGCAAAGCTCTTCCCAGAGGACAGGCAGTGCGGCATCCGCGGCGCCGATGGCTGGGGGTGGGGGATAGATTCGCTTCAGCGTGAAAATTGGGAAAACACATGAATTCATCGGGCAGTTTGGGGAACCCCTACATGTTCTGTTGACAAGAGTCGTATCAGACCTCGTCTCTGGTGAATGCATTAACCAGTGCAAAGCTGTGCCCAGCTCAGGGTTCACGTTTCTGCCATAAACCGCCAGCAGAAATCTGCCTGTAAGGCTTTTACTCCGGCCAAGTTCGGGTGCACTGAGCAGGGCCATGGGGAGGTTCAGCTGTTACACGCCGGGCACCTGAGCGTCCCTGGCCAGGCAGCTGCCAGCACCCAGAGGCTCAGGTGGCATCAGGAGGGAGGACGGGTTGTTTCAGAAGCTGTGGCAGAAATGTTTAATTTAAAAAAAGATGGAATAATCTGTCAGGTGAGTTTCTGCTCCGTGGTGGCCAGTCCATGGCCCCCACATAGCAACCTGCTGCTCGGTTTCCATTTTTGAGTGGCTGCAATCGCTTTTGTACAGTTAACCTGCCTTTTCTCTTCATTTCATCCTTTTATGCTCTCTGTGTCTGTCGTTTCTTTCTTTCCTTCGAGTTTCTCCCACCCATCTAATGCACCACCTTTGCAATTTCTCCCTCTTTACTGCCTGAGCCCCTCGTGCCTGTAACTCCTGCTCTCGAGGGAGGACGGAGGCTGTGTCGCGCTGCAGCCCTGTATGCTTTCTGGGTGGAGGTTAAAGAGGAGAAGAAATGTGGGAAGAGGACATTAGGAAGCATTTCTTCTCAGCAAGGGTCATTAGCCATTGGAAGGGGCTGCCCAGGGAGGTGGTGGAGTCCCCATCTCTGGAGGGGTTTAAGAAAAGCCTGGACATGGCACTTAGTGCCCTGGTCTAGTTGCCATGGTGGTGTCAGGGCACTGGTTGGACTTGATGATCCCAGAGGGCTCTTCCAACCTGATTGATTCTGTGTGATTCTGTGTGAGTTCATAACGAAGAGGAGATGGAGACGTGGAGCACCTCTGGTCAGGAAGCTGTTCTGTGCCTTCTGGTCACAGATTCGCGGTAAGCCTGAGTTGCATCATGTGGAGCACACCCATCCTTTGCTGCTTAAATTATGTATGGATCCAGCTACACAGATAAAATTCCCTGTAAGCTGGTGGTGCTGATCCAGGCTGGAAAAGGCTGAATGCTCGTTAAAGAAAAATGATGCTAACGACATGCTTTCCTCTGAGGATGCCGTTCAGTCAGTGCTGGTGTGGACTAAGCACTCATCATACGTCACAAATACATCGAATCGCTGCTGTCTGTGCTCAGATTTGTCTCGGTGGTGTCACTGTGTTACGGCATTCTTACATCTGAGCGTTGTCCTTAGCACTCGCCGTTCCTCCTGCTGAAGGAGCAGCTGATGTGCAGGCTGCAAAATGATGCTGTAACTCCATCGCTGGCACATTAGGGTTTTTTGACATTAAGACTTGCACTATAAATTCCAATTCTGTGTTCTGTCAGTAACTAACAAATGCTGAATTATCTCCTTCTTTAGACATACACCACTGGAATCCATTTAAAGTGCCTAATGATGTATTAATAAAGCCCGATTCTCCAGCAGAGCTCCTGAACTCCAGCCACCGGCGCCAGGCCCGGCGCTGCCAATCAAATTAGAGTGTCATCACTCCTCGGTAAATAAAGGTTAATTGGATGTACAGTCTGAAAGGATCAGGAACGTAAGACATATCTATGGCGGGTTTGTTCTTAATTGAAAGCCTGATATCACACCCCAGCTCCTGTGCACGGTGTTGCTGGCAGCGTCTGTGCCCGTTGTGGCACCGCCGGGTGAGTGTGTTCTGCGTTACTCGGGAGCTCTGAAAAAGTTCACAGACAAAATGTTTAATAGACTCAGCACTCTTGTGACCTGCTAATTCCTGCAGAGGGTGGGGATCTGAAGAAATTCTCATCTTTATTTCCCTACAAGACCTCTACACGCACATTTTTGCCAGGGGCTGGTTAGCTCTGGGTTAGGGGTGTCAGCTGTGCCTCGGTGGGTGACGGCAGCCCGTTCCCTTCCAGCCGTGGTTGGCCCTGCGCGGTCTGATGCTCGTGTTTGGGGGGACAGAGCACCCCCCTCCTCTGCTGAGTGCCTTGGGCTGCCACCATGCTGCCCGGCACCGCATCCCACCACCCTGTACCACATCCCACCACCTGGCACCACATCCCACCACCCAGCACCGCATCCCACCGCCCAGCACCACATCCCACCACCCAACAGGACAGGGCATGGGGCAGCCACCTCACCAAGCCATCCTGGGGCAGTTCAGGTGGCTCTCCAAGGAGCCTGTTAAAAAACCATAAAAAATAAGCAGCCTAATAAGCACAAACCCATAATTACATTAAATAACGTGCAGTGTAGCATGAGCTAGAGCTTCATCTCGATGCATCAGGGATTTTATTACGGAGAAGTCCATCCTGTTTTTCAAAACCCATTATTGTATCTTAAGTGCCTTTTCTCCTTCAGAGACTCTCTTTCAAACTGCCGGCTTTTGTTTAGTCTTTCTTTCCTAATTAACCCTTCTGAGATATTTGCTCCCTGTTCTGCTCTGGAGGCCTGACCTTTCATTGAAGACATCTGATATTTTAAAGCTCTGATTAAAATATTTCCATTAAGTGCTTTTTCAATGAACAAAAGGCTTTTGACATGAGCAAAAATGTATTATCTGAAATATTCGGCTTTGCTAAAATATATCAATTTGCCACAAAACTTTATTAACTGCACAAGCAAAAAACATCTTCAATAAGAAAATAGTAACTGCAGTGGAAAACATACGAGGGTTTTGCTGCTTGTTTATAAATGTTCATTTGAAAACTAGCAGCAATAACAGAAATGTAGAAAATCCAACTGAATTAAAACTACCTGTGGAAGACAAATACTGGTTTTGAGCATCATTACGTTCTGGTCACACCTTCCAAGGAGTCACAGCTGAGGCAGACCCGGAGCTGGCGGTGTCCGTCACGACCCACCCCCATGCCAGGGAAAACGCCTGGATTTTTGCCCTTAACTCCGAGCACCACCAGTGCCCACGGCGCACTTTGGGAGCTGCAGTCAGGATTAGCAGGTATCTGCCTCCTCTCCTCGTCGTGGAGAGCGCAGGGACGCAGGGGGAGCGGCGCGGGGCACAGGGGCTGGAGGGTGCTCCCTGCCCGCGCTGCAACGCCGGCTGCTTCCCTGCAGAGCGCTCGGCGAGAGCGAGAAACGTGTGAAATCCTCCAGCCATGCCAGGAATGGAAAAGGAGATAAGAGTCAAGTAGAGTGGAGATGTTTTTCCCCTACCACAGACTCTTTGGGAGCTGAAAAAATTGACTGCCATTTCATCCACTTTAATGCTGCAGGGCTGGGTACCCGCGGCCCGATTTTGAGATTGTCAGTGCTTTGTCATCCCGACGCTGCAATTTCAGAAGATGTGATGGGAAAGTCATATCCATGCCAGATCCTGGGTGAGATTCCGATGACACAAAGCTCGCAGGGTTCGGAGCCAAGGTCCAGGGCATCCCTTCCTCGCTGCCCTGCGCAGGGCAGCGACACCAGCAGATATTCTGGTGCGTGCAGTTAATTTCAAAGCAAGCTGTTTTTAAAACACACCTCCGTCCTTACTTCAGCTTATTTGACAATTCAGCTTAGAGCCCCTCTAGGGAAAGAAAACTGTTTTATTACAGCGTATTTAAAGACAGGCCAAAGCATCAATATTTAGACCTCAACAAAAATCACTCATGTTTTATACACCCAAATTTACATTCCAGTTTTGACTGTTGGGGGATGTGGTAGAGTCACCATCCCTGGAGGGGTTTAAGAAAAGCCTGGACATGGCACTTAGTGCCCTGGTCTAGTTGCCATGGTGGTGTCAGGGCAATGGTTGGACTCGATGATCCCAGAGGGCTCTTCCAACCTGGTTGATTCTGTGATTCTGTGAAGCTACAGAGAAGTAGGTGAAAGTCTTTATGTTTTTTCCTATCATTAAAGCCCTACTATTCCGGAGAACATAAAGCACAGTCAACAGAATGTCACCTCCTCTTTAACCATCGTTTCATGACCATAATGCTATCATTAGGAACGTGTTTCAAGTGTATGTGCAACAGCTTAGGGATTGTCACCTATAACGAATTCCTATCTGGGGCTTGTTTAACTATAACAATCTGCCTTCCTAGATTGTATTAGATCAGTGAATACACACTACTCCTCGGAATTAGATTTGTATAAGGAAAGATTAGCCTCGTATAAAGTAATGTTACATTTTGTTGTTCTGAGCTATACTAAATGTAAATCATGGCTCAGATACAATAATAATTCAAACAGCAAATGCAAAAGAAAAGACATAAACATGAAAAAGAAAGATAGGATATATAGGAACACAGTGCATTTGAAACTTGTTTTGAAAGTCAAATGCATACTTTTATTTACAATGCTCTGATACTATTCAGTTACCCAATGAGTTTCTGTGAAATAATATCATATCTGCACCTTTATGAACAGCACAGCCGGAGAAGAATGTGAATGAGGCAGCAATAACTCAGCAGTGTCAGAGAAGCACCCAGTAAAGAGGCACCGTCTCTCCCAGTTGTGCAGCAATGCAGAAATCCAGAAGTTTATGTAAGTTCCCTTTGGAGGAAGGGCTGAAGAAGGCGCTCCAGAAATACAGGTTGGTAACATCTCAAAAATAATTAATGCAACTCTACATTTAAATAGTGCCTTTATAAAAACAGAATTAAAATGGACTTAAAACACAACACGGAGACAGAACACTTTGACTACAAGCTTTTTACTTTTTACTTTTTTACCCCAGCTGTGGCGGGGTGTGAGGGCTCATCTCGCGTTGCTCACCAGGACTGGTCCAGCTACGCTGTGTGTCTCCATGTAGACCTCTTCTTTGTTGTTAAGCTGAAATCAGGCAGGTGCCTGGTCTTAGTTCAAGCTTGACTTAAAGCCAGTCTTTATTCAGGCTTTAAAATATGCTTGGGCAGTGTGAACATCTAAATTCACCCTGTAAGGTTCTTGCTGTGTTTCTTCTTGCACTCCTGCTGCTGCATGTCCCGTGCAGATCTGTTGTGTCGAGGCTTGCACACAAGACCTGTGTGGCACTGGAAAAGCCATCTGCTAGAACTTCAGCTTCCAGAAAGGTCTGTGATGGTGGAGCTGGAGATGCTCTGGGGGGAAGGAGGAAGAGCAGGTCCCTGCAGGGACCACTGGGTTATCATGAACTGCAGTCACCGACCCCCTGCCTGGTCTGCAGCAGCACGGGAATGGCTTCCCAATGCAGCTGGCCTGTCCTCCCAGGACTTGTGTGTGGCCTTTAGGGGAAGTGTTGTCCTTTCTTCCTCACAGCGTGCCCTGTGCAGCCTCCCCCCGCGGTGTGTCACGGCAGAATCCCCGCTGGTGGGATCCCTGCAACTCCCTCATAGTCTCTTCCCTCACCTCTTGGGCTTGTCCCTGCCCAGCTTCGTTTTGTGGGACGTGCAGCTTCTGGGCTTCCAAGGAGCTGTGACAAAAGAAGAGCACAAAGGTCTGGAGAGGGTCAGTGGAGCTGCTGAAGGGTCTGGTAGTCTCTAGCTCTTACTCTGACAAAGGGCCAAATGCTGCTTTTCCCCTTGTAACACAAACTAGTCCCTAACGATGCACGGTTTGGGTTAGTAAGAGCACTAACCAGTTCTCCTGTGTATCGGGTAAATCAGCCCTTCCCTCTCTAAACAGCAGTTTGTACAGATGTGTAAATAGAAAACGTTGTTTTGCTTCTCAAGGGATCCATTGTTTGGTGGAACAACAATAATAGTTTCCAAATGTATTTCAGCCTTAAAGCACGTGTATTTCTGCAAAGATCGGCTCTGCTTACAGGAACACAAAACCCCTCGGTAATTACCAGGAAAAGCTGACTCACTCTTCAAGGCTCCTCCGTAAGAGCCAAGATGGAGCTCTGCAAGTCTCGGGCTGAGCAAGCAGCTCCGATGAGGCAGCCTCATCACTTACGGAGCCTTCTAGATCCCTGAAATCATGTTGGTATTCTCCTTTAATATTTCATGGCATGCACTGAGCGCTCACGTTTGTAGCCATGGAATGATGGGCAGGAAGGGAGCTGTGGCCAGAGCCTGAAGGTGGGATCTTCTGACTTTCTTTGGGAAAGTTTAAAACTAAGATTAATTATTTCCTGGTCTCATATGCCATGTGTAATGAAGCTAAAATTTAAAGCGGCTTGTTTTTTAGGATATGGCTGGAGTGCATCACATAAACCCTTCCTTCAAGACCCAGGCTGGTCTTATAGTTTCATGGAGTGAGTCCTTTGGGAGCCCTCTTTTGGGGGCTGCTTTCCAACGAGGCTGGGATTACTCGTCCCTAAATGGGCAGTATCCAGCACGGTTATGCACGAGTGAAGGATCACTTGGTTTCTGTATTTCCCACAGGGTGCTCGACCATGCTCTTGCTCATGCCATTCTGGACACAGTACCAGGGTCTCATCCTGTCTCCATGGCCATGAGATGGTGGTGGTCAGGTGCTTTGCATCAGGGGACTCTGGAGGGAAAACCTTTCTGCAGTGGGGTACAGCAGCTTCAACCTCCTCCGTGAGAGCTGGCTAAACTTATATCTTTAGCAGACCTAAAACCAAATTTATTAGGCTTCGAAAGAAGCCAATTGTTTTCCTATCCCCTGAAACAAAGGCATGGGGCAGTATTCCCATGTTTGCAGACAAAACCTCTCTGACCAGATGGCAGAGCAATAGGAGAGGCTTTGGGCAGCTGCTGCTCCCCTGTAAACCGGAGGGACAAACAGAAGGTGGGCGTCCGGAGAGCAAACTCTGCACAGGATCCCAGGGTGGTAATAAATCACAAGGGCTGGAGCAAGGCCACGAATGAGAATTTAATTGCACACTTCTTGTGTTTCCTGAGATGGGATTATACTGGCCAGGAGTGCTTTCTGGAGGAAATGAAAAGGTGATACCTGGTGAAATATTGCTGTGAGAAGCTGTATGATGAGCTCTGCATTGAACAAACTTCTCCATTAACACAGACATGGTGCCTGAATCTATATTTTGAAACTTGGACGCCTTGAGTGCTTGCTCAGTGATAGTTTATCACCCGAGAAACACTGCACAGAACAAGCGTGGTCAGGCTGTGACCACCTTCTCCTCCTGCTGATTAATAGAAGATGAGGTAGGCAGGGGGTGATCAAGAATAGTCAGCCCCAGTATCCAGGAGGGTATTAGGGGCTTGTGTGTGTTTGACCTCCATGAAGTTAACAACAGATGGAGGTGACTACCTGCTCAGTCTGCTGCGTGCTAGAGACCTGTGATCCGCAGCCCTTAATAGCCAGCCCGCCCCAGGATGCGTGTGGAGGTGAAATGTAAGCCAACTGTTCATGCACAAACAGCAAAGGTTTTCAGACTTCAGTGTGGTTTGGAAATGTTTGTTGAATATCTGCATTGTCTGTCTTTACAGGGGCTAGAAAGCAGGAGGACTGATGGAAATAATTTGTCACTGGGTACTTGACTAAAAAAAAACCCTCTTTATCAGTAGGCAGACTAAAAATGACATGCAATATTGGATATATCTTCTTACTGGCCAACTCAGTCCGTTGGTACACAAGAGAAAGGCAGCTTTCTAACAAACTCCACCACTTCTGTGTCAGTTCTCTCGTAAGGTCTTACAAAGTCTTGAAGTGCCACCCTTTGCAGTGAGCTTGGCTAAGCATTTCAGACTATCTCTAAATTCTGGTTTATTTTGAAAAATTAAAGCAAGTCAGAACTTCTGTTCAGGATGCAGAGGATTTTATGGTACTGTGAAAGAAGATATCTGTAAGGAGGCCTTTTATAATACACCAGATAAAATCATTAATATAAAAAAATCAACGATATGAATAATTTGAATCCAAGGTTGTGGGGTTATTTTTACTTCAACTTTTGAAGGTGGTCCAAATATATTCCAGCAAAAGATAATACTTCTGTATCTCCACAGTGCCTGTCCTTGCTTGGCTGATGCAAAAAGCAAGCCAGTCTCGGGAATCAAGTAACAACTGTTGTCAGGGGAAAAGAGTCTTCTGTGCTGGATCTGTCTGCAGGCAAGGGTCTTGTTTTTGTTAGTTTTTTCTGTTCTCCTGGCAGGTTTTCAATAATTGTGTGTTTTGAGGCTGGGTGCGGGGGGAGAAATACTTTTATTGCAACAAAGAACATGTTTTTGGGAAAAGGCTATGGTGAAAGCTGTTGGTGACTAGTGCTGATCATAGAGATGGCCCTCAATGAGGATAACTACCAGTATTCAGGGAGAAGGAAATAGTGCTTAACAAAAAGGGGTGAAGCCTTGGGTTGGGTTGATCTATTCTAGAGCAATACTTGGTTCCCAGCAGAGCAATGCCCTCTGCCAGTTGTAGTCTCCTGTGTTTTCATTTAGGACTGGCTTTTAACCCTTTTAACATCTGAGTGCTTTCAAGAGAAAACATTGGGCACTACAGTTCAAGTCCATCACTGAGCTGTGCATAAATCAAGTATATGCCTGTTCTGCAAGTTTTTTTCATCCATAGAATATCAAATGTAATCAGGGCTGTTTAACCTGTGTTGATCAGCATTAAGTGTATTTTTACCTCTTCAGCACTTCGAATTTAATTGTGTAGTAGCATTGCACACACTGTCCAAATTTGGTGCCAACTGATTTGGGTCATTTGGCTGGACCATTTGAAAAGCTGGTATGTCTCTGGTGCTATTGCACCATTGAAATCTGCTTGTGACTTGATTGAAACTTCCCATATCTCCCACTGCTTATCCCAAGAAGAGGAAGAGGGGAACACACTCCATGGAGTGCTCTGTGGCACACGTAGTGACCAGGAGGGCAGATGGGGTATATACAGAGGCCTTGCAGGTCCCCACTTCATCTTGCCTTTCCTTGATGTCATACATGATTTCAGGGGCAGACCCGTGATGGGGCACAGGTAATGAGGAGGTCTGTGGTGGGCTCAGACCTGATGGGAAGGGCTGGTAGGTCCAGGCTGGCACGGGTGCTGCTGGTGTTGGTGCTGGTGGTGGGTGTGTGATTGGAGCACCCACGCACCGGCGATGAGGTGAGCACCAGCAGCGTGTGCTTCGTTAGATTACCTCCGTGCAGGGAGCTAAGAGTTCCTCTTGTCATTTATTCCCTGTTATCATTTCTGCTCAAAAGCAAGAGGGAAGCGTTTTGAAAAGAAGGTGAAAACCAGCAAGTTGCCTTCTGAAGCACATCTATTCCTTTGTGTTTTCAGTCGCACCTGCTGACTTCAGCAGAAAACGTGAGCTTCTACTGGGATTTATTATTTTCAGGAGCAGCAGAAGCCCATGGAGGAGTGGGTGGGCTCTGTTTTATGTTCCAAACCCCCACAGGCTCACTCACACTCTAATTCATACTTGCAGAAAACTTCCACTTATTTGAAAATCACATGATCGGGTTGTAAGTTCCCAGTGTGGAGTTGGCTTTTGCCCCTGTTGACATTGCTGCCTCAAGATTAAGGCAGAATTTAGCTCTGAGAAGCTTAACTTTTGGGTTGAACATGAGTCAGAAAAGCATCACCCATGTTTTGGACCTAACTTGAATTTCAGCATTGGTGAAGAGGAAAGGAAGTCTTAAAACTGTGCTTGAAAATTGCTGACCACCAACAAACATTGTATGTTTTGTATCTACATTTAGGATCAATTTGTAGAATCTAATGGTGGATTCAGCTAAATCCTGATCCAAATTAGAGTTTTGGTCTTGAGAACAAGCCCTTGGCCCTTTAAGGGGTGGTAGGAAAAGTAACTTCATGTGTTTTTAAAATAACTTTGTGTAACTCATTCTTTAATCTGCCCATTTCCATTTTCATAAAAGTCTTTTCTCCACAGTTATTAAACATCTTTAAAATATAATTTAAAAAATGTAATAACCTTTATCATCTGTTCTACAGCTTGCCTTCAGCCAGTGCACTACTTGTGAATACAGAATTTCAAATTAAATTTACTAATCTCACAGAAAAAGGATACTTTAGAAAATATTGCATTCATGGTTTATACTGCCACAGCAAGCTAAGAACAACTAATTCTATCAAGTAACAAAATAAATTATACATTCTCTCTCCTGGTTGAGCTAAAATATTTCACAAAATTATTGAAAAGCTTCTCATGTAAAACCAAAGGAAAATACCAATTATCCGCCCAGTGGCTGGCTGCAGATGAAGTGGGGCTGGTGGTGTCTCACTCTCAGGGTAACGGGACGGAGGCTAATTAATTCTTGGCAGATGAGGCCTGTCACGAGGCAATCAGGAGGGACAGGAGGAGTTCTTCCACACCTCGGTGGGTGCCGTAGATGCAGGTCTGCGATGTTCATCCCCTCGCTGTGGTCTCGACCCAGCGGAGCTCCCATGGCAGCACCACGGGGGGCATCTGCAAGGGCTGCAAGTGCAGGGGACTGTTAATGCACCCAAAATCTCTTCCCCTTCCAACACACACTGTTCATTCACAGGTTACAGGCAAATTCAGGTGCTCTCTGCAGAAGGATCACTACACATAAACACATGGACATTAAAAAAGGGGGTGTGTATATATTTATATATACTCTTTGCATACTGCAAACTGACAAAAAGTGACTTTGTCACGAGCAGGTGTGATTTAAAGACAACACCACTGGGATGTACTGTGACCAAAAGGACTGATGAGCTCCATTTGAGTCTTAAAAAAATTCTGGTGACTCTGAAATCAAGGTGTCAAACCAATGAAGTTAAAATCTTCTATAATGTCTGTCCTTTTGATTTCTTTTCCTACTGCATAAATGTCCAGCTATCTGAAATATAAAGAAATGCACAAGCCTGCCAGGCGCTCTCCTCCCCACAGGTCCCGTTGGCACGTTGCTGGGTGTCCGAGGCCAGCTGGACCGCAGCAGCCTCATCCCTGCCAGCCCATCCCCTGGATCCGGGGCCAGCCAGTGCTCCTGGGGATTGCAGCCTTTAATTAGCCTGATATATAGTTCCTGTCAAGGTCACAGAGCTTTCCCAGGGACTTCACAGAATCTCCCTTTAGCCTCAGAAAAGTCCCCAAATATTACAGGAGAAGTTGGTCCAAGAGACTACGGCCACTAGTGCGACGTTACGGGGTCTGGTAGTGGCTGGGGTAGAAAGGAGGCGAAATCCTGATTCTGATGAGTGAACGGGGACTAGGAACTTTGGGAATTCATTTCTGGCTATACAGAAGAGTTCAGAAAATTAGTTCAAGACCATAAGTGGCACCTTCCTCCCTCCTTGCTCTCCTCTCTGTGGGTGGGGGTTGATTTGACTTTTCAGGCTCATACCCATATGGTCCCAGCAATCTGGAGTGCCCAGCTTGGACTCTCCACCCTCAACACGACCTTTCCAAATCAGTTTTTGGTGGGTTTTCACCTAAAAAACTGGGGTAGTGTTTTGAGCTCCAATCAAATCTACACAGGAACACACGGGAGAAATTTATTTTTTCTACAATGTCATTTAACAAAAATCCAAATCATAGAATCACAGAAGGGTTTGAGTTGGAAGGGACCTTAAAGCCCATCCAGTTCCAACCCCCCTGCCACGGGCAGGGACACCTTCCACCAGACCAGGTTGCTCCCAGCCCCATCCAAACTGGCCTTGAACACTGCCAGGGAGGGGGCAGCCACAGCTTCTCTGGGCAACCTGGGCCAGGGTCTCACCACCCTCACAGCCAAGAATTTCTTCTTCATATCTCATCTCAATCTCCCCTCTTTCAGTTTAAAACCATTCCCCCTTGTCCTATCCCTCCATGCCCTTGTAAAAAGCCCCTCTCCCACTTTCCTGTAGATGCTTCAGGCACTGGAAGGTGCTAGAAGGTCTCCCCGGAGCCTTCTCTTCTCCAGGCTGAACAGTCCCAGCTCTCTCAGCTTTGGCTGTATAACAGGAAAATAATGAAGCTCCCCCTGCAAACAGCCATTTATAGGAATGAAGTCAGAAAGCATAACCCAGCAGCGCCAGCCTTTCCTGATTCTGTTCTCACTCCGTTTTGACGTGGCTGTCTGTCTGTCCGTGCTCTGAGTAAACTGCACGGAAACCAGACAGAAATAAACGGGGAGGAATCAGCGTGCTGAAAGCGGTGTGCTTTGATTTGTCCTCCCATTCAGCCTCTGCCTGTCTGGCCTCTGGAGCAGACCTTTATTTAACTGGGACAAGACTGGAAGGATCACTAGAAAGCACCAGGTTCCCATGTGTGTTCCCCCACCTCTTGGTGAGGAGAGGGTTGTCCGTAGGGTGCAGCTCTACCCTGCCAAAGTGGTCGCCTGCTCCTGTCAGGGCTCTGGCTGGTGCTTCAGAAGAAGCGAAATCAAACTCACCAATTGAGCAGCCTGGCTCACGGCGGGGGCGTGTGGAAGTGTGATCGTCAGGTGCTCTGTTGTGAAGGAGAAGATTTGTTAGAGGCAATTTCTTCACTCATAGCCCTGTCCTGCAAGCTGCTTCGCAGGGAGCTGAGATATATTGTTCACAGAGGGAGGGCAGATCACGCATCAAGCGGGCATTAAATCTGAGTGGCTCTTTGGGCAGACGCTTGGGCTGGGCGTGGGCACCTCTCCCACCCGTGTGCCCGCGGCGATGCTGCACGGCGGCGGATGCTTCGCCTCGCTCGGGCGCAGGAGGAGGTCACCTCTTCAAAATCAGCCTCTTTTGTGCTCCCCCGCTGTGGCTGCAGCTCTTGCAGAATAGATTTTTTTTTTTTTTTTTTCAGAAAAAGGTGCTCGAAAAAATATTCTTTAATGAAACGCTTTGGGGTATGTAATCAGAATTTTTTTAATGATTCATGTCATAAGTGCAAAGAATTTTGGCTGAAGTAAAAGGTAAGATTTTTTTAATCATCAACACGCTCATTATTCACTTCCCACTCTAAGCCAAGACAAGAAAAACAGCAGCTTTCTGATGAAAAGCAGAGGATCCATCAGGTCCCACTCACTTTTCATGAACTAAGAACTGATGTCAGTGACTGTCAGATTCAAGTGATTTTCTCCATAAATCTCCTCTTTACTTGCAGAAAGGGATCATTGTTCCCTAACACCGCACAAGGTTTTTGTTCAGGTTTGCTGTGTATAAAATTTAATGAGAACAGGCACAGAACACATCAAGAGCTGAGCATGTGTCAGTTAGGAAACGTGTGTGTTTGAAAACCTTTTCCTATAATTATCTACATTTCCCGTTACCTACTCGGGGATGATGAGGGGAAGGGGGCTGGGTGCTCGCTGAAAACAATAGCTTAGTACCTGACTGCCAGACACAGCCTCAAGCTTGGCCAGGGGAGGGTCAGGTTGGACATCAGGAAGCATTTCTTCTCAGCAAGGGTCATTAGCCATTGGAAGGGGCTGCCCAGGGAGGTGGTGGAGTCACCATCTCTGGAGGGGTTTAAGAGAAGCCTGGACATGGCACTTAGTCATTTTCCCCCCAAGTTATGGGGGGAAAAAAATTCCTATCTGCTTGAAAGCTGCTCCTCAGAACCCAGAGGCCTGGCCAGCCCTGGAGACAGAGGTGGTGTTGCCTCGTGCACAGGGTAGTAATTCACCCTTTGCCTCAAGGACCATCCAGAAATACAGGTAATTTTGTGGGTTTGCCCTGTTCCTCGTGTGCCATGGCACCGAAGGGTGGAGATGGTCAGGGTGAATTGCATGAGTGGAATAAAGTGGTTTTTTTTTCTCCCCATCTCCAATCTCTGAAGCATATGGTAAATATTTCATCTAGTTTGTGATTGCCTGCCACACTCCAGCAGTTCAGCAGGTACATTAATAAAAGGTGTGAGACGTGACCTAGGTACAACTGAAACACCCAGTGTGAAACCAGCAGGAACCCCATCGAGCCTGGAAGGCGCAGCCATCATTGGCTTCCTCGACTCTTACCTCTGGCCACCCACTCGGTGTGTGTGGCTTCTGAAGTGTTCATCAGCATTGTGTGTTAAGCTCAGTATTGAATTAATAAAAAGAGAAAGAGGTCGTGCCCATAATTTGTGTTTGGCATTAGGGAACTTGAAGGTTGTCAATAGCACTTTAAATTTTCCTTTCCAATCTATTAAGGTGTTTAATTTCATTTTAACCTTAAACAGTTAGGGTTGGTAGTAGCCATCAACACTAAATTAATACGGCTGTTTTGCAAGTCATTAATTGCTATGGCTGAATGGCAACAGTAGCTCAATAAAATAAAACTCTGATTTTAACGTCTCCCAGGTAGCGGATCTGGAGGGATGGGTTATGAAGCCGCGTGAAGTCGTCTGCAATTAAAGCTGAGTGATCTTCATTAACGGGCCTGCGCATGTGAAGCGCAGCCAGTGTCGTTCTCGCTGCCTGATTTACTGCACTTCATTTACCCAAGTGTGTACATCAAAGCGGAGGTAATTTCCCGTGCCGGGGCAGGGTGTGAGCACAGTGAAGCCCAGAGAGTAAATAATTACAACCTCTTGGAGATGCTTTTGTGCAATGACGTTTTATTGATGTTTCTTCCTGATCGCTCTCCGTTGAGTACACGAAGAATAAAACGTTCTGCCAAACGCCGGGAAACCATTTCAGAGAGATGATGTGAGCGTTTCCACGCTCTGTAGGGCTGAGAGGGTGGTGCGTGTGTAAGGGATCGCTGCTTCCTAAGGGAAGGCGTCACGGTAAGTGATGCAAATTGGCAGGATTACAGAATATAATGAATCCGAGGAAGATTTAAAAATATAATTGGAAAAGGTGTCAAAGAAAAAAAATAGTTAGTCAGTTTTATCTGTTATTGGGGCTTGAGCTTACATCCTACTAAGAAATGTACCCGTGCCAGGGAAGATGAAATGTGAGCACTATTACTGAGCAGTGAGCTGTGTAGGGGTGACTGCAGCACTGCTGTCGTGGGTTTTTGACTGTTCTTTAATTCCTAAGGGAAGAGAAAATCTGTTTCTTAAAAAATTCTCTACATTTTGATTTCCTTTATATTTCCTCATGCTAATGAGGCTTGTGTGATGTGAGGTGCGATTATGGAAAGCGAACTAACCGTTCCCAGCTGCTGTGTCTCTTGCCTGCAGAAACACCCACTGAGGAGCATCGCTGTGTGCCGTGCCTGGCAGGGAGCTGGGCAGCTCGCCAAGGGCAGTGTGGGACAGGGCTGGGATGTGGCGGTGTGACTGGTCCCCGTGCTGGCTGGCAAAGCCCCTCCTCAGCTGAGACCTGGGAGATGCAATCAAACTGACTTCCGAGACCACTTCCACTGAAGAAAGGGACCCTGTGTTCATTCATCTGAAAGGATAAGAGAAAAATCATTTCCTTGTAACAAGAAGACATGGTAAAGGGTGACTAAATGGAAAAGCTGAAGGCATTTAAAATGAAAATAAGGTTAAAAAATGTGTCTTGGAGAACTGTGTACTGAATCACTCGGGTGCGTGCAGTGTACATTGCTGGTCCTTCGCCAGCTTTGGAGAAGCTGATCGAAGCTTCTTACTGATGATCATAAGTACAACTCTAGAAAAGAAACGTGAGGCCTTTAGCATAAAAATAAAATATTTCATAAGGTTTGAATTTATTCCCATTGTGTTTTTTTCCTCTCAAGTACAGTCATAATGTTAAATGGGCCTGTGGCCATTTCTATGTTTGCTGTGATAACTATTGCATGGGAAGTTCTATAGGAGCTCTCTAGAGGAGCTTCCTGCAGTTTCACATTCCCTTTAAGGTTATATATTTTAATCCAAAACAAGCAGACAGACGTGTCTGGTGTTAGAGCAATGAGACCTTTGAAAACCAGGGCAACTTTTTCAGAACCAATTACAAACTCCTAAACTTTGCTGCCTGGTGCCCCAAACGCCCCGAAGAAGAGGAGTGATCACACGACGAGTTTTGGCTGCGCTTCCTGCGGTCCCTCCTGCAGCCCGGGGCGTTTGATGGCTCTGAGGAGTGGTTTGGGTGTTCCCCAAGTGGTTTGGGTGCTACCTGAGTGGTTTGGGTGCTCCCGGAGTGGTTTGGGTGCTCCCTGACGGGCACTGCAGGTGCTGGCTGCCCTGTAACCCCCTGCTCCAGGACAGGGCACGGCATCCCCCGTACAGCCCCGGCGGGGACCATCCCCTCCGTGCCCGGCAGAGCAGCACTCTGGGCTTTAAAGATTTTATTGAAATCCGTTTCCGCTGGGAAATCCGGATGAGGCTGAGATTTGTTTCATTAGGAGAAGACAAATGGAAATAAGATAAACCTTTACAACGGGGATCTGAGTGAGAGATGAGGCACGCAGGGCACGGTGCTGGCAGCAGCTTTGACTCGCAGGGACCTTCGCTCCAGCCGTTTGCAGCTGTTGAAGTGATGGGTGTAATGTATTTTTTAGGCCTGTAAAAATTAACTATATCTTAGAAAATATGCATGCTGTGTACTTACTGTAGCAAGCCCTGTACCAGGGCAAGGGCAAGCGTGGAAGGGGCTGAAGCAGCGAACACCAGCCCAGCCGGGGTGAGCCCATAAATCAGTTATGTGAAAAAGGGAAAAAAAAATGAAGTTAAAGTTGACCTGGCTGTCATTTGTTATGTGACAGGTAATAGCATTGACAAACTGACAGATTTAAATGGTAATAATATTTATGAATTGTGTTCTTATTTCTCCACCACCTCCCACACCAGGGCTTTAACCCCGGCTTGTGTTTGGCTGGGATCATTGCTGCAGAGCACAGCAAACCGCTTGATTGTAATTAGCGTTGTAACTGCTGCCGTGGGGATGGCAGAGAAACAGGCAAACCCTCTTGCTTTTTTTCAAACAGATCTGGAAAAAATCAGAAGCATTTTAGCACTGAAGATGCTAAACGGGGCTTAAATTGCTCTTTATTCACGGGACAATGAGTGGCAGATGCCCATTGATAACCGTAACGTTGATGCAGCCACTGTGTTGAAAATGTTTCTAAAGTTGCTGAAGAAGCAGAAAAAAAAAGTATGTTTCTTATTGGAATGAGTTTTACCTTTTCATCTAGAGACGGCGTACAGCTGAGGAGCCTCTCAAAAATGCCAGGAGCCTGAACGGCACTGTAAATAGATTCCTGAATCAAATGTAAATTAAGTTTTCTGCTACATTTCTGTAATAATCCATCCAAAGAGGAGCAGAAGCTAAAAAACCGCAGTAACAATGGGATAAATTATACAGTTCCCCAATTTTTCTAGCACTGCTGTTAGCATAACACTAGATTGATGTTGTACCTATTTTGATTTCTGCTGCTCGAACAGCCTTTATTGCGGAGAGGAGGCACACACATTTCAATATCTAATGTATTTTGTGAAATATATGGAGTGCTGTGCTAATCTGACCTTTTCAGAATTTTTCATTTCAATTGGCTGGTCACTCCCGTCCTTTGCAACAGGTTGGGCTCCGCTTTTAATAGGAAGAGGAGGAGTGCGATGGTCAACCGTTCAAAATACTGAATATTAAAAAGGTCAACAGAGTATGGCATGGCAAAGGGAAAATGAGACAATACAACCCCAGGTACCTCATTGCAGTGACAAAAATTGTAGCAAGAAGAGAAAATGTCACAACATGAATTCATTTCCAGGAAGGGACGGGGGCATGGTGTGGAATGGCTCTGTCCTCGCCGCAAAGCAAGACTGCATTCCTGCACACTGCACAAAACCTTAGCAATATGAAGTTGCTTGTGTACCAGTCAAAGGTATTTCCTCATAATTAAATTAAGTTTATGCAAATTATGCTGTTACATGGCCACAGAAACATGGCAAATGTGGAAATTCCGTATTATGCTGTATTTCCTTTTCTCCATGTGTTGTGCTATCCTGGGAACCTCTCGTTCCTAAAGAACAGAGCCAGACGGGTTTAACAGCTTGTCCTTTCCCTTTGTTCAGCCATAGGAGTGAAAATAAAAAAGGATTAAAAAAAAAACAGAACGTAAATTTTTAAAAAAAAATAGTTTTAGGGGGAAAAAGACCAAATCTGAATGGTTGTAAAATGTAAAATTTTTACTGCAAATAAAGCATAAGCTCCTGCTTTCTGAGCCCTCCTGCTCAGGGCACGGCTGGCACAGGGGCTGGAGCCCCACATCATACAGCACGTTGCTTGGTCCCGGTGTGGCAGGGCTGAAGGCAGCTCCTTCACTGGAGGAGGTGGCCAAACTCCTCAGTTTAACACCTTCCTTGGTTTGCTTTCATTTTTTCTGTCCCAGGTGCTCCTCGATCCATTTCCAATCCCATTTTCCAGACCCAGGGCTAATATTAAACGAGGGCTGTTATTTTAAAAACAGCATTGCACGGAATGACTCATCCTTCATTTCCTGTCATAATCATTTTTAATACTTTTTTTCTCCATGATAATTGTTATGTGGTGGGTTTTTTCCTCTCCCTTTTCAAATGAAGTATTTCTGGTTGCTTTTTTATGTTTTTAAATTTAAAACTCCTGTGTCATCAGCCACCATTCAGCCCCCCTGGAAACATGCTTTAAGCCACTGGAGGAGAATGAGAGAAGCAGGCAGTACCCAGAGGGGGGCTGGCGTTTGGGGGAGCGACCATAGGTCATGGTTTTTCTACGGTGGGTCTGATCCAAAGCCAAAAAAAAAAAGAGAGGAGAGGAGAGGCTTCCTAGCCCCTGGAGAAGACTTTAGATCAGGCCTTTATAAACCATTCCCCCGCTTCTCTGCTGGAAGTTAATTATTACAGCTTGCAACTCAAGAATTTTGTTCGCAGTCGTATCCTAGTTGTATTCTCAGCATAGCTGAATGGCAAATTATTCATTTGCTCTAATCACAGTGGGGTTAGGATCTTTGGTGTGCAAGTGACAATATTAATTGCCTGGCGTGTGGTCTTCTGAAGAACAGAAGTCAGAAAGAATGATTCCACACCCCAAGTCATTAGGAGAACAGTGTCATTCATTATCTGTGTGTTATTATTGCTAATGACATAGTAATAGACTCCATACTAACAATAAATATCTTTTTGTAAGCTCAGTGTTTGGCTTAACAGCCCTTGTAGCTCAAAGGTGGAGGCTCATGCCGTCCTCAGCCGCAGCCTGCTCACGCGGGGAGCTGCCCACGGCACCGTCCCAGAAGCAAGCCCGTTGTTTGTATCTCCAGGAACAACTACCTGAAGGGAGGTTGTAGTGCAGTGGGAGTCGGCCTCTTCTCCCAGGCGACCAGCGCTAGGACAAGAGGACACAGCCTCAAGCTTGGCCAGGGGAGGGTCAGGTTGGACATGAGGAAGCATTTCTTCTCAGCAAGGGTCATTAGGCATTGGAAGGGGCTGCCCAGGGAGGTGGTGGAGTCACCATCTCTGGAGGGGTTTAAGAAAAGCCTGGCCATGGCACTTAGTGCCCTGGTCTAGTTGCCATGGTGGTGTCAGGGCAATGGTTGGGCTCGATGATCCCAGAGGGCTCTTCCAACCTCATTGATTCTGTGACTCTGTGAAATGAATTTCTCTCCTTTCTGACATTTAGAAGTGTTTGATGTGGTCACACCTCTGCTGCTGGTCTGTCACCAGGGCCCCCAAGCCATGCCCAGGGGAGTGGGACCCTGTCCCCCCGCTGAGGGCATTGGTGAAGAGCCAACCACTGGATCCAAAACCTCTGTCCTGACCTCAGAGGGAATCTGCTCTTGGAAAAACAACATTAAGAGACATTTCAGCACTATACCCTTTTATTTCCAGCCACAGGTGTACTGAGACAAGTCTGGTGGCACAGTGGAATACAAAATGATTTATTAATGACGGGAAAAGCTGCACCCTTGAATATATCCCAAAGCAAGTTCCAAGTTATTGAGGCAGGGTCATTACCATCCGCTCTATTAGCAAGACCTGGAAAATAGATATTTTAACTTTAATTGAATTTCATATAAGTTGCAACCTGGCCTTTAACAGAGAGGCTTCATTTTAATTTATCACAGACCCAGGCGTTTGCTTCAGGCTCACCAATTTAGTCTCCAATGCTGTTGAAGACATTTTACCCCAATTGCATTCTGGCATCAAATGCAGAAACCTTAACTAGGAAGCCAGCACGGTTTTGCTTTGGTGTTTTCTAATTTAGATGTCACGGTGCCCAGCAGGGACCAAACGCCTGGCAGATGTCCTGGTGACTGTCCGTGGGATGCTTCCGTGGGGACGGAGGGCCACCATCTGAGAGCTCCCACAGCGAGCTCTCAGACCATTTTATTTGGGAAAAACGTATCAGAGGAAAGAACAGTAAAGATGTGTTAATGCCCCTGTAGGACCGTGTCCAGGTCAGCGCCCCAAACCGCTTTCCACATGCCTGTCTGTTCACTGGGGTGAAAGCTGGAGCAGGAGCATCCCTCCCCCCGGCTCCCACCCAGCCCGAGGCCTGGGCCCCTCTGCAGCGAGCCAGCAGAGGTGTTCAGTGTCCCAGCACGGCACAGGAGGAGAAAGGCGTGATTCAAACCGAAATGGCACGTGGAATTGCAGGAGCTGACCGTGCATTTTTAATCCATGTATTAAATTATGCCATAGAAAAGCAAGTTAACGTTATAACCGTAGTGGAACTGTTTGTAACTTGATTGTTTAGAAAACAAATATTTCATATTGCATTACAACGTTGAATTATTTATTTACAGCTCAAAATACCTGTGTTATTTGTGCTAGCTGCTATTACAAATACCGAATTAATGTTCATTTATTTCACCACTTATGTTGCAAGGATTGTATTATGACTTTATCAATTGGCTTTTCTTTTTTCAAAGAAACTTATTTCAATCCAATTTCTTATGTCGTGTTACAGATAAATGAAAGCAAAGGCCCCCCATATTGTATGTGAAATCTCTAATACCACGGCTCTAGAGTAATGCCTTAAACAATCAAGCTAAATATGTCAAGGGACTTTTTAATATGCTGCACTGATGAAGCAAGAGTATTAAATTTATTCAACCATGAAGAAGGTTCTGATTATCATACACCTCAGCTGTGCTGGTCTGTGTTGACCATGAGCAAAAAAAAAAAAAGAGAAAATGAAATGTGATTAGTTCCTGATGGGTTGAAATTCCTTTAATACATGTCACGTGGAGGGAATTCATATTAAGTGCTTCCATCAAGAATTTTTTTTCATATCTATTCCACAACACAATGAATCAGTGTCTCCAAAGTGTGATAACATTCTTATCAATACCTGAATGGAAACATATGGGACAGCACAATTATTGCTGTTTTGTTGTCTGCTCAGTTAAGTGGGATATGTATTGTGTGCACCTCCAGCGCCTTGTAAACAGCCACACCAATTTCTACTCTTGAAAACAAAAGCGATGATTGCTTTGTGCCATTTCTTTGCCAGTAGATTTCATTGTGCAGATTTGGCAAATTGATTAAGCTACATGATTTTAAAAATTATTTTTGAGCGGAAGCTTAACAGAAGCCTGTTTTTAAGACCTTAGTTAAAAAAAAGCTGTAATGCATTTGAGTGAGACAAGATTATAATATGCATATGCTGTTGTCAGGAGATGGAAAAATTATAAGTTTAAAAGGCTCCTTGTTAGTGAGCTGGCTTCGGCAGCCCCGCAGCGCCCAGTCCCTTAGTTTTAAGAAGGGCTCTAGTACCCGCACGCACCGTACAGGCGTTTACACGTGAATTATCCCAACGCCGGGTTTCGCTTCGCTGCCTCCGCAGCTCTTTCCCACGGGCTCGTCGCGGTACCTGTCCGTGAGGGGGCACAGACGCTTCACAGGACTCACGAAGGGCGAAACTGAGTTAAAATGTGGAGCGTTGTTAACCCGCGGGGTAAGAGCGGTGGGACCGCAGTGGGAACGGGGAGCCGGGGGGAGCCGAGCTCCGTGCCGGGGGTCCCCGCTCCGCCCCGCGCCGGGCGTGCTGCGGGGGGAGCGAGGTGCTCCGCACAGACAGCGGGGGCTCGCCACCCAGGGGATGAGCAACAGCAAAGGGCACAAAGCCCTCGGCAGAGGCCGTGTGTCTGCAAAAACGGGTTGGATTTTAATCTGACTTTACATTTCTGACCCTAGCGAAAAGTCGGAGCGCTTCAGACATACAGAAAAGCTGTTGGCTTCACCGGTGGGAAGTGTCCTGAGCGATTGGTGCAGCGCCTGACTCAGAAAGCTCCACCGAGGCTCTAGGTTGGAGTGAGCCCGGGTGGGCAGTGCACGGACCCCCGGGACAGGCTTGGGGCAGCCAAACGGGGGGTCCCGGCTGCGGGAGCCCCTCCTGCACCGGCAGCGCCCAGGGTTTGCCGTCCGTGATGGAGCGCTGCCAAAGGGCCTTCCCGGGGGATTTGGTAGGACACGTGGTCAGTACAGTGAGGGTTTTTGCAGTCTTACATTAAAACGTGAAAGTTTAGCTGGATGGGTGATGGGTTTTATGCAAATCATGTAACATCGAGCTGGCTGCTCTGCCTGAATCCCACGTATGACAGATGAGAGAGCTTGAGAATTTGTGTATTTTAATGGCGCTGGTGCTGAAGATGATAAATGCAGTCTTCATCCAGCAACTTCAAGGTTCACTTTTTTTTATTTTAAGGGGGACATGCATATGGTTAAAAACACTTGCAACATTAATAATAACTTCCCTGCAAGAAAGATTGATACACGCAGCATAAATACTCATGCAGCACACACAGCTCCTGGTAGACAAGTAGTATTGCTTTTGCCTTCAATATTTGGGCAGAAGATTGAAGCCCAAGTAAGTTTTTTCCTCCTTCTTTTCAGAAGAACGTGCTCCAAAGCTATTATTTCGCTTGCACCTCGCTGATGACCGCACAGACACCATGTAGCCCTGTTTCACCCTGTTTCAGAAGAGGGCTGGAGCTTCAAGCAAATAAATGTTCTCCTATTATTTGGTTTCTCCTGTGTTCATGGAAACAAAAATTGCATGAAAAAATACCTGACTTCGCTATCAATTCTTACTCCCAGTAGAACCACAGGCAGGACTCTCAGCTCTGGCCTGCAAGGGCTCACTATTTAGTGGTCTGTGAAACATTTCACAACCTGTTAATTCATTTACCTCATCACTCAGATGAAAAGCAGGAGTCTCAGATTTTCAGAGCTCCTCATGAGGTCCTTCCTCCTTTCCAAAGATTTTTTTAAGCAAGGAAGAGTGTTATCCTCGGTGATGTTATGAAGATAAAGGCAGATGCAAAGGATAAGCACAGGAAGGGCCATAGTGGTTCCCACCAAGTGCCTCTGGCTTGGGACCTGCAGAGGAGCAGAGCCAGCCATGCCGCCTGGGCATAAACGCCCCACACATCAGGGGCCTGTAGCTTCGAGGTCCTCTAGACCTGGGGCTTCTGTCTTCTTGTCGAATGCGTCTAATGTCTTTTCTCTAAGTGGTTTAATTGCTCTTGGAGATCCCACAGCCTGTTGCTGTCCTCCATGCTCTGTGGCTTTGAGCTCTATCATTTGCCTCTGATCATGTTGCCCTCCCTGCTGTTGATAGTCAAATGAAACAGAAATGTGTTTATAAATCTGCTCTGATTTAATTCAGGTTTTTATCAACTACATCCAAGAGTCAGTTCTCATCTTCAGCTTCGTTACAGCACAAGAGGAGGCACACCTTCAGAAGAGATGGCTACAGGCATTTGCCTTTATGAGGATGTTTCAAGCAGGTACTTTTGAACAAACCCTTTGCAGCTCATCGCTGCGTGAAGCTGGGTGGCCGTGGTGCCTAGAGAGATGGAGTTCTGGTCAGGGAGAGGACAGCTTTATTTGCTTCACCTTGCAGAATCCTGGTGGGGGGATTGTGCACTTTTGGGAGCTCTCCCCTTGGGCAGAGATGAAGTAGATTGCATGAACTGGGGAAAAAAAATGATGCAAAGAGGATCAGTAGGAAACAGCCTCACACAGAATCACAGAATCAATGAGGTTGGAAGAGCCCTCTGGGATCATCGAGTCCAACCATTGCCCTGACACCACCATGGCAACTAGACCAGGGCACTAAGTGCCATGTCCAGGCTTTTCTTAAACCCCTCCAGAGATGGTGACTCCACCACCTCCCTGGGCAGCCCCTTCCAATGGCTAATGACCCTTGCTGAGAAGAAATGCTTCCTAATGCCCAACCTGAACCTCCCCTGGCCAAGCTTGAGGCTGTGTCCTCTTGTCCTATCACTAGTTGCCTGGGAGAAGAGGCCAACTCCCACTGCACTACAACCTCCCTTCAGGGGACAATCAGGGTGCTGTTCCCTATTTGAGCAGTTTTTATATATGTGGTAGAACGGCATTAATATCTTGATTCATGAAAGTGAAACCTCCGTGGTGTTTCCTCCCAGTGCAACGGTAATTAAAGCTGGGTGAGGCTGCGATGGCTGTTTTGGAAAACCTCCCTGTGCCCAGGAAGGGTTCGTGTAGACAGGCACGAGCGGGTGTCCTGGCAGGGTGGGCAGCTGCTGTTCTCCTGAGGTCCCCTGGGAATAAATATGGACAGCGATGTGCCGAGCAGAAGCTGGGTCTCGTGTCGTTGTTAAGGAACCCGGTTAATATTTCGGTAGGATTCAGACAAAAGCAGAGATGAAAAAAAAAATGACAGATCCACAGTATCATGGAAAAATATTTGCTGATTGAGAGGCATGGAGCTTTTTTTAAAAAATACAAGGGACATCATTTGCGACTTGTTCTTGTGAAGAGAGAACTCCCATGACAGATTTCAAATCTTCGGCACAGCTTTGTAACTGTATCAAAGAAAAGCATCAAAGCGAGGACTTTGTTCTGAAAAAAAAAAGGCAGAAAAATAATCAATAGAAACCACAACAAAATATAAGATCAGGATAATCATGTTGTACCATCAAAAAGGTACAGTTTTTGTGCCTTTTGTGATGTTTTCTTCGTGACAGTTTGGTCTCAGTGGCTCAGTGAAAATAACTCGCTTGTCTTGTGATTGACAGGAAATTTAAATGCCAGCAAGCAAATGCCAGTAGGAAAAAGATCTCAGCTCCCATATTGCACACCTTAATGCAATCTTGGAGCCGACCGGCTTCCTTGTGAGTTGATGGGTAATTGGACCCATATGGCACCCAAAAAAGTGCAAATTTGGGTTTTCAGTAGGAGGAGAAGTTACCTGGGAAACTGTCTACGTTTAGTTACTTATCAATATTCAGTGCTATTGCCGAGGCAAGATAAAGGAATAAGATGGAAACTTGAGAGCTTTAGATAAAATAGGCCAATAAATGCATCAAGAGAGAATCTGACTCTGCAGCAGTTTCTCCTGATATTGAACTTCAGTCCTGACCATCATAACAAAAATAAATGTCAACTGTGTTTTCTGTAACAGCAGCACTGAATACTCCATATATGAACACTATTAATATCATTGCTTTTGGTAGTGGTTTTTTTTTTCTTTCTACATGTTTGATTAATGAACTTACAAGTGTTTACTTCTTCATTTTTTCTTTTTTTTGGTACTCACCTTTCCATCAGTGTATCTCTGGATGAATTGCCAATGAAGGAACAAGAGCATCTTAGATGCTGCTGGGAGTTCAGCTGAAAATGTTCGACACTATAAAGACAGCAAAACTGAATTATGGGCAGCTCGTTCTGCTTCAAGGGTCACTAGCTCCATGAAGACACCTAAGAACTAGAGAAGTAAGTGGAGCCAGGTGCTCCCTTCCAGCTGCTGGAGTGGCGGCGCGAGGCTCTGAGCCCGGACTGAGCGCTGGTCGCTGAGTTAACGATGTGCATCCACGGGGTCCCGCGCTGGGCAGGCTTCTGGATGGGAGAAAAATAATTGTTTTCCTCGTGTGTGTTTTGATGTGCGGCGTGTGTGTGTGCTGGCACAAGCCTCTCATTAGTGGCAGACTGTCTGTGACTACAATATGGGCAAAAATACTTTCTTTCTGTCTGCTTTATCTGTAAAACAATGAAAAACTTTAATCATAAAAAAGGAAGGGCCAACAGCCTGCTTTTGTGATACAGACTTTTTGATTATGTTTGAGACTGAGAATGGCTCTTGTTAAGAAAAACTGGTTTATTGCAGCGGGCTGGGAGATGAGATAAGAGTGAAATACCAAATGCGCTCACACAGTCACAGAATGTGTGAAAAATTGGAATGATAAGGTGTTTGGGGCGGGTTCCTGCTGGGGTGATTGAGGTGCGACACTGCGTCATAGATGCTGGAGAAGTTGAGGGAAGCCGCAGTATAATCAATTAAAATCGGTGCCACTGCGCCTGGACAGAGCTGACTAAAAGCAAAATATAATAAATAACTTTTTTCTTTACTTTTTGTCAAGGTTATGACTTGACAAAACCCATCATTATAACTTGTGGGATTTGTGGCGAGATAAATGGGGGACTTCAGTTAATGCTCCCGTTATGCCCCCACAAGAATGCTGAGCAAACCCCCCCCTCCCTGGCACAGCACTAACGTTATTTCTCAATTACTTTTCGTTAAGCAAATATGTAGTGTGCTTTAAGCACTGCATCCAATAATGATGTTGAACTCTTCCCTACTGCGTGATGGCTTTCTTACAAACCCTTTCATTATACCTGTCATATGAACTTTAAACACTTGGCAATGCAGTCAGAGCGCGTTTGAAAAACACAGATTATTTTTACACACGCCACCTGTTAGAGAGCGTTTGGGAGTGCAGAACTGAATGAAATTGAGGCATCCCACGTGGAAAAGACGGTATATGGAATGGCTTCGGCAAACAACCTGGCATTTTTTTTTAAAAGAGACAGAAGTACCAATGTTTAACACACGTACACACATATGTTGTCTGGAAGGTTTTGTTGTTCACACACACAGCTGCAATTTATATGCTGGGAGCTGATATGTTAGAAAAACAGTATCTCGATTCTCCTTATGTCAAGGCATTATTTTAGATAGAATTCTAACAAATAATGTCATTTCTCATTCTCATTTATTTTAGCAAATAATTTTAGGGATGACTGAATCCCTTCCAGAGAATGCTGCTGCTGTATAATGGGACTAATTAAGAGATTTTTGGATGTAAAAAGTATTCAAATACTTTACAAGACCAGCTTTAAGTAAGCACATGCTTGTGGAGCATTTCCCTCGCTCTTGCAGGTGTTACACAAGGCCACTCTTCTCCATCTCTCCTTCTACTGGAGCCTGGAGGAGGGAGCTCTGGAGTGCTGGGGCTGCAGCTCTCCCAAAGGGGGTTGCTCACATTTCTGCACTAGCAGCAAGGACAGGACGTTAATTAGCACGGCCATCCCCTCTCATTCCTTCCGACGGGTAGGAAAGCCCAGCTCCTTAGGGAGAAGTCACTAAGTTGTCTCTACGCAGGCTGTAAGTCCTCTGAAGTGCTGACGGACACAAGGCTCTGTTTATGCCTCAGCTACAGCTAATTCAGAGGATTCGGACACCTCAAAGCTTCCAGTTGATTATTTTCTGTATGTTAGTTACATTTCAAAGTCAAATGATTTTTCAGTGAAAAATTCTATTGTCATTTAAATTGGGCTTGTTGTAAAACATCAAATAAAGTTCAATAAAATTTTGTTTTTAAAACACTGAAATCAAGTATTTCAGTAGAGTTGGCTTATTTCATTTCAACAGTATTAATGGAATGTTTTTGATCTTCAATTTCCAAAGAGCTTGTCCAAGTGAAGTCATTAGTGCTTACACTTAAAAAAAAATAAGACTTTTGAAGATTAACATCGTGACAACATTTCAATTCCATTAAAACAAAATATTTGTATTAATTCAAAAGGACTTTAAAAATGTGTTATAAATTTCAAATTCTTTTAATTCAAGTTTGAACATGGAAAATTGATTCACTGAAACAGAAAACACAGATCCTGCACAGATACCATGTGAATTATCATTTATTAAGTCCAAACCAAATTTTGCTTTAAAGTGAGTGATGATTCAAAACTTTAATTAGAGTAAGTGGGTGATTCAAAAGAAGCTATGCTCAAATAATTGACTTAAATTTACAATATTACTAAATGGACTTAATATGTGCATTCTTTAACTCTGCCTCATGGATTTCAGTTCATACTCTTTTGATAGGACATTTAATCTTTCTCATTCAATTAGAGGAATTGAGATAGATGCATTTCTTAAGGAAGGTCCATTTATAGTTTTTAATTTAGGGTGATTTATTTGTGGGTTTGGGGACAAAATGAGCTTGTTCCATTGAGTAGTTTCCCAAGTTTTGACAAGATGCTGCTCACATGGATGCTGGATTTAGGATTTCTTCTGCCCCTCCCGACCCGGTCGGCGATGCAGGTCCCTGCAGCTCCTGTCCCGGGCTGTCAAGCAATTATTTTGTTTTCAGTATAACTAGTAGTTAAAATAATTTGGTCGAACTCTGCGTTCCTCATATCAGCAGACATCTGATGTAAATTTCCACCCGTTGGTAGGCTCAGCTTTATTTTTTCTGATAATATTCTGTCTTTTTACATTATTCAGAAGATCTTTCTAGCTGTCTTAGGTGGTCCCCTTACTGCTGGGACAGAGCACAAGGCAGGTGTGCAGGGCTCACCATCTCAAAGGCTCAGGTTAGGGTACAACAGGTCCTCCATGCCCTGATGGATCTATAAACTGCTTGTTCCCCTCAAACACCTGAGACTTATGTCAAGAGATAATGCTTCCCTTATCCTTTAAATCCTTCTACCTACAAAAAGTGACAGCTGCTGATGAAATGACAATATGAGCCAACGAGTGACCGCTGCAGGCTGTCAGTTGGGATAACTGGAGGGCTTGGAAGGTTTAATTTCAATTTGAAATTATTTTATATGGGAAAACCATGAGTGATAGGGTTATAACAGCAGCTGACAAACATGAGCACATCACATTTGTTGCCCATTAACTAACTCTTTGCCTTTCTTCCTTTTAATGTCACATACACTTCTGGAGTCATGTGTCAGTTTAGATCTTTAAACTTCCAGGGAAGAGGTACTCCTGGTGTTTTCTTTCTGCAGAGCAGCAAACACAGAGGGTCACCAGCTGACACTGCTATCTGCAAGCTGTAATACACTGGCTCGATTTAATCTCTGAGAAAACGGGTAAGCGTGATTGCACATGACATCCAGATTCCCTCTGTTGTCAAATACATCCAGAATATGGTGCAGTTTGAATTATCAGAAGGATAAAAGTGTGCCAGGCTAGTCAACCTCGCTGTAAATTCTGTATTTTTCAGAGTTTAATAGAGTAGCCTTTTAAGAGGTCTCATCCTCACACAGCACTACTATGGAGAGGGTTTGGTGGTTGTTTATTTTTTTATTTGGAAGTTTGGTACAGCCACAAAAAGTTTTCCCTAGATTTAAGCGTTGCTTGTTTCTGCTGTGTTACAGCAAGCTTCTGTTCTCTACTCCTAGCTCGGAGGAGCCGGCAGGTTTTAAGGGTATCTGCCTGGCTTCTGCAATTTTCCAAGAGAAGCATTTTGATTATAGAGTAATCTGAGCTGAGGAGGCTTTGGAAATGAGCAGTGTTTGAGCCTTCACCGTATTTCCATTGCTTAGAGTGCCCATCCCTTTATTTTTCACTTGTGATTCTTTAGCTAACATGACGTTAATTGTGATTGGAAAATGATTGAGCCTGCGAGTTGTGAGCCTGCTCTCGCTTAACAACATAGCGAGTGTCGCTTTGATTAGATTGCGCTCTCCTTTCATTACTGAACAACTTTAAGCTTATAAAGGAGTTAGAAGTGAATAATATTTGTGTTGAGAGACTCTTTCCCGCACACGAGTGAACAGATGTGTGAAAGCCAAGCCTGCTCTCACACGCAGCCAGAGCACTGCCTCCTCTGTGGTTGCTTTTCAAGAAATAAAGGATCTGCTCTCAAGGGCTGAGCACCGTGGTTTCCATCAATCAGCCCACTAGGACTCTCCTCTTCGCAGACCCACCGTACAACATCCTCCTATTTGAAATTACTTCAGTGGGGAATTAATTAAAAAAAAAAAAAAAAGATGTTGCAGGAGAAAGGGCTCGTGGCTGTGCCATCCCTGGGGAGAAAGGTGGAGATGGGCGCTGGGACCTGGGGCCAGAGGATGGACGTGGCCCTTGGTGGAGAAGAGACCTGGCTCCCCGCTTCTACTGGGCACCCAGGGAGAAGACTTCCCCTCTAGTGCAAAGTAACTTCCCTACTAAGAAATACTGTCTGTTAAGTAATAGCTGTGGAAATGCATTGGCTTAACTTCTTATCAGTATCTTAATCCTTGTACTTTATGCAGGAGCCTGTTTAATTTCCTACTAAAGCCCTGGTATGAGGTGTAAGACAGGCTCTGTGCTGCTGTGGCTTTCTCACCTTCTGGAGGGATGCTCGTCCCAAGCAGGCGATGGCCTTCTGGGGCTCCTCCTCATGCAAGACGGCAGAACCAAACAACGACTAAGAAAAATCAGAGAACCATTTGTTCATTAATTTTCTTTCATAACTGTGTTATTTGCTTCTCTTTGTGTTCATCACATTTTCAAACAGTCACCAGTCAGTGCTGAAGGGGTGACCAGGCATCTCCAGCTGGCTAGCGTGGGAACGTGTTCCCAGGGTGCCTCCTCTTACTTCAGTTAGTGCAGATCCTGTGTTTTGATCCATTATAGGGAGTACGAGGAGTCCACTGGACGCAGATTTTTTTGACACCATACAACAATCCTGTAGATCCACCCTGTGTTTTCTTTCTCGTGTGTAAACTAATAGTACATGTGCATCTATATATTGCCTGCGGAGTGAGTTGTCTTTTAAAGTATGTATTTAGAAAGAATGCTGATTTTGGAACAAGATCCTGTCGTCTTTTCTGTTTATCCAGATAATATGAAAGTTAAATTATCACAAGCCCATTTGAAAACATAAGGTTCCACCTCTGAATGTTGCAAAGAGGGCTCCTTGCTATTTTAAAACTAATTAATGTTAGATAACCACAATAACCTACTCTCTAGAGGGTAAAAAGTCAGCCAAGCTGTTATTTTACTAACGAGCACTACACCAATTTACATCAGGTGACAAGGCAGTATATTGCATCTATATGAATTTTCATTTTTAATTTTTTTTGCATTAGTGGTTACAGTGTCAGTAAAGGAGAGGCTTTCAGGGGAGGACTTCCCTCTGGAGAAGCGCTGCACTCTTGCCTTGGTTTCCAATGCATGATGTAGACTAGAGTTTGCTTTTAATAAGATGCGTGTTTGTGCTTTGTCCTTAATTTGGTCAAAAATCTTTGTAATCCTGTGGAGTTCATAAGTCAGGACCTTGAGCTTAGCTGCTCTATGGCTATACATTTCAAAGAGGGTAGAGCAGACGTCTGTGTAGGCTTAGTCTGCATGTCCAAAGCCAATGCAATTCTACTGCTTGTTGCTTTTGAGCACAAGTCCCCCTCAAAATAGAAATAATTAAAAATGATTATTTGTGATGCTGAGTGAGAGTCCTCGTGAGAGCTGTCGACATATTTGTGTGTATCTTCTTAGGGAACCTTCTGAGAAAGGAGTCTACACAGCTCTTCATGGTGTCTCGTTACTGGAGGTGGGATTTACAAGAGCCTGATTCAAAAATAGATCATGGATCTGTGCTTGAATGGTCTTTCCTAACAGGAAAAGTAGAGCCTCTGCTGCCCACCACAGGCAGCAAAGTAGATGCACCATATGGACAAACAACCTGTATATCCACCTCCGCATCCTGAAAGCTCTTGTTGTCAGCCCCAGGAGCTTGGCAGCTGTGATCGGGTGGTCCCCGAAACCTGGCTCAGACAAAAAAAGGTACGTGTGCCAAGAACTAGAGCACGGTCAAATTAGTGGTTAATCCCAGTCTGGGGGGGGGTAACATACAGGAAAACTAAAAAATAGATTTCCAAACAACTAAAAAAAACCCCAAACCAACAACAAAACCCTTTCATTTAAATCCACTTATAGAGTAAGGTAACAAATGAAAAAGCTCATTAAGAATCAAATAATAGCCAATTATTTGGATAACAACTCCAATTAAAATATGTTTTGACATAAAATCTTAGCTCTGACTCAAACCCAGCTCTCTAGTTTTCTCTGGAACACCAAAACATAAATACAGAATCAATTGTTTCTCTGCCATATTTTGCTTTGTTGCAAATTGAGGAAAAACCTGTCAAATACATTATTATTAATGCCTACATTTGGCATCCTCCTCTGGAAGGCTGTTTACCTCCAGAGCCCGGAGATGCCCACGTGGTAGCAAAAGGATGGCCAGTGCTGGGACCGAGCCCTGGCTCCCAGCTGCCTCTTGACTCCCGTGGGGGACCCTTAAAATCTCTTCCCACCTGATGCGGCTGCAGTGCAGGGTAGACACTCTCTTAGTAGATCTGCAGCTACTGCAGTATGGATTGTAAGGAATTGTTTTAAAACACCTTGCTTAGAAAAATTAATAACTTGCCTTTTAAGTCCTCTTTTTAGAGTCTGCACAAATGCAACTGAAATTATAATTTTATGAATTTAAATACAGCAGAGAAACAGCAACCAAATTGTGAATAAAGACCACTTATTTTGTTTCAGCCTTTATAGTGAAAATTATTTTCTTATTAAAAAAAAAAATCAAAGAGCTATTACTGTTTTCCTGGGTTTTTAAAGAAGTAATGAGCAGTTAACTCGAGCAATTATTCACATACATTATTAAATGTCACTGTTAAACAACTGCATGCTATGAAGAGGAAGAGACATCAATTCATGGAGGAAACTTTGGGTCGATTTCATACTCGCTGAATTCTCCTTCTTCAATGTGATGCCTGAATAATTTTATGCACAGCATTTCAAATAAAGGCAGAATTTTCTTGATATTATTTGACTATGAGTTTAATTGAAATGCTTCTTATACCATCTTGTGTGTTAATTCAACCAGCAAACCCCCCTTACGTGCTCCTAAATGATACAAAATTAGATCGCACATCACATTTCAAACATGATATATACTGACACCAAAGAATTTGCATTGCTTTTACCAATTCACCACCTCAGAGTCTGCAGTCCTCTTTATCCCCAACAATTACTCCAGCAAGGGCAGTTTTAATGAAATGTCACTCTTTGAAACCATGAAACAAGGTCAAACATCCAAGGTGAAACTGTCCAGATCGTTTGGACGAGGAGAAGAAAAGATGCCTTCAAAGTTTTCTGTCAAATGCTACTTCTGGTAGTACCTAAAGGATAATCAGAGTGGCAACATGTTTTATTTATTATAATTATTTCCTATATTATATTTTATATATATATATAAGAAATTTATAACACCACCAGAAATTAGTGCTAGCTTGGATTCAAGTGATCACAGCCCGCTTGCAATAACAAATGTTATTAAAATGAAGTCCAGACTTCATAATGTAAACAAATCATTAAAATTCTGACAACAGTTATGATCCATTTAATAAAAACATTCTGAAGTCCTTCAGAAGGTCTCTGTGTGGTACGATCAAGAAAGAAGGCTATACTGCCTAAAAAAATATCTGAGCCAAAGAAACTTCAATTGACCTACAGAAAAACTGCAAACATTTGTATGAAAAGCAAATGGAATGAAGGGAAAGTGGATGGTAACGAATGTGCATGATGGGTAGAAATTGAGAATAATATTAAGGGAAGCGAAGGACAGAAAAAAATCAGATTCTAGCAGGAGTCAGAACAGTAAAAATGGCTTTTCTAATGAGTATTATGAACAAAAATAATTCCAGTTATGGGACTAGTGTATTCTGAGCTGGAAGTGGAAACTTTCCAAGTAGAAGAGGCAGGAGAACCCAGTAACCGTGGCAGGTCCACACCTGGAGGAAAGCCAGATGACACAGACATGCCGTAGGAAGACAAAGCACTTCTCATTCCAGTATTAACTTGGGACATACCTTAGAAAGATGCTGCTGAGCCTGATCTTCAAAAGCCAGAACCTCGGGTCGCGCCGGCGTGCAAAGGGCACACAGCACAGGGCTGCCGGGTGCCGGGAAACACAACGGCACAGCTGATAAGGGACTCAATTAATAAATTGAGGAAGGGTAATATAAATAATGCCAATCAAGTAGGGTGTACTGGTAATAGATCCTGTCAAACCAACTTGACGTCTTCTTTTAATGAGATTATGAGCTCGGTTGATAAAGGTAACAGTGTTGTTGTAATGGGTATCTGAACAGCATTGGAATTGGTACCACATAACGTTTTAATTAAGAAGCCACAATAATATAAAGTGCAGATAATAAACACATAGTGCACTAAGAGCTTGGTTAGTTCTCGACGAGTAACCATGAGCTTTCCAAACGAGGCGCTCTGACCCCAGGGTCTTTGGCTTGGTTGGTACAACAGGTCACGGCGGCGGCTGCGTATGGTCCTTCCCGGCCTTCTGATCTCTGTATCAGTGTTTGGAAAAGGTTTTTAGACTGCAGATAGTTGGAGAAATTATTTACAGAGGACTGTGCTCGTTCTCTCCCAGATGTCATTGCTGTACAGAGCTTTTTTTGCTTTCCTTCCTTTTTTTTCCCCAAAGTGTATATTCTTTGCTGCCTGCGGTTGAAACTGCATTATCCTGGGTCCAGCGAGATCTGGGATGTATATTGCCTGTTGATTTTAACAGCAGAGGATCCAGTTGTTTATTCTTCCAGTCTTTGCTCTGCAGATCATTTTATGTCAGAGTCAAGCAAACTGTCCCATCGGATGGTGCCATGGAAGTAGAAACGAGATCCTGGATGGAGGCAAGCAGACCGGGCCAGAGGAGGTGAGCACTGCACTCCGGGGCTGTTTTTCTGACCTGCCTCCAGCACGATTTCTCCATGTTCTCTTTGATCTTGACAGTTTACCACCTATCTGTAGTCACCATCTTTCTCTTAACTCCTGCCAGTCTGGAGTCTTCAGCATCTCAGTGTTCAGCATCTCACAGACATTTCTTACTCACTCCCTTGGTCAGGAGCCAACAAACCCTCTCTCCTCTTGCCAGCCTGCAGCACCCTTCACGGGGACATCAGTAAGAGGAGGATCGTTAGGGCAGGAGCGTTAGTGTTGGGTTAGTTGCCAGTGCTACAGGTTTGGTGTCAGTAGCTTCCCACATTGTATCGCTGGGATCACTGCTGGCCACCAGAACCCGTACCTGCAAACCCCACCAATGCTAGATTGGTTGCTGCAGTGATTATAGCCCTCCACTTGCTTCAGAAGCGTGAGACAGAGATGAGAGCTGAACAGAGCACAGGCTCTGCTGGGTGCTGAGAGCTGCAGGTAAAGGGGCAGCTGTATTCTTTTCCTTGATCAAAAAATATAACGTAGAATATAAAAGAATACAACAGAGAGGAACGTGTGAGAAATGACAGTGCAGCTAGTTATTCTCTGTTTGTTTTGGTTTGTCTTGTCTTAGGCAGTGACCCTTGTCGTGCAACGTTACACCAACCATGAAAGCTATTGAATGCAGACAGCTCTTACACAGTTATTTTGATATTGTACAATAGCCTTAATAACATATTCATTTAGCATTCGATTGATGTGAAGTCATTTCATCTTCTGGCTGGATGTTTTCATATGATGAGTATGAATCTGAATCTGTTATTATGGCAATCCATTAGACATACCCCAGCCTTCTGTTCCTCTGTTTCTGAAGGCTTTTTTATATATACATAGACACTCACACATATATATATAAATACACATACAGCCTTACACACAAATATTGATGTCAATGCTCAGTACCTGAGCAGCCCCACAGAGAAATACACAAAGTTCCCAGCAGAACTAACCCTTTTCTCTCCATCTAATGCAATATAGCAAATAGACAGGGGTATATGGGAAGGCTTCTGATCACGTAGGAAGCCTTCATTGCAACTGCAGCACGTGAGACTCTGCAATGAAATAAAAGTGCTGTCACCTCACGTGGTGCTGCAAAAGGTGGTTGTGAAACTGGGATGTACATTGCTGTAAAAGGCATTAAACACCTGCCACTTCTCACCAAAACACAATTTACAGCGTTTTGCTGCAATAAAGATAGTCAGCCCAGGGTTTCTAAAGGTGAGTAGGAATTCTACCTCAGCGTGCGAGTGTCCAGCTCAGATCTCCTTTACGGCAGCTGATTTGCAGAGGCATTTCTGGAGAGCTGAAGTCATTTCAAGCTGGGCATCTAACAGCTGGAATACCCCAAACCACAGCTTACCTTCATGAATGTTGTCCTTAAGGACTGTGGCAAAAACTAAGCACAGTGTGAAGGTCTGATTTTCTGAATGACAGCATAAATCATAACTGGAGGCAGTTGCTTAATTAAAGCTGTGCAAATAAATGACTTTTCAATGTCCTGGCGGTTCCAAGAAATCCAGGAGTCATTTCAGGTCAAACAAAATGGTTCGTTTAACCCTTTAATGCTCTTTTTTTTACATTTTGTTGCCTTTTTAAGCATTCCTTAAGCATTTGCCTCTGAAACTGAAAGACATTGAAAGACATTTCTTATTCAAAATAATGAAAATATAAGCTGCAATTACTTAAAAATCAGAAAACACACACATTTCATTGGTGACTGAAAATTAAGTTTTGAAGTTTTGGTCTGACTTCATGTTTTCCTAATGTAAAAATTCAGAAAACTGGAGCAAGTTTATTACCATTCCGTCGTCACCAATACTTCTTTCTCTATCAAAATCCCAAATTTGCCCATTTCCAGCCATGGGTACGTGGGGCAGGATGGTGAGTGAGGCTGAACTTGCCTTTCAAACCTCTTCTTCCCATCTCAGTGCATTTCTGTGGTGTCAGCTATGACTACGCTGTAAAGAATAACATGGAAACAAGGCAGATTGTCATATAAAAAAAATGAACAGATGGGGAACCTATATTTAGAAAACAAACAAATCAATCGGGTAGGGAAAGAGGTGCTTGCATGGGAAAGGAGAGATTTCTGTGCTGTCTGGGTTAGCAGCGCGTGCTGTTCCTGGGCAGATACAGTGGGCAGCCACTGTCAGTTGCCTACACCGGATAAAATCTGATTCTGAGATAAATGGTAAATCCTACGCATCCAGCGACGGCAATAACGCCTCCAGAGAAAGGCTGAAGTGGGCAAGACTCACGTGTGACCCCAATAAGCATCTTGTGATGAAACTGTTGGCTTCGAGCGGTCACATTCCCAGGCTCAGCTGAGCGTTTCACTGCCTCTCGGCTTCCCGACGTGCCGGAGGGGGCAGGAAGGATTCCCAAATAACACGCTATTCATTTCTCCCTGACACGGCAGCGCGGCGTTGAGTGATCTGTCATTCTGCTATTACAGAGCATGATTATGTTGCACCCAGGCAGGCTTCCCCTCGCCTGGTATTCAGAGGGGACCTCTGTCCTCTGCCGCTCATCAAAAGGCTCCCAAGAAGCTGCGGCTTATTTTATTTATATTTAGAGCCAGCCCCCCCCCCAGCACCATCTTCACACATGAGAGCACAGTACGATTTGGAGAAAAGTGTTTTCATTTTAAACAGTTTCAGAATCAGAGTTACCCAAATGTGACACCATTTCACACTCTCACCCATCGCTCCCGCTGCTGTTGGCTCGGCGGGGTCTGTACCTCCACTGGCCACGGCAACAGCGAGGGGCTGACAGCCAGGCTCCTCCACATGTAACCACTGCTGAACTGGAAAGAAGGAGGAGTGGAAGAAAACCAGAACTGGAGAAACAAGAAGTGCTCTGCTGGTGGAGAATCAGCAACGATGCGCTGAGCTTCTGCTAACTACGGGGGATTGCTTAATATTTTTCCCATCAGTGATGTTATGTGATTGACCTCGTCTCCAAGAAACTAAACTCCATCAGAAAAGCAGGCACGTTTTCATTGACTTTTAAATAACTCTGAACATTTTACAAAAATTCTGTGCATTGCTGTAAATAGATGTCATACTTTTCTAACATTCAAAAGCTCAGTTTTTTAAGAGCTTTACACTTTTTTTCCCCTCCAAAAATCAGCAATTTCAAGGTCAAATTTTATTTCCTGTCACATTAAATGAACTCATTCACTACCAGCTAGTTCACTCGTGGCTTCAGGGCTGACCAACATAATTCTATTTTCATCTTAATTCAGCAAACCAATTTTTCATATACTTAAGTTATTAATTTCAGTGGACACTAAGCATTACCTGAAATTATTAATGCGTTTAAGTCACAGAGTGAAGTGAAACCCCAGTTGGCCAAAGGAGGACTACGGGGAGTCACTCTCATGAACCCCTCACTTATGGTAAGAATCAATGCAAATCTGCCAACGTCATGGAGACAAACCTCTTTTTTTCAGGTTGTTTTCTAGGGGTGGGGTTTTTGTTCCATTTGGAAAAAGGTGAAGGACAGAGAGAAGTAAAAAAGGGGTCGGAGAGATCAGGTCACAAGGCTAATTTTGTAAAATAGTCAACCAGTTTTGCCAAAAACAAAGAACTTTCAACAAAAATTAAATCATGGCCAAAAAGCAGCCCAAAAGCTGAAAGGTGAATTTGTGGTACGTGACAGAAATGTGGTTTCTCAATATAAGCATAAACAAAACTGTAGAAAATTCTAATATTTCTGACATTAATCATTATCAACTACATACATTTCATGTTTTCTGAAATCACGTATATTGAACGTATACTCTTCAACAGCTAACAAACAATTTTTTACTATTTTCATTTTTTTACCCATTCATATGATAGCATTGGAAATATAGTTGCAAAGTCATATATCTTTACTACATCTAACTTAAAATTGCACCTAGAGGAATGACTGTGAAATATTAACGGGACAAGCACTTGTGCCAAGAATATGAAAAGTGATATTCTTGCCTATACCCCATGTGCATATTTAGATGGGGGAGGCCATAAATATCCTCTGGAGACGCTGGCTTGTCTGCACAGGCTGCTGTCCCTGGGCCACACAGACTGGATTTCCCTTACAGCCTGGTCGTGCCCTCTCGCCGACACTGGTGCAACCAAAGATGAGACTGGGAGTCTGTGTGGCTGCACCCTACCCCCAGAGATTACAGTTGCTCCCGGATTAGAGATTGTGATTGAGGTCTCGTGAGCAACCCACAGTTATTCAGGATAAATGGCCACAGCTGGAGAACACTCCCTGTATATTAGTTTTAAATTTAACCTGCTAAATCTAAAAAAAATGTCATAAAATTAAGGGGTCAAAAAAAAGAATGATAATATGAAAAACAACTTCAAGGGGTGTGAGTTAACCTAAGGCACCTCCCACATTAGCTTACAACTTCATTTAGCTCCCAGACACGTAACATCAATTTGACCTCAATTAAACCCACTTATTCCTATTACACTTCACCTCTGCAGTTGGCTCTTTGTTTTACAATGCAAGCTGATATATTATAAAGAATAATTCCAATTATTCTCTGTGTGTGCTGATGGATTAAAGATGACATATGACTGGTGGAGGGTGTTTGGAGGAAAAGGGCCAGATATGGGGAATCTGGAAAAACTCTCTCTGTAGTTAAGCACCGTTCTCTCTGCCAAGTTAGAGAGCCCAGGCGTGCTGCTCTGACTGTAAATGAGGGAAGTGACTGCTGCAAACTCAAATGTGGGCTCAGAGACAAAGTGGGAACATCCATCACGGTGGTAAACATCTGCCAGGCCTCCTGCCTTGGGTTGGTTGCAGGAGCGGGTGCGCACTGGGCAGGCGTACACCCAACGCCCCGGTGCAGACTGGTCCCCAAACCCAGCAGTACGCTGTGGTGAGGGCCCTGGGGCTGTGCTGCTTTAATGGCTCTCACATTATGTGGCAGCAGAAAAGTTTCAATCTCTAGCCTACCAAAAAACAGTGATTAAATGCAGCGTCTGTTAGCAACACCATACACAAAGCAGACAGTCCATGAAACTTAATTTTTAAATAGATTTTCTTCATAAAAATATTTACTTATTATATTTTAATATATAAAAATATATTTTTACACTGATTTCCTGATTAGGTCTTCTGAAATACAGTAACTGACGTTGTCCTAGCTACAGAAGACATCTTAATAACACAAGCAAATGTAAATGGCTTTTAGAAAACCACCCCAAAGCAGCTTCTGTTGCGTGACATAAAGCAGCACAGACCCACCAACAGAGTCACCTTGATTTATGCTGGCTGTAATTCTTGCCCACAATATTTAACGGCTTTTATTAAATATTTAATTATCTTTTTGAATACTTTCCTTGATCTCTGCCCTTTTCTCCTGGGACAGGTTCCCAGGCAGCCAGCACTGACACTACTTCTATAAGAATATTAAATGTTTATAGTGATTTTTATATCGGATGATCTCAAACTGCTTAACACAGTGGAAAGATTAGTCACCTCGCCTTTGGAACGGAGTACGTCCTCCGCTCTGCTCGGAAAACATTATTTACCACAAGCTTTTCAGGAGAGAACTAAGAATACAGGGGAAATGTAGACAGAGCCAGAGGTTAATTATTCAGTCGTGAATCTGGCCAGGACAGCGAGATTAACCTCGAAGGTGCCGCGCGATCCTTAACTGCTGCAACTCATCCCAGCTCCTGCCCTACAGCCTCGGCTACAGCGGGTCATTTACCACCCTGGGTTGGACTCTGCCTGAGGCTAAACGATGCAAAACGGGTGTTTATCCTCCTCCTTTTCCAGCTCTAATTTGCTGCTTTGAGTTTAACTGAGCAGCTTTATTTTTCTCCTGATATAAACCAACCTCTTAGAACAGCACCCAATTAAAAGGAGAGCTATTTGTCTGTGCGGGTTCAAACAGTGCTGGTGATTTTAAAGGCTGTAACTGACTTCTCTCACCAATGGTCTTCCTGGCTTGGAGGGGAAGCAGCCTCATAACCTCAGGCAAATACCTGAATGTGTGGCTGGTAATGACCCGACTGAAGATGTGGGTCCTGGAGGCACTTTGGCATGTGCTGTTCTTTCAATATACATGAGCTGAGGGATCTCACGTTCAAGTAGTCATTTATTCTTGGCTTGTTTTAGATAGCCCCAGTTTTCCATAGGGTGTTCCAGCATCCCAAGGAGTCTCTTTAGGAACTGAAATGCAATTTGGCACCTGGAATGAACTCATATTTTATTTAAACCACCAAAATGCATCTTAATTTTTGATATGCGCAATGCATATTGATGTGCCAGAATACCGAGAAGGAATTGCTTTCTGTTTTTCCACAAGGAGACTTATGGGTAGGTTGTTTATGTGGTTGGGTTCACGTGGGACCTTTTGAATGAGCACAAAACCCTCCCAGAGCTGTCAGGTAGGACCAACCCTTCACAGTGCCATTGCCAGTTCACCAGAGTGACCGTGGTCAGCCCCTCACATGGGCACAAACTGCCATGGGCACTTTTCCTTGTTCTTTGAGACCTCTAGAACATGCCATGATGAAACATCACAAGCTTTTATTTTCAAAATGCTGTTGTTTTAATTAATACGTTTTAATTAATATATGTTTGAATCAATATATGTAATTTGAAGCAGAAGGGTGAAATCCCAGCTGAGCTGGAGTCTAACAGCACGTGTACCATCAGGTTACCATGGCACTACATGTTGACAACACAGAAATCAATTTTGACAAACGACTTGCTTTCCTAAACCTGTAGCAGCTTAACGTTAAAAACATGGGGAGACAACACGTGGTGGCAGCCACGGAGCCTGACCAGCAGGAATCCAACCAACAGATGTTGAACAGAGCAAGTGGGTTTTACTTCTAGATAGGAAACACCGAAAGAATAAGAATCATAGTTGCACAGTGAAGATCAATTGAAATATACTTATTTTCTTCCACACAACCATGAGTTTTGACTCTGTGTACATACATAAACACATATTTACTGCACTGAATAAACTCATAAGTTATTCCTTAAATGCAAGAAACTATTAGCTATGAAATTGTGGGAAAGTTATTAAAAGGGACTGGCTAATGTTTACAGAACGGGTAGAATGTGTTGTTCTGTACTGGTCTGATGTAACAATACATAATGCATCAATATTTAGGAATCATAATAAAAAATTTCTGAAACACTGAAATGTTTCAGAATTTCTGAAACATTTCTGTTTTACAAAAGTGAAACAAAAATTCTGAGTTTAAAAAGACTTTGCAGTCCTTACAAGACTTTTTCATGAGGTGTCTTTGCCAGGTTTATACCAACAAATAACCTATACAATGCCACACTATTCCAAGACAAATTTCACTATATTATTATTAAAATTTAGAGGCTGTGCTCCGTCCTGTGCATACGCACGTTATGCAGCTCTTGGGGTAAATCAGGCAGGGAAAATGTAGTTCACTCAAGGACATGCTCTTATGTTCTAACATCTCTTATTTTCCCGATTCCCATCCTCTCCTCATGTTCTCTCTAATCCTTTTCCTACTCTCATGCCTTTCACTTTCAGGAAAGGCTAATTTATAACACTCATAAAGTGAGGGAGAGGGGAAATTAAAAAGCCAGTCATAAAGATGGAGTTATATACATTCAATATGTAATGACTACACTTAAGATGTACTTAAAGACAATGGGCAGCACCTTCATTACTATGTTATTTCTTCTCACAGCAAAGTTACCTCACCACCAGCAAATAAATCCCACAATCCCATTGTATAATGATTGCAGGTTTTCTTCCATGAATATCACAAAAATACCCTAAAAAGCTGTGAAAAATTTTGACCAAAACTGCAAAGAGCAAAGAAATTCTACATCCAAGACCAGTAACTTCTTGTTGGAAATATCAAGAGATGTCAAAGGCTTTTACTCAGCACTAGAGTGTTTGTCACAGGAGAGGGAGTTAGAGATGGAGCAGTGGCTTAAGGATTGAGCGCTTTGCTTTGATCCATTCAAATTCGCCATCTCTTATTTCACTTTCTTGTTCATTTTTAATTTAAATGTGTGCTTGACAGAAGTGTTAGAAATGTCATAGAAATAAATTGTCACTGGTACATTTTTAAATTTATGTTTGCTTTAGGAGAACTGTTGGCAGGCTCTGAGATGTTCTAACACTTGTCTCTCTCTTGAAATCAATCAGTGAGCACAGTGAAGAGTTGGGACCTTCCACATCATTAAGGATTAACCCAGCTCTGCTCTCACTGGGGAAAGACCTTCCCATTGACCATAGGGGCAGAGGTAGGATATCAACGAAGAGCTGTGAAAACCTTTGGGCCTGTGTCTTCATTTAGCCCACACCCAGGGCTAAACAATAGCAGTTTTTCTCTCACCCAATGTCCCTTTCCCAACTGAGGAAGGAAATTTGGGAAAAAGAGGGAGACTTGTGGGTTAAAATTAAACAGAGTTAATAAAATAAAGAAACCAATATAAATGCTAACACAAAACACACAAAAGTATACTTAGCTACAGGGTTGCAGCAGGTTGTCCAGGAACACCAGTCATCATCATCAATAAGGAAAAAGGGAGACCAGAAGATACAAGAACAGCCCCACCTTTCTCCAGCAAGCCCTCTCTTTATAGTGAACTTGATTGCTAACGATCCAGCACACACCTGTGGGGCAGCCTGGGGCAGCTGCCCTGCATTTAGCTGCTGATGGCCCTGATCACCACGGCTGGCCACAAACTGAAACCAAACCCCCATGGAACGAGGACAGCCTGTTATATGGCATTTCCACGCAAGAAGCATCCACCCTTCCCCAGGTGCTGGTGGGGTTTTGTCCCAGCAGAGGAGTGCAAGGCCAGCACAGAGCGGGTCTGTGGCTGCTGCTCAGTCCGTGGCCACAACTCAGCAGAAAGGTCTGTCCTTCCCAGTATTTCTGTGCTTCCTCATGTAATTTTCTACTTCGAATTTGCACACCCACTTTCTGCACAAAACCTGTAACAACGACAGAATCCTGCCATGACTTTATATCTACACCGAATACTGGTGGGATTCTCCGTAGTAAAAGTTAAGTGCTGGGGGAGTAAGTGGGATGTTGTGTCATGCGTTATCCAAAAGGCACCCGAACTCCACAGGTCAGGTTTGGGTGCTAGCAGGAACTGCAAAGCTCAAGTCACCCCTTACATCCCCCCCTGGGCAATGAGGGATGGGGATGGATGGCAGGAGTGAGCATCTCTTCCCGGGGGGAAGCCCGGCTGGCTGTGCTGCCAACAGCCCTGCCACAGCACTGGGGCACACTCTGCTGATTAATGACCCAAAATCACTTCTCTCCACTCCTCTGCGGACATTACTTCACTTGCTGATCACTAATCTTCCATGACACTGCAAAAGCTTGCAAAATTCAAAGCAAATTTGATATTTAAAAAAAAAAAAGCAAGAAGGAAAGAGATACAAAAGCAGAGCGCAGGAAGGATGATATTTATGCTGTGATGGATGAAATGAAGCTCCCATTTTCATTGCAAATGGTTGGACACATGGACTATAATTGGGGAACTTTTAAGCAGAGATTTCAGCTCTATCTCACCACAGCAGTTAGTACAGCTGAAATGCCTGACAAATGAAAAATCGCATTGCTTCTCACAACTGCAAGGTCACCAGCAATTGATAGTTTGAACATATTTACATACACTTTTCTCCTCCTCAGTGAAGAAAACGTGTCAATACAGGGGTGATTTTTGCGAAGACTTGACGTGTGCTGCTCCTGCAGAAGGATGAGCAGTGGGAAGAGATGTCTTCAGCAGCAGGACGGGGCGGTGGGGAGGAATTACCTCCCTAAGGTGTAAAAAGATACAGGCTGGCATTCTGAAAGGTGGCTTGAATAAGAATTTTGAAAGTATTGGTATGCCTAAACTCATAAAGTGCCACGGAAAACTGCTGCCACCGTCTCTATCCAAACATGTTTTAGCCCAAATCACAATGAAACATAAAAGAAAGGAAATGAGAAAATCTGAGGAGTGCAATTTGCCAATTGCTTTGTAGCTCATATCTGCAAATTCCTTAGCAAAATTGTGTTAGTTACACTGGCAATGTGAGTGTGCATGTATTTTACTCGGTTATTATTATTTCTAGCAGAAGACAGCCCTGCCACATGCAGAACCTGCAAGTCCCAAACCATCCTTATTAGCAGATCAAATCCCAGCGCTACGAGGGGCATATTAACACCGCAATTTTCAGGTACAGCTCTAATAACACTCATGAAAGCCAGTGCAGTACACAGAGCTATAAAGTGCTGCTGCTAATGCCCCAATAAAGCGCTCCCCAAATTGCTTTATGGGATATTCATCACTCTGTGGAAATAATGCAGCTCTCAGAATATTATTACCCACCTTTTCCTTCCGACCTTCTCCAGGCAGGGTGGTTTGTTTACACCAGCCTAGATCTCGAGGCACCAGTATTGACCACAGAGCAGATGACCAGTTTCTGCAACACACGAAGCATCTCCAGGACATGGTGCATCTGGGTTTTAATTGGATGCCTGCAGCCTAATCAAAGAATAACAGTTAAATGGCACCATTCTGTACTTGGACAGGGCTGCACAGGCAAGTGTACAGAGAGCCCACCAAAAACAAGATAAAAGCAAACAGTGAAGTGGAGCAGAGGTGGTAAAACAGCTATTAGCTGCAATCCAAACTGGAAGCTGTGAAGTCAGACTTCTCCCTGTGTTCCCTCACTGGAGAAGGGGGCACCTTCACCCACACCGTCCCCTGCCGCACTCGCCCAGCTGATGGCAACTTCAGGGGTCAGGCTTAGCCCCGGGTCATTCCTGCTGTCACAGAATCACATAATCACTCAGGTTGGAAGAGCCCTCTGGGATCACTGAGTCCAACCATTGCCCTGACACCACCATGGCAACTAGACCAGGGCACTAAGGGCCATGTCCAGTCTTGTCTTAAACCCCCCCAGAGATGGTGACTCCACCACCTCCCTGGGCAGCCCCTTCCAATGGCTAATGACCCTTGCTGAGAAGAAATGCTTCCTGATGTCCAACCTGACCCTCCCCTGGCCAAGCTTGACGCTCTGTCCTCTTGTCCTATCACTGGTTGCCCGGGAGAAGAGGCCGACTCCCACTGCGCTACAACCTCCCTTCAGGTAGTTGTAGACTGCACTAAGGTCACCTCTGAGCCTCCTCTTCTCCAGGCTAAACACCCCCAGCTCCCTCAGCCGTTCCTCGCAGGTCAGACCCTCCAGACCCTTCACCAGCTTAGTCGCCCTCCTCTGGACTCGCTCCAACACCTCAACATCTTTCTTGCAGTGCGGGGCCCAGAACTGGACACAGTATTCAAGGTGTGGCCTCACCAGTGCCGCCTCCTCACTCACTGTCCTCCCGTCCCATCCCCATCCCTGTCCCCACTCCGCAGCAGCATCCCGCCGGCAGCGGTACGGGCAGGGAAGGGATCCTCCTCCCACCCTCCGTGGCTGCCAGCCCTTCCTCTGGGCAGGGGGCTGTGTGGATGCAGATTGCCTCTCCAGCCACCGAGGCCCACGCGGTGCCATGGGACGTCCCCGCGCTGCCGTACCTGTCTCGGCAGCACAGCCTGGCGTGCTCCCAGTCTCCACACACCCACCACCAGCCCACGCGCTGTGCCTGTCCATGAGGCTGCACGTGGGACCTCTGACACACGCCGTGATTCATTGTACTTCTTATTTTCTTTCCCTTGAATTTCATTTGCTTTAAAAGTTCAGTTTCCTGGCAGCTCTTTCAGCTTCTGCTGATTTATGCTGTGGATGAATTCAGTGCTGGCAGCAGTGACCCCGAGCTCTGCTTGTGCCCGGGACGCGGAGGGCAGGGGCCAGGAAGGCTTCCCACGCGCTTCTGCGTGACAGAGCCCACGCACGCCTGCGATGCCGCTTCCACGGCTCTCTGGTAGAGGGGCTGGCAATTGGGCTGGCAGCACCCAGCGCTGGGTGTTTAATCTGAGCAAAGCGGGGGACAATGAGCCCACCAAATGAATTTTCATTTGCAATCGAGATCAAGACCTGAACCCACCTCTTCAGAGACAATGGGCAACCGTCTGCAGTCACTGTGGCAACCAGCCTCTGTCGCTTGGTAATTAATATTGTTCAACTGCCATCAATTACTTGTTGCTGAGTTGTTGTAATTATTTGCATTCCACATCTGCAATCCAAATCTAGTGACCTGCTACCACGCAGTTTTCCGTGCTTACACCCATCAATGTTAAGTGCTCACAGAGCTGGCAGAAAAGGCTGATTGACACCTGCCCATCAAAGATGTTGCCCATAATTTGTCTGTCACAGCAAACAGCTCATCCTGGGGTTCTTCTCCAGCGGTTTCCATAACGTATGAAAGGATTTTATTCTTAGTTGGTTACTTCGACGTGTCTATGGGAACAGCTCTCTAAAGTCATGAAAAGTCAGAACCAAAATAATTCCCCGCCTTAATTAAACTTTGTGAAAAATTTGATTGTTTCTCTCTGAAATGCTGTCATGCCACTGCTGAAAACTGCAGTGCTCAGCGCTATGGTTATCACACACAGTTGTCAGCGGAGGGGGAGTTGTTTTTCTCTTGCTAAGCTAGCTGCTAGTTGGAGTACAATGGTCTGCGATTCCCTGGGTTTTGTTAAACAGCAACTGCAGAGCAGTGCCTGTGCGACAGTCAGAGAGTTTCTTGTTGAGCTGACTGGCCATCTGAAGGGCTTTCCTATTAAACAGGCTCAGGGAGCTGCTTCCAGAGTTGTAAACTGGCACAGCAGCATGTAAAACACGAGGAGTATTTTTGGCAGGGTGTGCAATATTTTAGATATTATGAACCATCAGAGATAGGTTTATAGATAATATCTGCACATCTGGAGTGACAACTGGAGGATGGATGCTCTGAACAGGTGGGTTTTCACCTTCCTGTTCCCACTGATTTATTCTGGTGTCTCTGGGCATGCCATTGAGTGCACCTCCCTTGACTTGTTGAACAAAAATCTGCCTTGATGGAAAACCTGATTTGATCTCCTGTAAGCACTTGGAAACCCAAGAAATATTAACACAGAGGCACTTTGAATTGTCTGTTTTGTTTTCTCTGGATGCGGAGGCAAAAAATTTAAATAGCAAATGTTTGAGTTCACCGAGGAATAACAGATCTACATGCTAGAGGAAACCTCCCTTTCTTCCCCAAAGCTGTAGGTAGAGCATTTCACATGTTTTACACATCACTAGATGACACCCGTTGAAGTTGCTCAGAATGATGTGGCATTAGGCAATTTACATTGTAATTTATTTATACGTATTTCCCTTGGTGCTACGTTTCATAAGCCTTTACACAAAGTCTCGATCGTGATTTAGGTAAAAAAGCAAAGGGATGGCTCTGGAGGAGTTGGGGTGGGGGTGCTGGGGGGCACCGCTGGCCCCAGAGCAGGGAGGGGACTCCCTGGTGCAACCACTAGCCCTGGGTAGCCGAGAGATCAACCACTGAACCGTGGGGTGGTGATGGGGACGTTGGCCAAGGCCAAGATGAAATTGGGTTGAGGTGGTTGTCGGGAAAATGCAAGTGAAAGAGGAAGATTAAAAGGTGCGTGCGGAGTGTGCGACAGAGCATGGCAGTCCCGAGTGCTCTGGGGTCCCGGGGTGGTGGTGAGCCACGGCACAGGGCACGGTGACCTCCTCGGCACCACATAATGTGCTGGAAATGCTAAACAGCCCTTTGTGCCCCCGCTGGGCATCGCTCCCTTGTGATCGCTGGGATCGTAACTCAGTTCTGGGCCGTTTCGGCTGCTCGTTATCCCAGCCAATCAGATCGTAACACAGACAATTTGAATGCTTGTCTAGTCCATGCCATTATATAAATTATTTTCCAATATTATCCCAGACAGAAATACAGCGGCACATAAGGAAACGTGGATGCTTTGTACGAGAGGGTCATGATAGATAAAAATGATAATAGGTACTGTAGTGCCATAATCAAAGTCTAATTTTCTCATTAATTAAGAGCAATATTCGGTTATGTATTGGGTCCTAGAGTGATTATGACTCAAATGCCTACTAAAACACGAGGATTTATCTTCTGGCTTGCAGTTTTCAGCCAGGCAAAGCATTTGGTGGAGGTCAAACAGTTCAATTGCTGCTTTAAAATGTAGTTGAACTTTAGGCATGAATAATCATTGATCTGCCGCTCCGCTCGCCAGCCCTCGCACGCCACCACAGCGGCTCTAATTGCTGCCAGCCGGCGCAGGGAAACCTCCTCGCTCCCACGGCCGCATCCCAGCGCCCAGTCACCAAAAAGCTGGGCCAGGGGTGAACAACTGGGGCACCCCAAGGGGCCCTGGACCACTCGCCGTTCATTATCCACCATTCACGGACAGTTGTTTAAGTGCAAACAGAGAAAACATCTTCTTTCCCCCCCAGTTTCTGACACTCATCAGGATAATTTTTGAAAGTTCCCTGCCAAATACGAATGGCTGGTAACACTGGCTGGTCTGGGGTAATTAGATCAAGATCAAGCAATTTGCTGTAGGGCCTGAACTCAGATCATCCTTCATAAGTCTCTGTGCTAGATCTGTCTTTAAATTAGATTATAACGAGCTTGGCAGCACTATTAATAATACAGCAAATCATGGGAGAGTATGGTTTTATTTCATTGGTAACACGTGCACAATCGTGCTGCTTTCCCTCACGCAAAGTAGGTGCCTGCCTTTTTTAATCATAAAAATCAAATAGTAGGATACAGGAGTTCCTAAAAATTAAAAATACTTGAGGTCCTTTACAGTAATAAAATGGGTTGAACACAGGAAGTTTAGTCATAGAATTGTTTGGGTTGGAAAGGACCTTTAAGATCATCGAGTCCAACTGTTAGCCCAGCACTGCCAACCATTAACCTGCCACTGGGACCTCACCTGTGTCCCAGCCACACAGGTGCTCGCTGCTTCTGGAGGGTGAGGGACGCAGAGCTGGGAATGCATCTCTGTGGGTTCAAGAGGACAGGCTGCAGCACGTTGTTTATAACGTACGGTTTGTTAGCGACGACTGGCTGACCAGCAGTGTAGGGTACAGCACCGGTGGTCACCTCCAGGACCGTAAAAGATGCTGGTTCATATCGTGCTTCTGGTTTTACATATTATTATATCCTATAGACAGAAAGGAAACATAAATGACGCAGAATCACAGAATCAACCAGGTTGGCAGAGCCCTCTGGGATCATCGAGTCCAACCATTGCCCTGACACCACCATGGCAACTAGACCAGGGCACTAAGTGCCATGGCCAGGCTTTTCTTAAACCCCTCCAGAGATGGTGACTCCACCACCTCCCTGGGCAGCCCCTTCCAATGGCTAATGACCCTTGCTGAGAAGAAATTCTTCCTAATGGCCAACCTGAACCTCCCCTGGCCAAGCTTGAGGCTGTGTCCTCTTGTCCTATCACTAGTTGCCTGGGAGAAGAGGCCGACTCCCACTGCGCTACACCCTCCCTTCAGGTAGTTGTAGACTGCACTAAGGTCACCTCTGAGCCTCCTCTTCTCCAGGCTAAACACCCCCAGCTCCCTCAGCCGTTCCTCGTAGGTCAGACCCTCCAGACCCTTCCCCAGCTTGGTCGCCCTCCTCTGGACTTGCTCCAACACCTCGTTGATTCTTCTTTTGTTATTTTAACTAAAAAATGAAAAAGGTGTGAAGTTTCATTAAACTTCAACTTTCTGGAGCAGCTGAGACGATGGCACCATTTCAGAGGCCTGGATGCAGTCAGCCTGAATCCATGTTGCTGCTGGAGAGTGAATCCCACTTCCTAGTGCTTTTAGAGAATGCCCATTTCTCATTGCTTTTCTTCTGATAAAAATGTCAGAAAGAGAAATAGAACATAAACAGAAACGCTCTGGTTTTACCCTTCTGTAAAGAACAAATGCAAATTAAAAAATCAAGTATTTGCATGTCATGGAAGATAGAGATGAGAGCAGGCGCTCTGTGCGAGAAGATCGGCATGGAGCAGCGGTCTTCGGTCGGGCGGTGGGTGTGACGTGGGAGAGCTGCAGAGGAGGAGCTGCAGTTAGGTCAGGGAGGTGGTCCAAATTTGGAGCCAGCAGCTGAGGAGAGAGGCTGAAGACACCAGACCTGTTAATCTCATGTTTCCAGTCATTTGCAGCGAGGGTCACCGAAGAGGCTCCCTCAGCCTTCGGAACAAGTCCTTTGGTGTTGCTTATATCGCCGTCAGCAGCCTCTTCCTAAGTATCTGCAACGACATAAACACCAGCGTAAGAGATCTTGCTGTTTCCTTTTCCTCACGTACAGGGATAAATATAGATTCAGTGAGGGTGAGAGACAGTAAATTAAAATTCTGAAAGAAAATGTTTCTTTGCAAGTTGTGCCGTTCATTGCTATGAGAAAACATTGAGAGCATCCAACACCAGAGACAGGGTACGGACCCAGACAGACACGGGACTGGTGCAAGAGCTGGGGTTATTTGGCAAATAGAAAAGCTTCTCACACCTAAGACACTATTCTGGGACAAAGCAGGAGAAAGCCAGTGGCAACCCAGCCCTCCGAGGAGCGCGGGGCCGGGGCCAGCACGCAGGGCCAGCTGCCGTCGCTCCCCGCAGCAGCACAGTGCTCGAGGGAGGATGCGGCAGAGCGATGTCCTGGTGCACACACAGGGCAGCTTTCAGCTCCGTCCCCACTATGCTTTTATCTTACCTTTCATCATACAGCCCGTAAAAAGATAACTCAGTCTTTCACAGCTTGACCTGAATCTGCGAGACTGGCAGAAGTAAACAGCTTCTGATTTCCACTCTGAACAATTTGATATGCAGCTCTGAGGGAGTCTAAAAAAAGAATCCTTTCATCTTCGCTTCCTGAAGTTGTTTTTTTATCATATTCTAAATTCATAGATAAAACCTCAGATGATTTTATTGAATTAGGAATGACCACAAACAACCCAGAGTGTCTCCCCATGACATTAATACGCTCATAATTGATATATTCGTTCTGTTTTTCTCAGGAGGTTGAGATCGCTGTTCTGTGGTGCAGACTCTCTCTCTGTATCTCCCTACACGCATATGTGCACAGGTATGTGGCAAAAGCTAGCAGAACAGCAAGTTATACTTCTCACTGGGGAGCAAATCCACCCATAGTATTATGTTCCCCAATTGCTTTCCTGCAGAAGCAAAACGTGGCCCAAGCCCGAGTCGCCAAGAGGATGGGAGACACGAGGTGCCAGCCGAGCAGTCACCCACCATGTCCCCGCAGCTGGTACTGGCCGCAGTGCTGGGGTGGTGTCAGCGCTAACCCAAATATTCGTAGGTGTTAATATCAGCTGTTAACTGCAGGAGATGTCCGTCAGCTCATTTTTGAAAAATCAACTGCTGTATGTAATTAAATGAGAAACTAACCCATAACAGTGTTATGTTTCTTGACATATTTCTACGTTATTTTCAGACCCTTGAGAATGCCCTGGTGCACCTTCCCGACAGTATCAGACTCCCTGTCCACCCAAAATGGTCCTGAGTGGCCGGTGATCCTCTGCCCAGCTAAAAATGTCATGTCCAGCCCCCTCAGAATAAATAAATTACACATCTGAGGGAAAAATAAAACTCTGGGAAAAAGAGAAAGTATGATAAAAAGGAGGAAAATATGATTAAACAGTATGATAAAACCAGGATAAAAAGTTCTTAATTCAACTTTGCCAGGCAGGAGGTGGATCTAATTTTCACTTTAAATAGACTCTGGCTCTAGCTTTTATTCTAGTATTTAAGAACAAGAGTAATTACTATAGTAACCTCACAGCCTAATAGTACTCACTGCCTGGAGAAGGAATCAACCCTACAATTAGACTTGGGGTGGAATAAGGAACTTCTTCTTACAAGTGAGTGTGTCAATATTTGGTTCGATAGGTAGATTATTATCCCTACTTAAGGGAGCAAAGCTGGGAAGGTAAGCGTGGCTTTTAATCGGTGACACATCTAGCAGGGTCTAAGAAGAACCTTTTAAAAGTACATTGTTCCTGGCTTGCTTTGGCATGACCCAGGTTAATGGCACACACACCTTCTCAGTCATAACTCAGAGTACAACACTTGGAAATCAAACTTACCTCGCCTAGGGATTGTTCCTCCTTCCTTTGCTCCTGCCAACACGAGGGGAGTTCTGCACATGTAGGGGGACAGGAATACAATAACCTCATGAGTTTTCAGCATTATGCAGATTTACACAACAGAGAAATCTTCCTTGAAGAACCTACGAGGAAGATCTTTCTCCAAAGCACGCGCAGGTCTGATTCACGCGTCATCTGCCTCAACGAGGGGGATGGATTTTCTCCGGGTTGAGAGGATAGCTGGTGCCTCTCCTCCTGCGTTGAGCCTACAGCTGAAGCCTGGATCTAGAAACGCTCATGTTGACTGCAAGGAGTTTTTGGGTCATGTCCTATTCTCTCTAACGAGGGAAGGATTTGGGGATTAATCACGGTGCCTTCCCTTCCTTGTCAGCTGTAGAAACAAGGACCGAGGGGAGGGGAGGAGAAGGAGCTCCTCTCTGACCTTTGCTGGTAATTAATCATGAAGTAGGAGAATTTGTTTGCCCGCAGCCTTGAGCAGTGATTGCAAATGATCGCCTAGAGATAGGCTTGGGGTTTATTTTTCTTCTTTTTTGACTCAGTAGCAATTTTCCTGGCTAACTCTGGCAGTTGAAATTACATTTGACTTGAGCTTCTTGGATCTCCGCAGTACTGAAAACCAAAGGAAATTAAAGGACAGTGAATTTTGCATAATTTCACTCATACTGAGAGTTTCCAATTAGCACGGCATAAATGGATCCTCTTTGCTTTAATATCTTAGACTTTTTTCCCCTGCATACAGATAACAGCTGAGTTTTAATTCATTTTAATTCTATTACCGTATACAACCATCATGCACTGTGATAAGTATCTCTCCTGTACACAAATGTCTTTGAGAACTACCCATCAAGTACTTATTTAACCTCGTTGTCGATGGAAATAATAACATTTACTGTGTGTGTTTATTTTGCCTCATTTATAGAGCAAATTAACTTTTTTACACAAACACACTGGTATTTCCTTTTCCATTTACATTCTTCCCAGTGAGGCTCCATTTTCCAGGTTGCATTCCTTAAAGGTTTTCTACATCTGTGTTAGCACCACTCAGCACGTGTAACCAGATTTTTATTCTTGGTATTGTTATTAATCATTAAAATGTGTCAGAAAGTTTTACTGAGGTGAACGGGATTGGATTCTTACAGGAAATGCTGAGTATTTAAATTACGATGCGGATGGAAATTCTGTCTTTTAGAAAAGAAATGCTAAGTTGCTACATATAAACACGTGTGCTGCATTATATATGCTATAGAATGCTAAAAAGAATAAAAGATCTTTCATTGCTGTTTTCCAGCTCCTTATGACAGCCTTTTTAGGTGCCTTGCTGGAAAATTATGCAAGCTAAATCAAAGCACACTAAAACATCCTCCAGTGCGACTGGGTATTTTTTACTATGGAAATAAACCTACTGCAGCTGATAGTAATTATAGACTAATGATAAAAACAAGACCAAACTTCTCAGAGTAGAGGACATTCTTACCGTGACATGCCCTTGGAGTTCACCAGGCTGTAGGAGGACAGAAACCGGAGGTGTGATGGGTGGGATTCACACTATTCCTCACGTCTGCAGGTCAAGAAATGGTGCTGAGCTGTGCCAGAGACCCTGGCGTCCTGGTGGGGGTCCGGGCACCCACCAGCCATCGTCTCTGATGGGGCTCACCGCAGACATCCCCTTGAGACACTGCCACATGGGGCTCAGACCAGAGATAATCAAGTGTCTGAGCAGCAACGGAGCGCCAGAAGGCGGCCAGCCACCCGCGTGTCCCCTGAGGGGACAAGCATCACCCGCACAGCCAGGAAGGTGCTAGCCTGGGGGGAGGAAGGTCCTTCTGAGTCTTTCTAACCAGGTGAAAACTGGCGGGCTACTCCTCTGTCTGCTGTGCAATAGTCACCTCGGTGACTTTTCAGGTGATGCCTCTCCCATCTTGAAGGTCCCAGCAGGCTCCTCACAGCCAGGCAGGAGGACACCGGTGCCCTGCGCTGCGCTGTGCAGCCTCAGGGAAGGGGGGACACTTTGGTTTCATTTACTGACGTATTCCACTCACATTCAGCAAAGTTCGGGTCTGTATTCAGGGAGGTTGTCGCCGATCTTCGTGATTAATACCTTGCAATCACAGCACTAGCCTTTCCTAGATACCGAAGGAGCTGATGACAGCAAATTAGTTAATTATAGATCTAATTAAAATATTAATATCTTCCGTGTCGGCAATGGATGCGCTTGCCTTCTGTTTTCACTGTTATTGCTCCCGAGCCACGTGCAGCCACAAACGGCACCTCTGGGCCCTGCGGCTGAAGGGCTCGGCCAGGGACACGCCGTAAATGGATGGTGGTTTATACCTTTGGGGAAAGAACATTTCCCCACAGAGCTGGAATTCGCAGCTTGGGTGCTGAAATGAAAAATGCATCTCTGGGATTTGGCCTTTTTTGGAGGCCAAACCCCTCAGGCTTTGTCTCGGTGCTGTAACATTTTCTCAGCTTTTCCTCTGTGTTGTCGCTAAGGGAAGGCAGTGGAATACAGGTAAGATAAAACACACCATCCTTACAACGTGCATTTTCACCTCTTTTGTTTCCCTACCCACTCTCCGTGGCTTCTGAAACAGAGCACATTTTCCCCCTTTCTATTTTAAATTTAAAAGTTTGAGAAGTTGTTTTTTTCTGCAAATAATTAATCATGTTCATGCATTCCTGGGTCTTCACCTCTTGTCACAGAGAAAACAAAATGGAAAATATAACCATATGGAGGAGGCAGTAATAACAGGATAAAATACTGCTGACCTCTTACCACTTTCACTTGAAATTAGCATTTATTTTTTTTCTCATTTGATGCACTGTCATTACAGGGTACGTGTGTGTTTTAGTATTTTTATTAATAAACATGGTAATTTAACAAGCAGGTTAATGGCAGTTTTAATGAGAAAGAATACTAATTGGACAGGCTGGGGGATCTTTGGGCGGCTGCGGTTTTTTTCCTTAGAATCTCACTCACCCCGTCCTCGAAAATACGCAGCATATGTGCCAAGGGTTGGGGGTTTGTTTGAATGTTGACAGTTCATGCACACAGCTTGTACTATTTGGTTCCATCTCGCAGAGCCTTTTGCACAAACGCGGCTCCGTGCCACCACGGCCGTGGGACTTACACATTGCCGAGTCTTAAAAGGTCTGCGTAAACAGGCGCCTTGCTATTGATAAGACAGACAATGTGGCCATCTGTCCTTCTTCTGCAGCCAAACGAAAATGACACAAAGTATGGGTCTTGTCACTTCAAAACTAGTAATTTCCCAGCTCTCGTTAGTGTTAATTGAAGCGCTCGGGCCGCAGCGCGCTGCTGGGCAGGTGGGTGCTCGGCCCGGCGCGGGCACACCGAGCCCTGGCATGGCTGTGACCATCCCAGGAGAAGGACATCGGCACGGGGCTGTCCCCCTGGCAGCGCAGACCCCGCTGCCCCCCCTCTCCTCCTCGGCCTCCCCCAGACGACCATTGCTCAGCAGCTTCCTCCCACCAGCACTCGCAGCATCTCCAAAATGCTCCAGAGAAGAGCAGCGAGTCAGATTTGCCATGGGGATGCTCCAACAGAGGACAGGTTTTCTCCAGAGGAACAGGAATCACCGCCTCTTTAAACCAGTTTGCAAAACGAGCAGATTTATGGCGATGGCGTGATAACAACCACAGTTCACACTGGACAGCAGTTCTTACAATACTGTCTTACTGCTGCCACCAGAACATCACAGGCAATAATGGTGTTTCCAGGCTCTCCATAAATCTTGCATGGCTAATACAGCAAAACTGAACATCTACCACCCACACAGCGATGCCAAGCCTGCCTCCAGACTGGTGAGGGCTTTTTTATTATCCGTGTATTGCTGTGCACAGGAAATACCAAGGACCTGTGTTCAGACTACCTGTCGTCACCCAAGGGACACGGAAAGACCATCCTCCTCCTCCTCTCCCTCATTATTAGCTGATCTACATGTTTTGCTGTGTAATTGCAGTAGGTGCATTGTGCTGACAAGTTACCTTAACATCAACTGCACCATTGCACGAGACTTCAGGAGTCTTCAAACTGCAATGAAGGTAGCAGAGCTTGCTCAGTCAGACCCATCGGTGCTGGGGCTGGCCAAGGATGTGGGTCCCAGCTGAGTCCAGCCCCTGCACACACCGAGCACCTGCAGCCCCTGTGCATTTAAGGGAGAGTTATCATAGAATCACAGACTCATAGACTGGTTTGGGTTGGAAGGGACCTCAAAGCCCATCTAGTTCCAACCCCCTGCCACGGGCAGGGACACCTTCCACTAGCCCAGGTTGCTCCAAGCCCCATCCAACCTGGCCTTGAACACTGCCAGGGAGGGGGCAGCCACAGCTTCTCTGAGCAACCTGGGCCAGAGTTGCAGGGTCTTGGAGGCAAAACCCCACAAAATTATTGTTATCTTCAGCTCCAGATGTTGAGAGCAGTTGCTTTCCTGTACGCCCAGCGGCATGTCACGGCTTTGCCCGCAGCTCCTGGGGCAGCGATGGGAGGGAGCAGCAGCCGTCTCCATAAAGCAGCGGGCAAGAGATCTCTCACGACAGCAGGGCAGGAGGCTGCAGCTTGCTTTGACGCTGCGTGGCACCAGGCACTCCCTTCCACACACCTGATTTATGTCTTTAAAAACAGCCTCGAACAGTTTGCCACCGTGCCTTTTATCTCACAAAGAAAACACAGCCCGCTGTTTTACTTGCTGCACCTCACGGGTGGCCACTTAGTGATTTATCCATGTGCCAGCTCCATCGGCTGCGTCGCTCAGGAAGGAAAGGTGCTTATCCCTGACACTGTGCCCCACGGACACCAGGTGCTGCCTCCTGCTGCAGCGAGTCCCACAGAATCACAGAATCACAGAATCAATCAGGTTGGAAGAGACCTCTGGGATCAGCGAGTCCAACCGTTGGACAGACCTCCGGTTTCTACAACACCTTTGCCCAGGCCCGCGAGCATTTGGGTTTTGACCGACCAGCCCCGGGACAGTGCGGCCAGCACCGTGGTCCCCGGGTGTCCCGTGCCCTTTGGGATGTTCACCAAGCACGGGGGGGCTGACAGCCCTTCAAAGGCACGTTTTCAGCTTCAGTGTCGATGTCCTTCTTCTTAAGTCCAAAGTAAATCTTATTTTCCATTTAATTTTTAAATGGTGATGTGACTTCTTGCTAGCAGAATCCAGCCTGCCGGACTGGAGTACAGAATCCTTTTGTGCTGCAAATCCTTAGTGTAGTGGCTTTGTAAAGCTGTAACCAGCGTGCAGGCGATTACATCTTCAGATAAACAAGGGTAGGTACGCGGAGCACATGGATTTCTAGACATATAGCAAAATAAATCAATGAATAAATACAGAAGCTTTGAATATGAAAAGAATTGTTAAAAATGCACTAAGGTTCCCAAATGAAATGTTAAATGAAAAGGTTTATCTTTGAAGCCCACCTGTCTCCCGAGCGAAGGTGCTGCCATTGCTTTGGGGCGCAGAGCAGGTCCAAGCAGAGCAGGCACCGCTCCTCTGGAGCCGGCACCTTGGCCACAGTCCCAGCACTGTGCTAGAACCTTCCCTCATGGGTCAGCCCAACGATGAGCAGCGCAGCCTAGAAACGGGATCTCTCAGTTTAACACCTTCCTCAGCCTGAAGCTTGACCCACACCTTCCACTTCTGCGCAGCGTCCGAGGTCACCTGCCATGCTGAGGGTTGGGAGGACGGGGGACATCACGAACTCAACTCTTCTTGTTGAGGCCTGGAAACAAACCTGGTGGGGCCAGGACAGCCCCGGGGACGGACAAAGAGGGCGCGGGTGCCGCTGGGTCCTGGGCAGCGGTGGCTGTCCCCAGCTGCAAAGCCTCGCACCCTGCCAGCGTGAGCTGTGCACAGAGGGATAACGCAGAGGACTTGGAAGACATCCAGCCATACCCTGGGACCTGCCTCTCCACGCCAAGGGCGTAGGAAGATTTCAAAGTCTGAAGGCACCCGCTCTCTTACGTGCCTTCGTTTCTTTACACGTGCTTACTTTTTCACTCTGCAGTGTGTGTCTTTACGGCATCCCACTCTGCCTTTCTCCCCTGCTGGTTTCAGTCAGGTTTTAGAAGGGGCTGTGTGCTAAGATGTGTTTCCCTTAACTGATTTTTAAAATAATATATGACTTTAATTGCCTAGCTCATTCCAGATGACCTAAGACTAAAGGCAATTGTGAATGCGATCAGCTGGAATGATTTCGTTTACTTCAGCCTTTCTTTCATCTTCCATTTTTAACCTGTTCTCTTCCCTCTTGCAAAAGCAAATGGTAAATCACATTAGGTTGTGGCAGCATGAGGGAAACCCCCCAAACCTCCACAAACGCCAACACAGGCAGAATTTGGCTGCTTGTCCAGGACTTCTGCTCCAGCGAGCCCCTGGGCAGTGCAAAGCTGTGGGACATCGCCTAGTTAGGCTGGGCAGGATCCGGTCATTTTAAGACAACCAACACAGAAAATGCCAGTTCATCTGCACAATCTCCACCATCGCTGGACTCTGCGCTGACAACGAGCGTGATGGAAACCGTGGGGACGAACCCACCTCCCGTGCACGGAGCTCCTGAATGCGGCAGCGTGGGAGATGCCTCTAATCAGGTAATCTGTCAGGTTTTATGTTACAGGTCAATTTTTCTTCTTCATCATGGTTTTTGCTGACTTTTTGCTGTCAATTAAAGCAAGAGAAAATGATTTAATCAAACTGTAAATGGTGTGAAGTCTTCTGAATTCATCCCAAGTGAAGCAGATCTCTCTCTCTTCAACCTAAACCAGGTTTTCTCCTTTGGCTGCACGGCTGAAAAAACTACTGTTTGTTCAAACCTGGTTTAAATCTATTTCTGTTTTCCACCCCTGTTGAAGGCTGCCTCCACGGCACCCTACATATCTCCCAGGCAACCCATCCACCCTAAAGGAAATATGGAGACAGAAACTTACTTCTCCGAGACACATTTACACTAGTTCACAAATAAGCGACTTCTTTTCTTCTCTCAGGTAGCAATCCCACACTTGGCATGTTTGCCCAGGCACAGCCTCCCCGGGCAACCCCTCCACGGAGGATCCGCGGGCGACCTCCTGCCCCTGCAAACAGACCCGCGGCTCACGCGGGAGGCTGGGAAGATGCACGAGCGCTTCACCAGCAGAAGCACCAGAAACCTTCATGGCAACAGAAAGTCTTTTGGATACACAAAAAAGACACGAGAAGAAAAGGTGACTGTTGGAAAGAAGTTGGTTTCCTTTTTAGCAGGTTCAAACGGGACTTTCTCCGGAATCTGCGTTTCAATCCAGTAGAGGATCCCCTTCAAAGCTCGGCTTTCTCTTGAGCTACGTTATCAAAGCAAAGTCACAATTTCAGCTTATCGGGAGGCAAGAAAGAAGCTTCATGTGAAATGCCCAGAAAATTAGATTAATCAGATTTGATAAGAATCAAGTGAGACAATTCTGCAGTGTGAACATGACTGAAAATTGTAAGATAACTGATAAAGTATTCCACTGACAATATCTGATTAAAATAAACAAGTTATTATTTTCACAATAATTTGTTTAGCGGTGTCACACTACGCTCTGAATGAGAAAAGACAAAAGCATCTTTGTGATCTAATTACTTTAAAAAATCCTATTAACATAACAATTTGATCCAACTGTTTTTGAGGTGTCCCCGTTTAGAGCATTCATCCCTGTGACAACAGGACATTTTTTAAACACTTCTGTATTTTTGGGGCAGAACATCTTTTGAAGGAAATGTCCTGGTATGATATGCAAAAATATCAAGAATAATTTAAGAGAAAAATAAAGTTCATAAAATCCTCTAAGAATAGGCCTGCGCCTGGAACACAAATGTGAAAAATTCCTTCAAGTCTCAGTTACAAAATATGACAGCATGAGGTCCCAAAAATCTAGTTTTAGCAAAACATCACGTGGAAATGTGGCTTTGGGCATTGCCTGATCATAAGTAATGTGACTTCCTTATTTCTTAAAGATGCCTAACATTTTCTATTCTTTTCATTATTTCACTGAACACTTCCATGGATAGATATTCCATTGGAGATCTAAAACATGCTGATTTAACACTTTATTTTGAGGATTCCTGAAGTAAAAGTTCAATTTTCAGTTAAAGATTAATCATGTCAACTCTTTTTTTCCGTAAAGACAGAAGAAAAGGCCAAAGCAACAAAATGCAATTTCCAGCCCTTCAAGTACAAATCCTAAAGCTCGTTGGCCTCTCGTGGTACCATAAAATACATTTTATTATGGAATAAAATTAAGCTAAACTAGACATAGGCCACATGCATGCGGAACAGGACTCAACGCAGAATTTAAATGATGGCTAGTTTGGGTTAAGAGATAATTTGAACTAATTTTTCTATGTGTTTCTGTATGGACAAGCCTTTAAGACCTCTGATGGGGAGTGGGAGCAGCAAGTGCCAACGTCTTAATTTTATCCCTGCAGCAGTCACTTTCACAACACGGAAGATGACCGTAACGTATAACCTTCCTGTGAAATGTCATTCTTCTCCTCATTACTTTTTCCACAAATCAGCTCTCATTAATCACCCTGAGTTATGATATGATATGATCATTATTTGCTGTGTTTAGGTTCATGCAGCACATTTATTGTCTGGTCTGTTTTACCAACTCACAGCAAAGGACAGTTCAGCTGTTTGCAGCTCAGTGTTGTGCGGCATTGTCACACGCACAAAAGAGGGTATGAAGGGAAACAGACAGAGAGATGTCGAGCAGTATGGGATCCTTGGCTTTGCATTCAGGTTGGGAGATTGGATGCGTATGGATTAAAAATAAAAATGTTTTATTTGTTCTTCAAAGTGGAGAAAGACTTGTGAAGAAAAAACTGAAAATGAACTGTGGAAATGCCCGTAAAACGACCAGGGAGATACCAGAAAATACTAGAGGAAATTCACCAAGAAAATTGGTCTCTAAAATCCTGATGATTTCACTGTGGTTTTGGGAGACGAACCTAAGTGAATCCCTGTTGGGGGTTTAAGGACCAGCACTATGTATTCACTCCTGCCAGAGCAGGCTGATTTACAACGTGCTCTAATGAAGTGTGTTGCTATGGTGAGGCTGGTTTCAAGGGCGCCTGTTAAGCAGCAGAAGAGTAAATTGTCCAAATCAGATCAATGAGAAACCGATTTCTAGTGCTGCACCATTTTTTTTGCCCGTTTTGGCTTAGCTGAGCGAAGAACAGCCCGAGATGGGAGGGCAGAGGAAGCCCCTCGTGGGTTACAGCGGAGCAGACGCGATGCTCGTGCGTCAGGGGGTCAGCAACAGAGCAGCGTTAGACATGTGCTATCAGGAGATATTGAGCCATAAGGACCCTCCCTCGTTACTTTGGCACTTCTGAGGCACCTCTGGCCACCCCGGAGCTGTCGCCAGCAGCCGCCCGGGGGGCTGGGGGGCAGCCGTGTCCCTGGGTGGGTCCAGGGGATGCTGCAGATTAAGCCATTGCCTTTATCTTTCTCTCCAAGGCTTCTTAATTAACTTTTCTATTGTGTACCTTGATTAGATTATTTTTCTGCCTCTAGGCTACTTCTCCCACTTTATAACCTCCTTGAAATGCAGTTGCGCAGCTTTCTAAGTCATATAGCGTCATAAAAATTAGTTTTAACAGTTTCTTTCAAGATTTATAACACCTATCTTGCTATACATGACACGAGCAGCGGAAAAACAAGCCCGACTTGTGGTCAGGTCTTGCTGTGCCCAGACACCCTTCCCTGTCCCTGCACGGACAGGACTGTGTGCTCCCCGAAAGGCTCAGCAGCCCCGCTCACGGCAGCCAGGATGGGACTGGGAACAGGATCGATCCCAGCTCACTGTCCCCCCTCCTCTGAATGCCGTGGCCTTTGCTTTTACCCACACTCCACAGCGGGTCTTCGACCTCAGATGCATTTCTGTGTTGGCATCTGCAAAAGGCTGTAATGAGGAAGCGATCGATAGCTGCAGCTAAACATCATCAGCCTCGTGGCGCACGGGGCCGTAGCACTGCTGTCACGGCCATGACCATGACCGATCCCTCATGGCGGGGATGGAGGTCTCCTTGTCCCAAATCCAAATCTTCCCTTCCTGCTCCTTCTCCCAGAGCTGTTGCTACAGGTTTTGGACAAAAAAAGTGTTTGTTCTAGAGGAGGAGGAGGAGCATGAGGAGGAGGAAGGGTCTTGCCCTCTGTGCCAGCCAACAGCACCTGGTTCCCAGCCGAGAGACCCAGCCTGAAGGACCCGAGGAAGAAGCGTCTCCAAGTTGATGGGTAAAGCTCAATGTCACAGCGCAAAGAAAGCAAAGAAGAGAAACAAGGAGCATGGAGCAGTCAGGCAGCTCCCTACAGCCCAAACTAATTGATTTTGGTTTTTTTTTTAACCCAAACTCAATTGCGTTGTTTCCCTTTCGGTTATTTACAAGTTCCTGGAAGACACTGTCAAGCCTGAAAGTGATTGATGTCTATGGGTTGGGTCTGGGAGCAGAAGGACAAACTTGCCCAGCTCAAGAGCCGACACGAAGGCTCTCACTGTTCATAGCTCTGGCCCAAGACCCTGGCCAGCCCTTGCTTTCGTGGCTTCCCACCCGCTGCCTGCTTGCCCCTCCTCTGGCACAATGACTGCAATAGAAATTGCTCCAAACCTGGGGAGGTCCCAAACAATCTTCTGCAGTTTTGAGCCTAGAAATTGCATTTTAGCCAACAATAACCAGGGAAAATGTGGGTGTAATGAATAAACAGAGCTGAAATAAGGAACAGACATTCAAGCAACAAAACTCTTTGCAATGGGATTGGCTTGTTGGCTTAGTGATGGTTTGTGGGAAACTCCAGCCTCTCTTCCCAAAGCCACCGGGGACACCACATCTGCCGTGATGTTGATTAGCAGCAACGCGGTGCGGTTGTTCAGCCTATCCTATTCACCTGCTGATGTGTATCTGCTTTTTCAGCAGGTATATATGTGAGTCTGATTCAGTGTTCAAACTTCCAGCAGGACTTGGTCGTGTGATCAAACTAATTATAAAGGTCGAGGCATTTGCAACAGGAAAGAGCAAATATAAAGGTCCTTTTCTTCCTGTCACCGCTGTTGGGTGGAGGTCACAGCTCTGCCAAACGGGTGCTGAGGTTTCAGTGAAGTGATGCGGCGCTGGCACGGCTGGGCTGAGGCAAAAAAAAAGAAAGAAACAGAAAGTCCCCAACCCCCTTAACAGTCTCCTTGATGGCTTTTGCTGTGCTGCAGACTTGCCTCCCCACTCACACCGCTGTCAGCCCGGTTTAACCTGTGCAGGGAGCAGCACTCGGTCATCGCTTTGGGGTATTTCTGTTATTAACACTTACTCCTTTTGCTCTCGTCGAGACTTCAGTAAGTGTCATATCCTTGACCAACTAATTTGGAAAGGTCAAGCCCAAACTCAGAAACACTCATTAAGGCTTTATTGCCTCTACACTCGAGCAAAGACCAGGACAAAGCCAAAGAATTTCTCTTGAATGCGGGCACTTGCGTGCTTCAGCTCAACCAGCCCCTCTCCTGGAGGCATTTGTTCTCTCCCAGCAACGTATGCAATTTCATCAGGTGAAATTGAAAATCCCACTGATGCATTTGCTACCTTGACAATATAATTTCTCACTCTTTGACCACAAATTCCGTTTAATTCATTCTGGGCTCAGGATGGCATGTAGCACACCACAACAGGGGCTGTTTCCACATGTGCCTTCAATATTTTTTCCCTTGCCCTGATGAAGAACTGAGACAGTTTCTACACATTCCCTTTCCTGCTTTCCTGCATAGTGGAACCATTAAAAGGAGCTGCATTTCCTGATGCCTCCAAGGGCATCGGGGTCCTCGAGGTTCATGTGGCTGTGCAAAGCTGCCTAAGGACCGTGATTTTCACATACAACACAATGAATGCACCAAAGCGTCTTAAATATTAAAAATTCAAGTAACAAATACTTCAAAGTTTATTTTAAGAAATATTAGGAATTGGTGGAGATAAATGGATATAGAAATCAGGGAGCTCCTATGAAAAATAACGGAGGCTCATGAACAGTAACGTGAGCACAACAAAGGAACAAGAAGTTTAAAAAAGGTAAACCCCCAAAAGCTAATATTTATTCGGAATGAGAAAATAAGAGCTACTGAATGAGGGTGATCAAGTTCAAGAGCACGGCTTGGAAGTGGGAGCTGCTTTAGCAAACCAGTGTCAGATGTCAAACTACTGGAATGAAAATCTGGAAGCTACAGATCTTGGAAAACACATCTTGAATGCAGGGAGAGATCTGGGTTTCCACAAAGCACTATGATTCCTCCACTTAGGGGTAATAATCTACATTGTTCTCGGAAAGCAAGATGTCAGTAGCGTAAACCAAACAAGGAACAGACACTTCCCAGGCATCGTGAGGATAATGGCTCCCCAGACACAATGAGGCGGGGTATTTTTCATCATGAAATACTCCCGAGAGTCAGGCAGTCACCTGGTTGTTAATCCAGCCATTGCAGACCCAAAGGAATTCTGTTGGAGTGTGGCAGGGAGCGGGAAAGGCTTCTGGCTCATGAAAATTCATGGGAAATTACGTTAGCGCTGCTGGGAAGGCAACAGCATCAGCAGGGGCGGCTGTGCTGCCACAGCCATGGACAGCCCAGGGACTAACGCCTCCATCTATTCCGTACTAATGGTCCTCACCGAAAGGCCACGGTGCACGGAGGGGGCAGTGACCCTCACGGCAGGGCCACGGGGTGCTGCTGCTGCTCGCCCTGTGGCTGTGGGATGGACCCCCCGGCTGATCCCGACGGAGGAGCCTGTGGCAGCTCCCGTTGGCACCCGCACCTGGACCGGGGCTCTGCCTTACAGAGCAGCAGCGTGTTCTCATGGGAACATCCTTTGTTTGGCAGTGGAGAGGATGGACGGGGCAGTTTTCTTCTACGAAAATCCTGTAAGAGCTCTACAGACTAAAACGCACTTCTCCACGGATGGGACCTCACAGAATCACAGAATCAATGAGATTGGAAGAGCCCTCTGGGCTCATCGAGTCCAACCATTGCCCTGACACCACCATGGCAACTAGACCAGGGCACTAAGTGCCATGGCCAGTCTTTTAAACCCCTCCAGAGATGGTGACTCCACCACCCCCCTGGGCAGCCCCTTCCAATGGCTAATGACCCCTTCTGAGAAGAAATGCTTCCTAATGGCCAACCTGAACCTCCCCTGGCCAAGCTTGAGGCTGTGTCCTCTTGTCCTGTCGCTGGTTGCCTGGGAGAAGAGGCCGACTCCCACTGCGCTACAACCTCCCTTCAGGTAGTTGTAGACTGCACTAAGGTCACCTCTGAGCCTCCTCTTCTCCATGCTAAACACCCCCAGCTCCCTCAGCCATTCCTCATAGGTCAGACCCTCCAGACCCTTCCCCAGCTTGGTCGCCCTCCTCTGCACTCGCTCCAACACCTCAACATCTTTCTTGAAGTGCGGGGCCCAGAACTGGGCACAGTATTCAAGGTACCTCGCAGCCTGCCATGCTGGGTGGGACGTGTGTCCAGCGCTGTGGCACCCAGGGCCCCCGCACCCGAAGGGACGGCAGATTGCCGTACTGCCTGCTCTTCCCTGCTGGGGTTAGCTCCCATGAACAGTATCTTAATCCACGCACGATGGAGTCTGAGTGCCTTCACCACCACCACCCTAACCAACGCCTGCACCGCTGCACTACAGGGACTTGCAGTTATTAGCACGGGGTGACAGTAGGAAGCCTTGGAAAGCAGATAATCAATACCAATAAATTAGTATTTGACAAATAGCTTGTACACGCTCGACTCATTTAACAGACCAACGATACTCATTTTTAAAATGCCCGGAGCGTTTGATTTGCGATATGTTCAGGAGAGCAGGAGGGAAGGTGGGAGCCTCCTGGGGAGCTGGGCGCCTGGAGGGCGCAGCCTCTCCTCACCTCCCCTGTCGCGGCTCAGCTGGCTTTTCTTCCCAAGAAGGAGCCACAGACAAACCTGCAGACGTGCATTAAACTGTGAGTCATCCCTATTGTGGTAAAGTTTCTTCTGAACTGAGATAGGGAATTAAAGTAACACTTCTTTTCTTTTTCTTCTTTGCTGCAGTTCTTCACAAAGGACTTGTTTACACCAGGCTTTACTGATCAGATATAGAAAACAATAATTATTTTTAACCAATTAATTTAAAATTGTATTGGCAATGTTCTGCTCAGTCGCTAGCTTTGTGCCCACCTTAAAAGAAATCCAAGCACCATCTGCATATTTAAAGCACAGGCCAGGCAGCATCCCCGTCACACAACACCACTGGTGACCACTGGTGACCACTGGTGATCAGAAGTGGCTCCTCCCCGACCCCAGGGCTGGGCAAGCAGCAGGACTGGCCGGTGTGGGCTTGGTCCTGCTCCGGCAGGGGGATTGGACTAGATGATCTTTCGAGGTCCCTTCCAATCCCTAACATTCTGTGATTCTGTGATTCTGTGGTCCCCAGCTCAGTGTCACTGCTTGTGTCCCCCCTTTCTCCGACCACATGCTCCCGCTGCTGCGTCACCCAGTGAAGGGTCACTTGCCCCTGCTGATCTCCCCATCGGGGCGATCAATGAGCCATACAGTGACAGAAAGAGCCTTTAAAGAAGTAATTATCATTTCCCCTCGAGAGTATGAACAAGTTCAAGAATGAAGGACTTTTGCCAAAGCTGAGAATGCATCTCCCTGCCAGGCAACTGGGACAGTGCTTTGAAGGTCTAATCTTAATCTTAATTTATTTTTCCCATCTTTTTTAATAGAAAAAATATTTGACTATATGAGAATGCATATTTTATTTAAATCAGTACATATATATATATATATTTATATAAAGGAAAACAAAAAATTGAGGGGCTGTACTACAGCTGTCAAGTAAAACCAATCCCTAAGTTCAATGCCACCCCAACGTGCAGTGATTGATAGTGATAAGCACCAGCATCGTCTCGGTTCTTGACAAACGAGGCCAATCTCCACGCGCGGAGGTTTCCCAGAGCAGCGGGATGGCCCAGCTGTGGCACAGCTGGGGACAGCCCCGGCAGAGCCCCCCAGGGCTGGTGGGAGGGCACCGTCCCCTCCCAGACCTGCGTCACGGCGTGTGAGCTCCAGCCATGATTAATGCAGCTTGGCAAGAGGTTCGAGGGAGTGCTCATTGCTGATGCCCAGGCTGTGTTTATTCCCTTGGTGAAGATGATTCTTCATCCCCCCAGACTATCCGTGTGACATCTGTTATGTCTGCGAGGAACTTCTTCCCTCGCTGCTGCAATAAAGAGCAGCTTTATAATTGACTTCAGTACAAGTCCGATCACCCTATATCCGCACACGCGAATAAAAGATTGAAAAGAGAAGCAATGACCTCAATCTATTCTCCAAACTTTCATCATCACTCTCTACAGCTCGAGTCCTCTTCTTTCAAAGCTTGCCCTGAGTTTAAAATTCACAGCATGTGTACAGAAAAAACCCACAAAACCTTAAATGGCACAAATCAACAAAGACGGTGATGCATTATCAAATTAAAGATTAGAAATAGAAATGTTTCTTGTAAACTCTAATCCTCGCCTTGGTCCGTGCATTTAAAAAAAATCAATAAAATAATGTGCAACAACCATGCAAGGCTTCTTTTAATGACTTGTGTCTTAATAAATACCATATTCATTACAAACCTCCATCAAAATATATTATCTACACTTGCCCATGCTACTTCTCCCTGATTAGAAAGCTTCACCTTGCTAAAGCATGAAAAATGGAGAAGAATGGAACAGAATACAAAAGGGCCACTTATTATTTGTCAGCTGGCAGAGCTTGCCCTTTTAAAGCAGATATCAAAATTTCAAATGTGATCTTATAATAGCAGCAGATTTCTCCTGGAGCCGTGGCAGGGGCTGGGGAGCTGCAGAAGGTCTGGACACCGCTGTATTAATATTAGAGATGGTGCGTGTGTCTCTCTGGGCTGCGCAGCGACTGCGCTGCCGGCTCACCCAAGACAATGAGGAGCACACTCGCAGGAACTGAAGGCAGGGAGGGTAATTAATGCCTTTCGCCAGACCTTTAAAGGTGCAACAAATCATTTCAAATCACAAATTACGCACATATGCTTCTACCCTTGGAGAAAACAGCAGCAGCAGCAGCAGAGCCGCTGTGATCTGGGAGGTGGGCTGGGGGCGAAGGCTGCTGCCGGGGGATCGCTGAGGACCCCACCCATGGGGACCCTCTTAAATCTCATCCGTGGGGATCCCGTTAACTCGAGGGAAGAGCTCACAGGACGCACTGCCTCGTGGCCAGCCCCTGTGCCCCATGCCTAGATGTCGTGCCCGCAGCGCCCAGAGCCAGCACCCCAGCTGTGCCCGAATGTGCTCCCCCAAGTGTGATGTCCCCAGGGGACCTCCCCTCCTGGCACCTCTCCCAACACACATTCAGGATCCCTGAACATCTCACCACGGTCCAGGTGCTGCGCAGATGAGCTGAGACACACACATCCATACCCAGCAGAAACTCCTGTAGCATTGCAATATTGGCTGTAGTCTTCAGCACCTGCTTCAGCCTTCAGCCTTGAAGCTTAGTCGCAGAGCAAAGCACCCCAGGTTTAAACACGGCCCCCAAGGGGTGTCCTGGTCACAGCTCCCTGTGTTTGCGCCACACAGCCCCTTGTGCCAGGGCTGGCGCACGCTTCCCCCGTAAAGCTGAACTTCTTGGTGGGAAGTTGTCCCCAAGGGCTGGGCACCACAGGCATGGCATGTAGCCCCCATCCCCTGTGAGCACCAGGGTGATGGTCCTGTCCCCCTGTGCCCCACCGAGGAAGGTGACGGTGCCATCCCCCCTGTGCCCCAGCAGGAGGGTGACAGTGCTGTCCCCTTGTGCCCCAGCCCGTGCCCCAGGAGCAGGGTGACAGTGCTGTCCCCTTGTGCCCCAGCAGGAGGGCGGCTGTCCCCAGTGACAGCTCCCTCCCCGTCACAGCGTGGCTCTGGTCGTGCTGGGGTACAATCAACTGCCGGGTCTGTGTTTTCACGCTGCATGGGGGGTGTTTCTGCTGGTTTCTTCACAGCTCCAGGAGTGCCTGGAGCCTTTCTCGCCTGGTACCTGGGAAAAGCCGTGTGTGCGTGGCTTTTGTTTGTGTTGGTTTATTTGACTTCAGGCAGCACTCTATCCGTTCTGTGAAATAACAAACTCTCTCTGTTTGCCTGCCTGAAAACCACCTGACTCCATCTTTCTCTCCTTGATCCATGAGCACAAACTCCACGAGACCTAATTTCTTCAAGATGTTTACCAAAAGATTTAATAATGATTGGATTGGATTTATTGAAGAGAGACAGCATTTTTTATCTTAAACGGCACTGGAGACCCTTCTCCCCAGCTGCCTAAACCAATTGATCTGATAATAAATTCCACAAAACGAGCAAACCACCAATATCCACTATGCAAAAAAAACCCAAACTGCCTCCTGAAATATTATCATCTAATTAAAATTAAACATTATTGCTACTCACATCATTTTACTGCCTTCATAAGCAAAGTCTTTTGGATACGTTTTTCCCCTCCCTGCTCAGAGGACCACTCATTTTTTCCAGAGGAAACAAGCATCCGAGTTTACTATTTGATACCAGGTCGTCACTGCACGACAGCTGAGCCCAGACCAAGGCACGCAACGTTGCTGCTTTGACCTCTCCATCTTGCCCACAGCAGGGACGGGGCCTATTTTCTTGCTGTGGTACAAGCTTAGCTGAAATATATCGAGAAGTGACAAACTGCGATTTCCTCCCACACCTCATCCCAAGGAGAGGAATTTAAATGAGTAAATGAGCAGAACATGTGTATTTCAATGGAAGCACGTTGGCCGTTTGCAAGAAACTATGTGCAAACTCAGCAGAAAACGCAAAATGTGACCTTCAGGCTGCACTTGCCTTCGAGCAGATTCCCCTTTCCCCGGCAGATCACAGAATCACAGAATCACAGAATCAATGAGGTAGGAAGAGCCCTCTGGGATCATCGAGTCCAACCATTGCCCTGACACCACCATGGCAACTAGACCAGGGCACTAAGTGCCATGTCCAGGCTTTTCTTAAACCCCTCCAGAGATGGTGACTCCACCACCTCCCTGGGCAGCCCCTTCCAATGCCTAATGACCCTTGCTGAGAAGAAATGCTTCCTCATGTCCAACCTGACCCTCCCCTGGCCAAGCTTGAGGCTGTGTCCTCTTGTCCTATCGCTGGTTACCTGGGAGAAGAGGCCGACTCCCACTGCGCTACAACCTCCCTTCAGGTAGTTGGAGACTGCACTAAGGTCACCTCTGAGCCTCCTCTTCTCCAGGCTAAACCCCCGCAGCTCCCTCAACCGTTCCTCATAGGTCAGACCCTCCAGACCCTTCCCCAGCTTGGTCGCCCTCCTCTGGACTCGCTCCAACACCTCAACATCTTTCTTGAAGTGCGGGGCCTTCTTTCATCTGAAGTGCAGATGACTGCTCCTGGGTGAGGGACCGCTGCAGAAGTGTCCGACAGTGTGCAGGGCCAGCGTTACCTGTGCTGCACGGTGAGCAGCCCCGTGGTGCACGGTTCTGTGGCACACGGTGAGCAGCTCCGTGGCACCCACTGAGCAGCACCCACCTGCCCAGCCCAGCAGCCTGCGGGAGGCTCTAAAGCATTCTTGAAAAATCTGAAGAAGTCTCCAAAAAAAGAAAATGCAAATAAATAAACCTCTTTTTTTTTTCAAGGCAGCGAAGGGGATTAGTGCGAGTCACACCCCCTCTGGTCGCGTTCGCACTTGGCGTTCTGTCAGCACTTGACTCCGAAATCATTCCAGTAAAGCGGAAAATTAATATTCTAATATGTCTGCTTCTCCAGCAGCTAGAAATAAGTAAAGTGGAAGTAGTAGAGAAGAAAATGGTTTAGTATTAACTATGTATATGAATATTTATTGTAACTCGCCATCAGACATCTGCCTATCAGGCTGCCTGTTCGCTCGTACGTACTGGGAAACACTGGGAGCCACGGCAGCCGTTATTGTCATATTGAGTAGAAAAGAGGTGAACGATTAATTTCTGATTCTATTTTGATGAGCTCTCACGACTGTTTTCTGTCCAGGTATCCAGCATGCCTTGCACAGTGCCCTGCGGGAGGGAGGCCTGCGGGACCCCTGTGCTTCCCCCAGAGCACGTGCGGCCACAGGCACGGGCGGGCAGGACACGGGGGCTGGCGCTGGGACACCCCGCAGCCACCACCCAGACAGAGCAGGGGGTCTGCAGGCCATGTGCACCCAGAGCCAGGCCCCATGGGACCGGAGCCCCGTGCCCCCAGCCAAGGCACGGCCACGGGGATGGATGCAGAGACAGGGACAGGCACAGGAACAAGGATGGTCATGGGGACAGCCATGGGGATTGGGACAGACACAGGGACAGCCATCGTGAGGGGAATGGGGACACCCATGGGGACACTTATGGTGATGGCAATGGAGATGGAGACAGCCACAGGGACAGCCACAGGGATGGCCACAAGGATGGCCACAGGGATGGGGACAGCCATGGGGATGACCACAGGGATGGTCATGGGGAAAGCTGCAGAGATGGGAAAGGAGATGGGGACAGGAATGGGGATGGCCACAGAGATGGCTATGGGAACAGGGACAGCCATGGGGAAAGACACGGGGATGGCCACGGTCATGGGGACAGCCATGAGGATCACAGAATCACAGAATCACAGAATCACAGAATGTTAGGGATTGGAAGGGACCTCGAAAGATCATCTAGTCCAATCCCCCTGCCGGGGCAGGATTGCCTAGACCATATCACACAGGAACGCGTCCAGGCGGGTTTTGAATGTCTCCAGAGAAGGAGACTCCACAACCTCTCTGGGCAGCCTGTTCCAGTGTTCAGTCACCCTTACAGTAAAGAAGTTTTTCCTCAAATTTAAGTGGAACCTCCTGTGCTCCAGCTTGCACCCATTGCCCCTTGTCCTGTCAAGGGATGTCACTGAGAAGAGCCTGGCTCCATCCTCTTGACACTTGCCCTTTACATATTTATAAACATTAATGAGGTCACCCCTCAGTCTCCTCTTCTCTAAGCTAAAGAGACCCAGCTCCCTCAGCCTCTCCTCATAAGGGAGATGTTCCACCCCCTTAATCATCTTTGTGGCTCTGCGCTGGACTCTCTCTAGCAGTTCCCTGTCCTTCTTGAACTGAGGGGCCCAGAACTGGACACAATACTCCAGATGCGGCCTCACCAGGGCAGAGTAGAGGGGGAGGAGAACCTCTCTCGACCTGCTGACCACACCCCTTCTAATACACCCCAGGATGCCATTGGCCTTCTTGGCCACAAGGGCACACTGCTGGCTCATGGTCATCCTGTTGTCCACTAGGACCCCCAGGTCCCTTTCCCCTACACTGCTCTCCAACAGCTCTGTCCCCAACTTGTACTGGTACATGGGGTTGTTCTTGCCCAGATGCAGGACTCTACACTTGCCCTTGTTATATTTCATTAAATTTCTCCCCGCCCAACTCTCCAGCCTGTCCAGGTCTCTCTGAATGGCTGCGCAGCCTTCCGGCATCTCAGCCACTCCTCCCAGTTTTGTGTCATCAGCGAACTTGCTGACAGCACACTCTAATCCCTCATCCAAGTCATTAATGAATATATTGAATAGAACTGGTCCCAGAACCGACCCTTGCGGAACTCCGCTAGACACAGACCTCCAACTGGACTCTGTCCCGCTGACCACTACTCTCTGGCTTCTTTCCTTCAGCCAGTTCACAATCCACCTCACTACCCGATCATCCAGACCACACTTCCTCAGTTTAGCTGCGAGGATGCTGTGGGAGACCGTGTCAAACGCTTTACTGAAATCGAGATAGACCACATCCACAGCTTTACCATCATCTATCCACCGGGTAACATCCTCATAAAAGGCTATCAAGTTGGTTGAGCAAGACTTCCCGTTGGTGAAGCCATGTTGACTGCCCCTAATGATCCCCCTATCCTTGATGTGCCTAGAGACAGCACCAAGAACAAGTTGCTCCATCACCTTTCCGGGGATGGAGGTGAGGCTGACCGGTCTATAGTTACCCGGGTCCTCCTTCCTGCCCTTTTTGAAGACTGGAGTGACATTCGCTTTCCTCCAGTCCTCAGGCACCTCTCCTGTTGCCCATGACTTAGCAAAGATGATGGAGAGTGGCCTAGCAATGACTTCCGCCAGCTCCCTCAGCACCCGCGGGTGCATCCCATCAGGGCCCATGGATTTATGGACATCCAGGTTGCTTAATTGGTCCCTGACCCAGCCCTCATCAACCAAGACAGATTCCTCCTCTATCCTGACTTCTTCTGAGGCCGCAGGGGTCCAGGGATCCTCAGGACAGCCTCCAACAGTATAGACAGAGGCAAAGAAGGCATTCAGTAACTCCGCCTTCTTTTTATCCTCTGTCTCCAGGACCCCGCCAGGATGGCCACAAGGATGCCACAGGCATCGCGTCCAGGCTCCCAGCTGGCAACCGCCCCAGCACCCTGTGCCACCGTGTTTCCTTGAGCTGCGCTTAACTTCTGCTCTTTGTAGACACAAATGTGTCCAAGTGCCAGCAGCAGAGACGTGAACGGAGCTGCAAGACCCACCTGCCCCACGTCTGCGTTTGCTCAGACCCAGGCAGAGGTCTCCAAACTGCAGTTTGCTACTTGGAAACTTACAGGTCCTGGGAAAATGCATGAAGTCTCACTCTTCTGTAGGAAAACCACATGTTTATAAATTAATAAGAATGCATGTTTATGTTTTCGTTGATATTTATAAATATTTATGTCTGTTTAGAACAGACCCTTCTCTATAACTTTGCTTGCTACTCTTTCAGTAAACCTGAAAGACTAAATGTTTATAGTGCCAGTCTGTGTCTTTAAGTTTAATGTTCATTTAGTGATTTATGGTGAACATGCCATGGATATAAATGCCTCACAGAATCACAGAATCACAGACTCACAGAATCAATGAGGTTGGAAGAGCCCTCTGGGATCATGGAGTCCAACCATTGCCCTGACACCACCATGGCAACTAGACCAGGGCACTAAGTGCCATGGCCAGGCTTTTAAACCCCTCCAGAGATGGTGACTCCACCACCTCCCTGGGCAGCCCCTTCCAATGGCTAATGACCCTTGCTGAGAAGAAATGCTTCCTCATGTCCAACCTGACCCTCCCCTGGCGCAGCTTGAGGCTGTGTCCTCTTGTCCTATCACTAGTTGCCTGGGAGAAGAGGCCGACTCCCACTGCGCTACAACCTCCCTTCAGGTAGTTGTAGACTGCAATCCCCTGGGCACACCGGGGTGCCAAGGTGCTTTTCTTGCGTTTGCTGGAGTGGGCACAGTGCTCCATATCTTAATGTGTGCACTTTGTGATGGCTGAATATACAGTTGGAGTGAAACACTCATTTCCAACTATAAAACTTGCATATTGTAAGGTTGAATTATTCATAGTATGCCTGTTCGGCCCTATTTCTATTTACATTCTTGATACTGAAAAAATATTCTTCAAAGATGAATTTTAGCAATTAAAATTTAAAGACAGAATTTGACAATGCACATTATTAAATCATCACAAACCGGGACAGTACCAATTAAAAATGCAGCTGGCATCGGCTGGCGGTGATGTTGCGAGTCGTTTCCAAGTGGGTCACAGTTTTCCAAAGTAGACTTAGTGGAAGTTTTGGCTTTCTTTTTTTTTCCTTTTTTTTTTAGTGTCTATCAGGATGCTTGAGACCACACATTGGCCGCTGCTCGCTGTGAGCTGTGTCCCTGTCCTCAGCCAGGCGCTGGAGCTGCTCCAAGCACGCGTGTGCCCCCGACCTGGCGCACCCCTGACAGCCTCCCTCGCCCCTTGTTTTTCCTGTCCATTCAGATATGCGCCCGTGCAATAAAACCAGGGGAAAGATTGCAATTATGTTAGCGAGCAGGACGTGATCACTACCTGCTGCATTGCACTACGTTTGTAAACGATGAGAAAATGTCTGAAATAACGCAGCCATTCCTGTTCAAACGTGCATTATAACGGATGCAGAGATTATTCTGAAGACATCCTGGAATATTTAAAACGTTTAAAGTCAAAAACAATCTTTAAAGGCAAAGACTCGAGGGCAGTGTCAGTGTTGTGCTACAGCTCTGATTGTGAGCAGAGCAAGGCAGGGTGGTGAGTGACCTCCAAGTCCCTTACATCGCCGGTACCGCACAGATTTCCCCGCCGAGTCCCTTCTGTCTTTGCCAAGTCTATGCCAGCCGCAGCCATAGCTTCATTCTGAAGTTGAAGGGCTAAAGACGGTGGGGTTTGGTTTTCACAAAAAAGGTAAGCTGGCACCCAGATTCCAAAATCCGTGTTTTGCCCCGAAAGCGTGTTTACGCGGGGCTGGTGCAAAGCTGTGGGCAGGGCTCTGCTCCTTCGCTTCCTGGGGTGCTTCCCTTGGTCCACAGCACTGACAAATCTTTTCTATGTGAACTTTCCTCCTGCCATGGGGAAAAACGGTGCTGTAGATTGTTCCTTCACATTTGTATTTCTGCCCTGATGGTGCGGAGCCCTGTGTCCCGCAGCCAGGCTGTGAGGGGGATCAGCTCTGGGCTGCTTTCATGATACATAAATGTACATATCTATATGTAAGTAGGAAAGTGTACAGCATATACATATATATACACATGCTTCTCTTCAAAAAATCGGTCAATGTCATGGCTAACTCCAGTAACCACCTCAGTTGCTGAGGAATCCACGTATTCACACAGGAACAGGCTCCAGGCAGGGGTGCAGGTGGGGTTTGGGCAGCTGGCAGCAGCGCTGGGTGGCACAGCCCGAGGCCCTTCACGTGCCACAAGTGAGATATTGCAAACACGTCCCGGGGGTTTTCTAGTCTCCTCCTTTTCTCACCCAAATAGACTCTCCTGTGTGCTCTACCTGATTAGCAGCAGTGTGTATTTGCTGCTAATGCTTTTTTTTACATCTCCATAATAATGGTAAGGAATACTGAAATCTCTATATTTAAATTGCTCTGGTAAAATATAATACATTAATCATAAATAATTTATATGAATCTGTCCTTTTTTCAGCACATCTCAGCAGTGTCATAGTAACATCCTTTCCATATAACATTACTCTGTGTTCTCTTATAAAAGAAAAAGGAAGGGAAAAAAAAAAAGAAAAAGAAAAGCAGGCAAATGTTTCTCTTCTCTCTCCCACTCGATAAGAACAATCCCCAGTAGATTTCCTCCAGCCACTCTTTTAATTTTAGGTAACACTACCAGGTGAAGCAGGGAGAGCTGCTGCGGGCAATTGCAGCTGCTGTCAGAAGCGTTGCCATTAGTGTATCTTGTTTTACGCTGTTCAGCTTACGAGAATAATGACAGCAAATGCACTCTGCTGCCAAGCACAGAGCTGTATCACATGTTGCATTCTACTCCATTTCATGGGAGCGGACGGGTGTAATTTTAATTCATTTTCTGCCATTATAGCTTTCTTGCTGGATTGTTTATAATTCACTGCTTCTCTACCCGTTATCTAGCTGCCCGTATCGAAGCAGGCTCTGCTGCCACACGCCAGCCCTCAGGAACCCATTTGGCCAAGCCCTGGAAGAACGCTACCCACTCTAACGGCGATTTCCCCGCTATATAAACACCTGTTTTCTCCACGTTAAACCACTCAGAGCAGGGTCAGTGACAGTGCTTTATCCTCCGTCCCTGCGAGGCACCGACATCGATCCGCAGGAGCCACGGGAGCTGCTCCCTGCCCTGGAAAAAGGGCCTTTATATCCCCCACACCCCCCAGAAAAACCCAAACGCCAAGATGTCTCCTTTCTCTCAAATGCATCAAAGGTTTTATTTCAGTGTGGGTCAGTTTTATGGAGTGAGAATATCCAAAAGCTAGTCCTTCCTTCGGAGAAAATGACCCAGGTTTTGGCAAGCTGTAATTGCAAAGCATCCACCGCCTTTATCCACAGAACCTTTGGTGACGACGAGCCCCCGTAGAGAAGACAGGGATGGAAATTTCCAGCAGAGCTGTGGGAAGAGCTGATTTTTCTGTGCTTGTGACTTTCAGAGGCACTTTGACAGACCCTAAGTTGGAAAGCTAAGCTTTGTTTGCTTTTTATACTACCCACGGTTAAAAAAAAAAAAAAGGTAAAAAAAATTCCAATCTTCATGTCTTAGGACCTTTTTTTTACCAGCAATAGTGGGAGTTGCATACTGAGGTGAAGAATAGTGTATGATCTTACAGTACATTTTAAATAGCTTCTGAAACATAAGCAACCCTAATTAACATTCTTATGGTACTGGAATTATAACAAGAAAAGCAATTTAATCTGTAAAACTCTATTTGTCACAATGACAATGATGAACAGGGCGAGAAAACGTTATGGGGAAATAGAAGAAGGGATGAAAAAGAAGGAAGGGTAGAGGAGATGCATCTCCAACAGTTATTAAGTGGGTGATAAAAATATTTCTGGAGAACGATGAAAACAAAGCGAAAACAACTGACCGTTGAACTAAGCCAGACAGTTGGGGAATTCCTCTTTCTCCAAGTCCTTTCTTCTGTGAAACGCTTTAATTCAGGTCTGCTTTCCCTTAATCTTCACACAAACTGAAACAGATAAGAGAACAATAACACCGCGATAGAAGCAAACTGAATTCTTTAATCCTCTGCCTCACCTAAATTAACGAACCTCTTTGTGCATCTGTTTATGAAGCGGCAGAGTTCACGGCAAAGATTTCCTTTATGGGCTTTGAACAGCTTCAAGGACACTCAGAAAATAGGGAACTGTATCTGAATAGCGATCGTTCCTTCCAACCTCCGCCAAGCTCGGCTCCAGTCAGAAAGCCCCGGAGCTGGAAGATTCACTCAATTGGCCCCAATTTGTATTTCATGCGTTGAGGTGTTCTGCTCCGTTAATGCAGCTCCCCAAGGGCTCTTCATTCAGGGCTCCTTAGCATTCCTACAACCCCAACAGCTTCAGTTTTCCCAGCAACAAGGGGCTCAGTTTTCCCCGCTTGCTGACACTGATCCTCCCTGCCCACCTTTACTTATTTATCTGATTCTGGTTAGCCCGTGTGATGGAAATGCACAGATGTAAACGTCCCGATATTTATTTTTAAACTTAATGCTCCACAGAAGGATTTCTTATTAACGGGAGCACCTGGCCACAGAGGCATTGCTCATTCTTCTGAAACACAGATTGATGACGATCGCATTGCTCTTGCAGATGCTGCTGCAATGCTTATTCAAGTGACGTCTTCCACGCACCATGCATCAACTCTAGCTAGAGAACTATATTAGTCTTTAATAAATATTTTGCCTCTAATGTCTTGGTGTAAGATTTATGCATTGATTACTTCTTTCATTTTATTTGTTTAAGGAGCTCTTGTTTACAGAGTCCCTGACAGAGCTTTGTGGATTTTTTACATGTCCATTGCTAAAAGGATAACGTTTGTTTCAAAAAGCACCGCATTAGTTTGATGGTTACATCATGAGACGTGGTTTGGTGCTCCGTGGGTTAATTACTCAGAGTTTCACGTTTCGTTTAGTGACCATTGATTTTTCTTTCTAATATACATGTATAGAATGATGTTTTCAGTGTAAAGTTGAAAGAAAAATGAAAAATTGGGGATATTTTTAGTTTGGCTAACAAGGCACTACAGGCCTGATGAGAGCTCTAAACACGCAAGTAATCCCAGGTTAATGATGTCTTCCTCACCTTCGGGTTAATCACACAGACAAACAGCAAGGCAAACCCTGGAATGCTTATTCACTGCTGGAAGAGCAGAGGAGCGGCAGAGGTGGCTTCCCAGAAAGCTGTGGTACAAAATGCAATCTTCCCTGGTGGCACTTCAAAGTGCCACTGCCTTTTTCCTTGGTTTTTCATTCTTCATGTTTTTCTGTAGATTAGGTATGTTAAAAGATTCTTATATTATTTATTGTTTTCTAGGATGGAAATTAATTTCCATATATTACTGCAGGGAAGTCCCCATTGGTAAGGCTCTTGCTAGGAAAAGGTTACTTGTAATGACCAAATTCGTCACTGTTTGGAATCTCATAAAGGTCACAATAGAAAGTTTTCACTTGCTTTAAATAAAATTCTGTATTTTAAAAATAAATGTGCTTAACTTTCATTTCATAGAAATATCAAACCTGTTTGCACTATAATTTACTTTTTGAGCTCTTGACATTTACCCAGCTGCCTGTCTTTGGAGAACGATCTCTTGATTTGGCTGGGAAGCGCTCGCAAGGAAACTGTCAATTCCAGCTCGGAGGGGGATGCTGTGCAGAGCGCCCGGATCCAGCCCAGCACACAGTGACTCGGCCTGTCGTGTGTGCCCAAAGCTGGGGCTGCTCCCTGGGATGGCGACACGGGCGCTGGGAGACGCGGGGTGCTCCGGGTGGGCTCTGCCCCCCTGTTCAGTGCTCAGAGAGCTGAGGGGGGCTATGTGCTCATTTGCAGCGTCTGAGGAAGGGAGTGTGTAAAGGGGTGCAAAGCCTGGAAGACCTCGTGTGATATTTCACCCAGGAAACAGCATCTCCCATTCCTCCCCTTGGGCCAGAGGGACACCCCTGGGAGGGACACGAGCCACCACCTCCTCCCGCTGCCTGGGATGCCGTGGCCTGGGGCATCCTTCCACACGTAATGCAATGCATTTTACACCTCCTACCAGGTGGAGTTCAGTCCTCTACAAGTTTGAGACCTACTATGTGCTACTTTGGTTATCCAGCTGTTAGGGTCAAGTTTAAATTGTAGCTTTTTGTGATAACCGGTGGGTTCACAGCAGATGAAGCATTTTCCTACCATCATTATCTTACCAGGATACGCACACCCTCTGATGGGCCCCTGCTGTGTGTGGCTCTCGGTGGCAGAGCTGGGGTGCCTCGGGGGGGATGGCACCAGCATCCCAGGGAGGGGACTGGGGGCCAGCGACTGCTGGGGTGACTCGAGCTGCTCTGTGGCAGCACTTTGCTGTTGGAAGAGGCTGCTCCGCATCTGTTGAGTGAGTTATTTTTCCAGCAACCTGAGCCTTTCAGATTGCATATCAGGGTACTGGGGGTGCAGGCATCAGGGTTTAAATCACATTATCAATACAGTAATGTGCCCAGGGAGCAGAGCCCTTCACAGTGGAGTCAGTGCTGTTAGGAGTTAAGTATTTAAAAGTCTAGTGCTGGATTAAGAAAGCAACTGAGTTAATGGGAGGCTTATTTAAACTACACAAGCAAGCTCAGAGAATGGGATCAGTCCCATTTGTTCCAGAAATACATCTATGTAACATTTTATCAGCTAAAGAAGAGGACAGAAGCATTGCATCACCACCCTGCATGTTCAGTGCTGAAATAACAGTTATTTTCTCAGGATACATATTGGAGGGTAACTACCTGCAGCTGCTAATTAACCCTTTCACATGCCGACACACTGGATTTGCTCCTGCCCTGCTCTCCAAAGACATGACATGCCCTGCCGTGGCTCTTCTTCTCCTTCTCAGCAAAGCCACCGGCCCAGTGCCACCACCCCACACGCTTGCTCCTGCGAGAGGCGGTGGCACCTCCTTACCCCACTCCTGCCTTGTGCCCACCCGCTCCCTCCACCCCGGCCGCAGGGCAGCAGGACCCAGCAGCCCCAGGTGCTTCCCCTCTGCCTTTTGGCCCCGGCCCCTCCTAGCCCAGGTGCCGGGCATCAGCCCGGGGGCCAGTCCCCTCCTAGCCCAGGTGCCGGGCATTAGCCCGGGGGCTGCCCCTCCTCCGGAACCAGAGGGCTGCTGGGGGCTTTGCTCTGTTCTTCCATTATTTCAGCCCAAAACGGGCAGTCGCTGCGGGATATCAGCCCTAGTAGAAGGTGTCATAAATTGGTTGGGTTTGTTTTGGTTTTTTTTGTTTTTTTTTTTTTTTTTTTTGCGCTGAAGCAAAACGCAAGTGTGGAAATGAAGGCTGCAAAGTAACAGAACTTGCTCAGAACTTCTGGAGGGTGAGTGCTGCGTACACTTTTCTTTCGTGTGTGCTGGCTGGCCTGGTCTGGGGGCTCAGTCCGCTTCTAAATAATGAATAATGTTCGGAGTGCCTTTTCCTCGCTTAAAGGAAACCTTTGTCAACATACGCGAGTGAGAGCTCTAACTAAAATGAGAACTATCACCTCTTATTGAAAAAACAAAAAGGTAGGATTGAGGCTGTGTTTTAGAATGTAATTGTATTGTGTAAGGATCTGAGGGGCGTGCATGCTGGCTGCAACACGGGTTCGTTTTGCTGGAAAGATTATAAAATGCTGGTCTGCTGCTCTCCTGGTTTAACATGGTGGCGTTCAGAGATACATAGATTTGATTTTAGTTGATATATAGTCCAAGAATCACATGCGCATGTGCTATAATCTCAATGTAATCATTACTGTGAACGTGTTGTAAAGGAAAATCAACTAATATCAAGCAGATGTTTTCAGAATCGATTTGGAACTGGGTGCAACAAGTGATCCCCTGGTCTTTTATTCACAGTTACTGATGGGTCTCGGTGCCAAACAGGACAGTGCCAGGGTGTTGAAATTAAAGCATTGGACGGGAACCGATTTCCTGCTTATACTTTCATTGCCTCAAGTGATTTCCCCCACCGCACCCCCCCCCCCCCCCCCCCTGTTTACTGATACAAGTAAAATTTAGGCAGCTTTTCTGAGATGTTTCTGTGTGAGGACGAAGCAAGAGCTGCGGCTGTTCTGGCTTGGCCAGGGCTGGGATGCGGCTGGGGCACCCACCCCCCCGAGCAGTCTGTAACCCGCTACCAGACACGCAGAACAATCCTCCTACTGTCAAAAGATATAAAGCAAGGGAGAAGTGTATCAGCCATTAGTGAGTTATTTACTGAAAGCCTGTTGCTGCTTCTGAGGCAGCGTGGTTGTTTGTAGCAAAAGTATTTGTAATCTCTGATTGCCATCAGATAAATCTTTCTGTTTTGATACCTGGTGCTTATGGTCCTCTTCCCTTTTGTAATAGAAACAAATAGAGAATGATTCGTGCTCTGCCCTCCTTTGTGAGTGTGCTTCCCATTCAGACTGGTATTTGCAATCTCTCTGCTGCAAAGACGTTTTTCTCAGCTGAGCCTAATCCTCCCCACTTGACTTTTTGAAATGCCACGCATCTGGGTGATTGAAGACAAAGCAGCTCGAGGTGCCGGAGAGGCTGCCGAGGGCTGTGCTTTACCAGCTAATGAGGGGTCGTTGCCCAAGGGCTGTTCAGGGCCGCTTAAGCTGCGCTGGGTCCGGCTTTTCTGCGTGCTTGGGGCGGCACTGCAGAGGGGTACGGCACCCCCAACCCGGCTGTGCAAACCGCCCCGCTTATCAGCCACGGATTCATCCGTATAGTTATAAAAATAACAACAAAAGAATGTAGGGAACTTGTTCTTCAGCAGGCTGGCTCAACAAGTGAGCAATCTGTTTTCCACCTGGGAGATATGATCTACACCTAAAGAGCACTCACAACAACCTTCTGAACGTCTATCTGTCACCGAAATGGGGAATAAAACTCCTGAACGCCGGGTTTTAGCATTAACGAGCAGGCGTTACTGTATTCGGCCGAGGGACGTGGGGGATCGCTCCACCTAACATGTCCGCCGAGGCACAAAAGCACACTCATTATATACATTGTAGAAAAATGAATATTCATATAATTCCCGAGAAAAGCCCTCCTTTTCCAAGATACCTTATGCATATGCTAATGAGTCATGTCTTTGTGCATGCATAATAAATTGGGGAAGGGGTCTGGGGTGGTCTCTGGGGGCCGTAACCCCCCTATAGTGATGCTGTGTGACCCTGCTCCTGCACGAGCGTGGCTGAGGCCTTTCTGCTGACACAGGCGGGTGGCTCCGAGGAGAAGATCCTGTGCTGGTTCCTACAGGATTTATCTCTACTCCTGGCGCCAGAGCTGTGAGTCAAGTCTTTTAAGACACTACAAAGATGTTGTTAACAGTCTTGTTTATCTCTGGCCGTTCTTGGTAATTAGTGAGGAATTTAACAGAGACCTTGGATCCTCTAAGACTAAGCACAAGCAAGAATCAGTGATAGATATAACTTTAAGCGTTATCAGTCCTAGAAGCAGACACTGTCTGCAAAACATCCTGTAGCTTCAGAAAGTGGAGTTATTTTAGCTGAAAGGATAATTACTGAAAGCTGATTCTGTCTAAAGGTCACACAGAGCAGGCCTTTTAGGCCTTTAGGGCCTACTATGAGGCCTACTTTTACTAAACCGTCTGGTCTCATATCTAAGTAGCTATTCTTCCCTAAAATGCTCTCATTTGGGGTGGGAGAGATACACTTTGCCAGCTCGTTTGCTATAGTTAATTCTGCGTGTTATCTGCCTCTCGAAGGCCGTGACAGAGTGCTCGGGGGCAGCAGGCCCCTGCTCGGTGGGCGCGGGGTCACCGCGTGAGGCCCAGGGGACGGGAGGTTCAGCGTGGCTGTTCTGCCCCACGCCCAAGGCTGGTGCTGGCAGGGCTGCTCCCCCTTCTCCCGGCCCTGCTGCCCTGGCGTGGGGCACCAGGCCCAGAGCAGAGCGAGGAGCGAGAGCTGGTGCCTAAACCTGTCTGGTTTAGGTGAGTTTCTCCATAAACTTTCGTTTGTTGGCAAATGTGCGCCGCACTGTTCATTGCAATGCCTGGGAGATGTCAGAAGACCATCAAGCATGCTTTGAAAGAAGGGAAACTTTTTTTTTTTGCCCCTGGATTTAGAGAGTGTGTTGTCCACTTCTCATTTATGTTTGTTCCTTGGGTTTCTGGCACCTGCTGTGCCTGTGAGAGGCTGGGAGCGGGTTATGTACCACCTGTAAGACTTTAAAGAGAAGCCTTTTAAGCGTTCTGTGCTTACCTCTGCAGCAAACTATCAAGTGTAGGCACTTGGCTTGAAAAAAGCCTGCATGTGTGTATACATAGTGTACATATTGTGTGTCTGTGTGTGTTAAAATTGTGGCCCCAAAGCTTTTCAGGCGCTTGGGAATTTCAATATAAATGCTTAGCAAGTATTTTTCCACTCAGGATAAAATATGAGATGATTCCTACCACATCACACCACACTGTTATTTTATTTTATATGAGCTGTTGAGCATCATTTTGAATATAAGGAAAGTTCTTTTGGAAAAGGTGGGCTTGCTTATTTTTCTGCAAACAGCTCCTGTGTTCACCTTGATACTCACAAAAAGCAAAAGCAAGCCAGCTTCTAACAGAGGAAAATAGCAAGGCTTTTACCATTAGATTTACTTCTGTACACCATATACCAGTAAATGGGGGTGGGAGAAGGGAGGCCGAAGCCCCTGGCTAGTCTCCAGTGTCTGAAGCGTTTGAGGAGCACTGTGAGCATGTCGCAGGCCTCAGCAGTGCTCTCCCCACGGGTCTGCTTCATCCGTTAGGGATGCATCATTTTTAACAAGGCACAACAGACGGATGTGGGGCTATCAAATGCAGTCTGATTTTTTTTTTTTTTTTCCCTGCTGAATTTTTTTCCTCTCTAAATGGATGTGAAAATTTGGTCTGTTTATAAGTACCAAACTATGTCTTTGAAAAGTCTTGACAACTTTTTAATGACATCCTTAATCTAATAATTGTAGGAACAAAGCCAATAAAAAAAGAACTTCTTATTGTTATGAACAACACAAATTTGATATATTGGGAATTAAGGTTTGAGCTTAATGAATAAAAGTAATTCAGATGTAAACAACTGGTCTAAGTCAAAAGCCTGAGGATTTCAACAGACCATTATACACCACAGCGAAGGCTTTTAAAACCGACTGTATAGTCTAAAGGTTTTACAGCAGTTCCCACCGTGACCAAACTGATCTACTTTAGAATGTGTGTGCTTCAACACGGGAAAGCAGAGTGCCGCCTTCCCAAAAGACATCATGCCCTCTGATCTTCGGGCTTTCACCTGAGAAACTTCAGAGGTTACTTTAATTAGCATAATTGACATGAAATATAGAGGTAAAAATATTAATGACAAAACAAATGTAATATGCTGCTATATTTATGGAATTCTTTTATTTTTAAACGACCCATCAAGAGATTGTATTAGCTACTAATGCACGAGCAGCTCCACTTTCCTTTCTCCTTCCAGTGAGGCTCCTGTACAGTACAGCTGAGTGAAGAGGGGTATGGAGCAAAGCCCGTTCTTTCTACAAAATAATTAAAACAATAGCAAGGCAAAACCATCAATGTTCTGCGCTTAATTCCTGTGGGCTGGCCCGGAGCTTGTTCAGAGCCGGTCTGAGGTCACCGCTCCAGAGCTCCTGTGTCTCTGTGCTGTTGCATCCTGGAGGTACCGCTCAAACAGCAATGCTGTTGGGTTGCCTGCAGCTTTTGGGTCCTCTGCTTTGAAACAGCACCAGAGTCTGCACTGGGACGCTGGTCTCAGGCAGGCTGACAGGTTTAACCCAAGCTGTCCCAGGCACCTGTGGTGGAAAACGCTGCTGCGACCTTACTAATTCACAGTGACTTCCCAAATTCCTGGTCCACAAACACAGGAGGAGACCTGCTCTGTGGCCAGCAGCCTGGCCAAGGTTATTCAGGAGCTCTTTGCTATCCCTTCTGTCAGTCCAGCAGTTTTTCCATCTCTGTATCTCATTATTTTGGAATGGGAAGTTTAGAGCAAATTACATGCTAATTATAGCACTGCTTAGCATCTACATCTTCAGACTGTTACGCTCAGAAATAAGACTGTCAAAATTATGTTAACAAATGAGAACGTGTCACAGGAAAAGAGCTCTTCCTTGTACGCTTCTTATATAAAATCTTTATCTTCTAAGTCATTATTTTGGCTAAGAAAATGATTCCTTAATACTTTACCCTAAGGAAAAATATGTAAAGATTTATGGTTGAAGTCAGCAACAGAAATCTGGATGCCAGGGTGAGATGCATGGTTTCATTAAGTGCAATTCACTGCTGCATGAATAGCTATCACAAAGCCACTTTAAAGAATGACTTCAGGAAGAAAGGTATGAAAACACTGTGTTGATAGTTAAATGGGTCAAGCTGAGCTCATGGTCAACCACGTATTATTCTCCTGGTTGCATATGGTCATAATGACGAGGTCAAGGGAGGCTGGTTCCTGGCACGATGAGATTTTTTTCCTTCAGTATAAAGATTGTTGTCCTCCCATCTAGCCACTTGGTTTTAAATTACAAGAGAATCTAGCAAAGAGAGATAGATCTGCATGAAAATATTAGGATGTCTTCAGTACAAGTTAAAATTTTTTATGTTGATGTATTTAGACGCTGCCATGAAGCACAGAATTAAATGAGAGGTGCTTAATACTGCTCATGTTTTGTGGTGTTAGTAACCACTTCAGGTTATGGCTGGTGACTGGCTTGGTGGGCAGAACACGTTAGCCCCACTCGTGTCACTGTTTGACACCCAAAACCAGAAGCTGCCATGTGAGCCAGTTACGCCTTGGCAGGCATGTTCAGGGCTGAACGATGGCCTCCAGGAGGGAAGGAGCAGTGTTGCACAGTAACTCTTGACCAGGAGCTGCCATCAGTTCAGCCACAGGCATTTCCCCCTGTGAGAACATGGCAAGGTGGAGCTTTGTACCTCTTAAATGTTGTAATGGGAAAGTTGTTTGCTAAGTCGCACAGATGTGAAAAATGTGGATGTTGTAGGCCAGCCTGCCTAAACTTATTTCCAAGACACATGCTTAGCTGGATCGTGGACTTCTCGGAATAAAGACTTTATTTTTAGTGGGTTCTGGTCCCTGTCTGGGGCACTAAAATAAAAAGTAATAGAAAAATGTAATGGTGGAGCTGGGCTTAATATCTTAACTTCTATAGACTTGAAGTTATAAATTAATAGGAAGCTAGAAGCTTGCCAGTTGTCTTAAGTTTTAATGGAGTTTACTTTTTTTTAAAATGGGGCGTGTGTGTACATAATTCCTTCTTTTGCAAACTGAGCACTTGAGCAAGAAGGGATCAGGTCTTCTAAATTCCTGTTCATGTTGATGAGAGAGAACACTATTGGATTGCATAAGCTTTACATAATAAACACTGAAAACAAGCCTGAAGTCAGCTAGTCTAGCCCTAAGGCACGATCAAATATAACCAAGCTATTGCAGAGTGATGTCTCTCAAAATCTCCAGATATTATGCAAAATACTTCAGTCCTCCATATCCTTGCAAGTTATGCTAGCTACCTTTTTAGAGGACTTTGGAAAGGCATGTATATTACTGGACATTTTCATGTACTTTTGGGGTTGTTTTTTGTAAATATAAATATATTTTCTTACCAAAGAAATACTTTGCACACATTATCAGTATTTTCTATGGATACATAGATGTGCTGTTCAGCTCTGTGCGGGGTAATTCCCACCTGTGTTGCAGGATGCAGAGGGTTTCAATTTCCATTTTTGTGTTTATGGATTAGCATATGGCTTTCCAGGGGGCTGTTTTTACGTAAGTAGAATAAATATGTACAAATGAGAGCTCTACATACTTGAAAGACTAAAATATCTTACTTTTCATTTCTACGAGTCGTTTCTCTCTCTGTAAATGCGTTTTTAGCGTGTATGCATCCTCCCTGTTGGCTCTCATCGTGTGGCAGACATCTCCATTTGCCCAGAGGAAGAGGAGGGTTAGTGCCCCAGAACACTGCTGGCATAATGCAACTGGGACCTCACTTAGGATACGTGTGTGTTTGTTTGTTTTTCCCAAGGTAAGGGAAGTGCTGCAAAAGGCTTTTATGACTCAATCCCTAGCTCAGCCATCTCATCGTGCACTTAATACTCGTTCACAAGCTGCAGGCAGTATGTAAGTGCTGGAGGCAAAACAAACAGGGGCTGCATTAGAGCAGGTGGGAGGGGAGGGAGCACAAGCTGAGACGTCTTCTGAGAGCCACAGAGCGAGCTGCCCTAAACCCAGCATTAACTGGGCACAGCCCCACGCCCTGAGTCTTTGCAAGCTCGTCTGCTCATGAATGATGAAATTAATATTTCTGAGCAAAATTGCATCTCCACTTCTCTGTATGAATTTAAAAGAAGATTTCTGTCAGTTTTATTGCATCTGGTAATAACAGACAAACATATTCAAATCAATTCCACGGAATAATTGCAGCAATCGTTACTGATTTTGTAGGGCAGGGCTTTGGCACACGTGAAAGTTTACGTTTATCCTCTTGGTACTTACGGAGACAGTTAATGCTTGCTCTGGCACAACATCTTGCAATTGCCAGTCAAAAGGAGGGTGCTAGAAAAACCCCACAACACCCCCCCTGCCAAAGCAGGCCTGGTTAGCTGGAGGTGGGCTGTCAGCCCCATGGCACCCACCCTTCCCGTCCCGCAGTGCTGTGTGGGGAGTGGGGTGCTCAGCCTGAGGGATGCAGGGTCCGTCAAGCTTGTGGATACCCTGTGTTGTGCCCCAAAACAAGTAAGAAGTTGTTTTATGTAAAGTGAGCACCTGAGCATCTGCCTTTTCAGACCTGATATGCTCTGCGGGTTCTGCTGTGCTCTGTTTAACTTATTAAAAGCTCATTGCTTTTCATTAGTTTAAGGCTGCAGTAATCTTCAGCCACTGGGCAGAGAAAACTAACGGGGCATTGGCTTGTTTTCCTGAGAGGTGCTAAAGTGCCTTTTAGATACTAAATAAATTCCTTCTGTTCTGGCTTATGCCTGATGCTGATCCCAGCTTAGTGCCCTGGTCTAGTTGCCATGGTGGTGTCAGGGCAATGGTTGGACTTGATGAGCCCAGAGGGCTCTTCCAACCTGATTGATTCTGTGTTGCTCAGCTCCCAAGCTTGAAGTTCATAAAATATTATTCCAAACAGAAATTTTGTTTGTATACAAATGTGTGTATACTGACATGCACAGAGAAGAGGGTGTCTCTTCAGGCAGTGGTGGGTTCCAGAGGCAGCTGCTGGGGAGAATGATGATGCTGGGAGAGAGGGAGACCACCACTGCCCATTCCCCAAAGCATTCATGCAGCCTGGGAAGAGAGGAGCTCCAGGAGGGAAATGGGTGGATAATGCTGCGCCTCCTTCAGATGCATTGCTGCTGATGCTTCTAATGCCCAGGGCTGCAGAAAGTGGGGAATCATGGCTCAGAAAGTCACCTTGTGTGGTGGCAGTGCCTCGGAGCATGCTAGAGCAGGGCTGGCGCACGCCAAGCGGCAGTGGCCAGTTGCCTCTGGCTGAAGTGGTCTCCATCCACGTCACCAAACGCCGACCCTGCAGAAGAGTTTAAAACACAGTCAAACATCCAGCAAACGGCAAAACGTACAAATTAAACCTTGGGGAAACCAGTGCACTTGGAGCTGTTTGCCTGATTCCACAGGCTTTGTTCACAGATGGTTTTATTTAGATCTATGAGTTAGCGTAAAGTGATAAAAGAGAAACACTTGCTGGATAAATCACAGCACCAGAGCTGGGACTGTGTGAACTCTCCAATTAAACTTGACAACAACTTAAAAAATCCAGTCCCACAGACACAGTATGACAATTCCCAAAGTGTAGGATGAACGTGGTATGTTATATTCAGCTGTTTCTTCCTAGGACTGCTGAGTCCGCATTGTGCTTCAGTAGTAGAAGGTGGAGAAAATTCACTGAACACACTGATACCATATGTGAAAGCCTGTTTGTGTCGCTAGGGTGTAAATTAAAATCATTTGGATCCTAAATGTTTACCAGTGGGCTTTATTCTCCTTCCATTTTCCTACTCAATAAGGGCAGCATCAGCAAGACTCAAAAAGCCTTACAGCAACTGGCAAACAACTTCGCCTTTTACCAGAACATTTCAGGGGATTAAAAAAAAAAACCCAAGCCAGGAGATGAGTTCTTGCCTGCCACTGGACAACTGCCACTGCTTTCTAAAGTACTCCTTAATTTATCTCAAGTGTTTAATTTAAACTTTCCAGTAGCTGTGGTTTTGCATTCTCCCCAGGTATTCGAGATGTTCAGCGCTGTGATTAATTGGGCAGGCATGATTTCTTGTATTTAGAGACCACTTGAAAGTGGAAGTGAGAAATGAATTGCGCCAGAAGGGTTTGGTCTATTTTTATTAGTAGAGCGGATTAGATGGATCATGAAAACAATCTTCTGATTTATAAGGGCCAATCTCATCTCTTGCTCAACAGGAGCTGTGACTATTGAACTTGAACCCCTGAAGCGTGGTGTCCCGAGGGTGGTGCTGGGAGGGTGGGTGCGCGGACCACAGGCTGGTGGGGTCTCGGCGGTGGGTACCCTATGGAGGAGCATGCATCCCTGTGCAGGTGGTACCTGAGCCAGTGATGCCAGCTCTTCTGTCCTGCAGCTGGATCCCAGCCCTCGCCCGTGCTGAGGCACAGGGGGATGGCGAGGGAGAGGAGGGTTTCCCACTGGGAGATGTGGAAGCAGCGATGAGCCCCGTTGAACTCTCACCTCGCCCAGCACCAGCATCTCTTGTGCCTGCTGGTGCTGGTCTCCCCGAGCAGGGCTTGCTTTGCAGGCAGAAAAGCAGGTGGAGGCTCCCAGCATTGTTCTCTTGCTAACACGAGTGTTAGAGTGATGCTAATTTTAGTTCACTGCTGCATAGACAGAAAAAAGAATGGGAAAAGGTACAAAACGCCTATGTGATTACAACACTTGTGTGATAAAACCACTTCTGTGGTGCTTGTCAGAGTACTTTAGCACAATTTCTATGGGAAGGCTTTTTTTTATTCTGCATAATACTTCAATATATGTAAAAAATAACTAGTGCTCCCCCCTCTTCCATCCCATGTCTGAAGGTTTTACTCAATGGGAAAAACTGGGAGATGAAACAAAAAGTGCTATTAAAAAAAAATAAAAGAGGGAGGGGGAATTGGTTCCTGATATTTAAGCGTGATGAATGGGAAGGATTTGACTCTATCTTTAGAGAGCGGTCTGAGAGGGACCACATCGTGAAGGGGTCAGCATACTTCTGTGCTGAAAGCGAAGTGATGCCAAAGGCAGGAAAAGGACCATAGTTTGGTTTCTCTGTTTATTTTTTAAATGTTCAAGCTGTTTCGTCTGAAATTCAAGTATGACAATAAATCACCCCAAAATTATGTATTCAATAGGCAAAAGCCTCTCATTTTTCTTTCCTCGTGCTTCTTTTCTACATTCATCCACTGACTTTGACTTAAATATAAATATAATCCAGTTGTTATGAGAGTGGTGAGGTCTATTACAAATGCAGAGGAATTAAGCAAGCAGCACTGAAATCTGTATTTGGATTAACATTCAATTTATGGTTAGAAGTGGTGTGAAATACCTGAGTCCTAAGTATCTTTTTTTTTCCTGTACATTTATTTTAAATCTCGTTTGGGTTAAATGATAGGGATATACTTGTTACTGAAAGTCAAGCATAGCAACCATGTGACAAAATGAGACATAAAATAATAATTATGATTTTGCATACTGATGTGAACTCAAACATCACTGCTGAATGCACATCACAACTTGCCCTTCGCATTTTCTGAAACAGCCACTGCTCCATAAAGTAAATATGTGTAACTTGGAGAGTATTAGCTTGTTCATCCATCTCCTTATTAGAATTTAATTGATGTAGCAATGTTTTACATATCTTAGATTTAATGACTTGGTAGTAATCAGGACAATTTGCATATTTGGCATACAGAAACTAAGCTGGAGAACTTTTGAGGTATCCTGGGTTTAAAAACAAAGTTGTATACTGGGCCCACCTTCTGCAGCAAGCAGAGGCCAACTCCTTGGCTGCCAGTTGCAGTTTGGGTTGTGATTAAAACGAGCCAGATGTTATTTATATTTAGCAGAGATCATACTTGTTAGGTGACCCACTTTCTGTGGGTCGGGCTCAGCATCATCTAAAGCCCAGGCATTAGGGCAGGGCTTCCTCTGGTTTTAACTCCTGCGATGCACTAATCCTCTTGCTGAGAGAGCCGAGGGAGCAAACGCCTGCTGCTGTCGTGTTTGCTGTGGCTGCTTCCAACCTCACTTCCCGTGCCAGAGCAGAGCCGTAATTTGGGTTGGTTTCAGTAATGGGACATTTATCCTCTGGACAGATAGACTGTTTATTGTAACCAAGACAATGTTTTAAAATGGGGCCATGAAGTAATAAATTACACTAATGTGAGGTTACTATGACATCTAGAAATGCTCTGCAATTTTTCATACTTACTAAATAATTGCAAGAAGTGTGCTTTTTAAATTAGTTACTTATGAATTCTTGCCAACTATTTCAAATAACAGCAACTAGAGAGTTGTTTTCGCTGGAATAAGACATGTATGTTATTTTCAGTGGGGTTTGACATCATTATGAAGGTGTCTAGAAGTTGGCTTTATTCCTTTCCCTACAGTGATATTTAGCGGGGGGAACCCTCTGCTATAAAATTTAACAATGATTGGTTCCTTTCAAACACTGACCTGGCTGGAAGGCTCTTAGGCTTTGAGGTCGGGATGGGGCATCATCCGCAGGAGGATGCTACGGCAGTCATGGCTGGTTTCCTCACAGGTGCCACTCGGTGCTTACACGACAAATGTCATCGTACCTCGTTTCAAACTTTTCAATTTAAATGTCATGTTCCACATTAACCTTGCTCCAAAATCTCCTTACGTCTTCCCGCGGCACGCTGACACACTCTGCATCACCAGGACGTTTTCATGTCTATACTCGGAGTGATTAATTGCTGTAACCCACACTTTTAAAATGCAAAGGCAATTAGATAAATCTCTTTAGGTACACTCCTTTTCATATGAATCAATAGATGTTAAAATGCCTCTAAAACCTTATTTATTTTGCATTAAATCAAATGTAATTGTACAAACATTCCACAGCATCTGTGATCCAAATGTTGTTGCCCGTTTGATCCTTTTCAGTGGCTGTTAGGGTGCAAGCTCTCATTCAGGCACAGTTCTAATTTTCATTAACTTTATGGATGTAGAGCTGTAATTATACAATTAGCCATGAAACTAGTGAATAGGAGGGAGGAAAGCCTGAAAATATGCTTCCCCCGTTTCATTTTAAGACCTCATGAAACTTACTTTGTTTGGACCACTAATCTAGGTTTTGAGAACTTCCAGGTGCTGCCTCTTTTCTTACCCCCTTCCCTGGAGCCTGAGGAGGCCTGGCAGCTTTCCTTGGACTGGAGGGTCCTGCTGGGGCCCAGCGGCTTCTCTGAAATGCCTGTATGTTGTACTGTACAACCTGTGAAGACCCCCAAAACCTAATTCTCCTGGCCTTAGAGCGGGAGGGTGGGTTCATCTCCTGTTAGAGCTGTTTAACAGAGCACAACAACTGCCAGAGGTGCTGGAAGGGGTGAAGGTCCGTGCCTGTGAGCTCCTCGCCTCTCGCAGTGAAGCGAAAGCGGGGCGTGGGGGCTGGGCCCGCGAACCCGGGGTGCTGGGGTTTCAGAAACAAGCACAACAGCATTGAATCTGTCTGCTGAATTTTGCTGGTGGCTCCCCGTTGTTGTTCACGGAGAAGTAGCGGGTGTTTCCAAACCAACTGATTAACTCCAGGCCTCCTTCCAGCGTTGAGCATTGGTCTGGCCGGTCTCTAGCTTTGTAGAGTCCCCTCTCTCCACCCCTTGATCACAGATATTTTTGTCTTTCAGTCCTTTATGACTTTCCTTGTCCGCTGCAATTGCTTGTCTACTTTGTGACTCTCTTAGGGTGAATTTCATTAGACTCCAGAAGGTGCTTAGTGTGTTTCAAACCTCTTTATTTCCCAAATTTGGCCTGGGGGCTGAACCTCTATGGTTAAAATTAATTGCATTATGCATCTGGTCATGATCCACGATTCTTTTATGAAGAGTTACCTTAAAAAAAGAAAGTAGAGATTATTTTGACCCTCTCTGGGCTGTCATCCAGGAAACAGTGGACCTACATTTTGCTTCGTCTTTCTCTTCTAATATGTTCATAGTTCCCAGATAAGTGAGTTTAGGCACGAGAAGCTAAACAGCCACAGCAGCAGCGTGGAGCTTAGGATGAGCTGCCTTGCTTCCCTTTGCAGGCACGCTCCTCAGACATGATGCTTGCTTATACAAGCCCCTGATTGTTAAGAGGTAACAAATATTACTATCTAATACCGTGCTTATTTTAGGAAAAAAAAATCTTAGATAGAAAATACATAGAACCACCTGGGTCTTGGCGATGATTGACTCCTTCATGTGACACCTACAAATTGAAGCGTTAGAGATATTATGAAGATGAGACACAAATAAGGGCTTTGAGGAGAAAACTGATGGGTTTGTTTTATATGTGGCTTTCAAATTCAGGTTCACTCATGTCTCACTGCCTGCCTGCTCCCAGCGAGCACTTAGAGGCAGGAGGTGTGAGCTTCTGCTGGGCCTCTCCAGGGCTGGGAGCGGGTCGGCATCCCTGCACGCCCAGTAGCCCTGCATTGCGTTGGCAGGCTGAGGGGATGGGGAAGGAGAGGGGAGGGTGGGAGGAAGGTGGCAGGTCTCTGCTGACCAGGCACAGCGACCCACAGCCCTCTTGAGAGTCCTTTTGGGTCTGTCTTGGCTTGCTTCTTCCCTTGCCTTGGTGACTGTGACAGTGCCTCTCGCTAGAAATGGCTGGATGCCACTGCTGGCTTTGCAGCATGCAGCTGATACCTTTGAACTTGGCTTTTGCTCTGCCAACTGCACAGAAGTGACACGTGCATTCTTATAAACAAAAATTTCCAGGCTATGGAATGTTGTTTTTTTTAAAGCTTCCTTATTTATGTGTTTCATTTTGTTAGGGTGGTGACTGCTTTATGCAGCTTTCTGAGTTCTGATGTCTAAAAAACGAAATACGAGGACATGGAAGCTTTCAAATAATTTTTGTTATATGCCTTTATATATACATCATGTATGGATTGCATAGTGTATGTGCTGTATACTACATGCCTGATCATATTCTTTAAAATTATTCCTGTTTCTTAAGACTTTTTTGTCTTCACGTGTGTTCAGAAATTGTTATACAGATATTTTTATACATAGATATAGTTAATAACTTCAAATGGTATAGGAATGAGGTTATCGCTTTCATATCGTTCCTGATGTTCTCCTGATGAAGGCATGTAGGAAGTTAGTGATCTAATTATATAAAAATCTCTAAAATTTGCTTAAGCTCACTCATCAAATGCTTCATTTCTTTACTAGCGAAAACACTTTGTGTTTCCATGAAAAAGTAAAGAACTCTAATTCAGCTCAGCCAGAAGGTCCAAGTAGCCTTCTTATTAAGCAATTAATGAGCAAATAATTTGTCATAATTTACTCAGTGTTAACCTGAATAAATGATCCCAGTGGAGCTTAAATGCCCCTTTGAATATAGTCACCGCTACAAGTTACTGAAACCCTTCCTACAAGGAACTGCACGTCTGGCAGATGAGGAGCTGGCCTGGTTACTGGAATGTACTGGGTGATTTTTCCCTTTTAATTCAAAGAGAACCATCTGGAAAAAAACAATCGGGAGAGAACAGCAGGGCCGTGGCTAGCATGCTCTCAGGGGAGCCCAGTCGCTTGGGAAGGGGCCATTTGGGATGCATGGTCCTGAGGACCATAACTCGCCTTCGCCCAAGCCTGCACGACTGGAGGGGCTGGAGGTCATGAACCAAGAGAGGGACAGTCACATTAGCAGGACTAATGTGCTGGCTTCCTCCCTGCTTCGGGGAGGGCCTTCACGTGATGGGAAGGAGCCAGTTAGGGAAATGGGGCTGAAATATCTAGAGTGCTGCAGAACTGCACAAGCTTTACTGCAGCTGGTAACACCCATTAAACTTGCCTGGGTTACCCTACTCTGATGAAAAGTCCCTATATAAAAGATAACTCCACACACAGAATGCTTTGAAATAGCTCTTCCATGTTGCTTTGATAAATAATTCTTTGTTTTTATGAAATTGCCTGATAACTTTTTATCTCTCTCCTTTAAATCTTGCCTGAGTGGGCTGCAAATTCTTAAGCTTATTGGAAATGGGGTTAACGTACAAGACCCAGCCAAGAGCTTAAGTCTAAGAGTGGGTGAATTTACTCCATGACAATAAGATGTTATGTCTTACAGCTTTAGGAGTAACATCGGAGAAAGAGGACTGAGCTATAGCAATAGGAATGTCCTATGCAATTTTTCCATGTCTCATTTGCATGAATGTGTGACAAGACCATAAATTATTTGGGCATGACTTTTTAACATATGGTTTATAGAATTTAGATCATGAATTCAGCAAAAAACCCAGAAAGGGTTGATTTCTTTGCAGTTCAAACTCTCGGGGGACTTCTGCTTTGCATTAGCACATGCAATTGTGTACTTGAGGCAGCTGAATCTGTTTACACTCCCTGTATACAGCAAAAATCCTTCAAGTCTGAAATTGGAACTGATAGAAATATCAATAGCTTAAGAAAGCTGCTTATATGTCTGCACTTCTCTGTCCTAGATAAAAAGTAGGCTCTTGGTAGCAGGAGAGGAATACATGAATATCATGTTCATACATGCTTTAAAAACGCAGAACCACAAGACGGAAAAACCCTTTGGGTCTCCATCTCTGTTGCGAACACACCTAGGCTGTTCTGTAGCTGCCTGAATTTCTGCAGTTTATCAGGGATTCTGAAAAATCCTGCTGGATTTCAACCTTCAAGCCCTCCCTGTACACAGAGATAAGCGTTACCAGAGCAGGATGCTTCTCTCCGGTGTTTGGTAAAGTGCTAGGTTCACCCCCGTATGGGTGAAAGGATTTGTGTCTGTGATCTTCATTTTGTGTTCCCAGCTAATAAAGTTCCAGTAGTTTTTCCCGTGTAGTAACCCATGCCTGTGCTTGTCAGACGCAGTGCCTATTGCTCTGAAGCCAGGTGTCCCTGGGAATATCTCTGGGTCCCTCTGTATGTACCAGCTACTGCCGTCTGCATCCATCAGATGAAGGCTTTTTCCTCCTACGCGTGGAAGCAGCGGTGTGATGAGGAGGAAGGACGCATGGTCCTGCTGGTGTTCCCACAGAAGTGCTGGGGCGCTTTGAGCAGCTGTTCAGGCCCCTGCGAGCGCTGGTGGAGGCGGCTGGGGAGCAGGAGGGCTGGGCAGGGTGAGCGGTGGTGGGACTGCTCTTCTGTTGGATGGACATGGGCAAGGAAAGGTGGCCAAGGCTGCCTCTACCTCTGACTGCCTGTGCTCAGCACTTCTGAACATCTCGTTGCCTTCACTCTTGCCCTGCCACTGAGCACTGATGAGGAAGATGTCATGAAGTGGTTTCATACGTGGCTTCTCCTGCAGTGCACCAGCACACATTCAGGTTTTTTTAAAAAAATGTCATCATTTCATTAGATAAAAGCTGTGCAGAGCAGCATGAGAGATTTAGATAGCCTCAAAAAGTCTTCCTGCTCCCTGCCTGGGGCAGAGCTGCATCCTGGGGACTGTGTACCCATGTACCCACCACCATGAGCTGAGCTCTCTAGGGGAAGAGATGCTCCACCGTGTTCATCTCCGGACAACCTGTGTTGAGGTGGAACAAACCACACCTGTGCCGTGCCCAGCCTGGACAGGAGCGTTTCTGCTGCCGGAGAGCCGGTCCTCGAGGCTTGGCTCTGCTCGGTCACAGCAAGGCACGTGCCTGGGTCGGAGGCCCGTGCCAAAAGGAGCAGCACCGTCCCCAATATCTCATGGGTGTTAGCATCAGCCTTCCAACAGCTCCCACGTCCTCACTCATGGCACATTTCCTATAGGGATAAACCCAACCCCCTTACCCTTTGCTGTCCTGCCTGAGCACTTGTAAGACCAGAACTTGATCCTTCAGATTTCAGCAGTTTTTGACGCGTTGAGCCGTGTTCCTGGCATGGACAGCACAGAACAACTTAGCTATAGGGCAGTCCAGGTGGGGTGCAAGGGCTGCCTGCCTAGAGAAGGTAGGGTCTCCCATGAAGGTTCCTGGTTTTTATTTTTTGAATGATGTAGCTTATTAAAAAGCTCAATTTGGCTGTTTCAATTGGCCTTCACAAGTTAAAAAAAATAAAATGGCTCACTTTTAATATTTAAAAAAAAAAAGTAGCAGAGAGCATTGAAACTTTTCCAAAAGTTGTCATGTTCAGCCTGTAGACTCTCCTCTGCACTGATGGTCATATTATATCACCTTTTTATAACAATTTATGTAAACGTGACAAGATTCAAGTTGTTGCCTTACAGTGCTAGTATAATTTTACAGTATTTCCCTGATGGCACGTTATTCTATACTCTTTTGGAGTATTTTTGTTTGGTCTCTGGAATGATAATTACTATCACTTCTTCATATGTTATTCATCATTCATACGGGTTTCTTCAAATCTATTTCAGGCTGCAGAGGAAAAGGGTCTTTTCCCTCTAAAGTTGGTGCTAACTAAAAGCCTTATTTAGCTGTCTAAAGCTAAGCTGCATTCTGTGAACTGGTTAAAATATTTTTTTCTCTTTAAACCAATTTTGAGAAATAAATAATACTTATCTATTGCTAGATATTTTTTTTTCCAAACAAACTTGCCAGCTTGCTGCTTTTAGATGTGTTTTACTTGGCTGAAAATTCTGGAGGGTGCTCAGATGATTCTACTGATGTTGTCTTAAACACTCTTGTTAAAAACTCACTTCATGCTACCAAAGTGGAAATGCAAGTTAATCTTGCTAACAGGGTAATGTGAAATGGAAGTATTTTGCATTTTAATGAAATTGTGTGCAACTCCCCAAAACAGTGTAGGAAAATAACTGCTCACGTTTGAAGAATTGGCTCTTTTCAGCTACGTGGATTCCAAGCCAGGAGTCTAAGCTTGCGGGGGGGTTGGTTATCTCTTGGGCAAGAGGCGGGGCAGTTTGCTGGAGTTGCCCTCCTCTCCCTCACCCTGCCAAAAAGCCGTGAGCAGGTTCCTGGGCCCGCGTCACTGACCCTCACAAGCCCTGCTCGGCCTCTGTGCAAGCTGAGAGCAGAATGCATTTTTTTTTTGCCCCTGAAGTGTGACGCAGCTGACTTCAGTGTGTGCAAACTGTGCTCGGCTTTTCAGAACAACAAACCCACGTTTTGCACTGAAGTGCCTTTTCGTTCACTTCACCTGCGGTAGGGAGATTGCAGATTAATGAAGCAGAAACCAGACCCAATCCATCCTGCGTCCGTGGTCTGAGTGTACCGCAGCGGCTGCACTTATCTCCGTAGATACAGCTAGCAGCCTGGCGGTGTGAGAAGGGGAAGGGGGCAGTAAATCTAGCGGGGCTGTCACAGCACTAAATCAATTCTGCATTTGGCCAAATAGATCAAACTCTCCGTACGTGTTTTCAAGGCTCTGTGCAGTGCAGCTCTGCACTGTGTTTCAATTCTTGTCCTTAGTTCCTCTCCGCTGGTGTTTGCTGGGCTAGACCCAGCCCTGGCTTCATGTGTTTCAAAGGCGCCTCCTTCTCTCGTGCCTCAGCTCTGCCTGAGCCTGTATCCTCCGAGGATGCTCTGCGGCCCTGCAGCCAGCGCTCTGCTTCCTGGGCAGCTATTGCCAATGGTTTTGTGTGTTCAACAAAGCAGCACATCTGATGTAAAAGACATGTTGGATTGAAGGTGGGTTCTTTTGGGGTCTCTTTTTCACCCCACAGCTCAAGCTAGCACATTTAACTGCAAATTCTTTTGCTGGAGAACAGATGCCCAGCTCGTTCCTCTGTGCTCCACATAACCCTCGCTATTGCTGAAGCAGAGTTAGCTGGGGGATGCTTCTGTTGGCTCGACCCTTCCACAGGGCCTGCTGGTACCGCACCAGGCAGGCGGGGAGCTGGCTGCCCCTTCCCTCCCGCATCCTCCCCCAGGGTCTGCTGGCTGCTACGCTGTCAGAAAGAGGATGGGGAGAAAACCAGGCGGTGGGAGCGGGCTGCTCCTCCTCTTGGGTGTAACGGTGGCATCGCAGGAGAGCGTACGCGTGCAGAGCCGGGCACGGGTGACGGAGTGACGCTTGGGCACGGCGAAAGGTGGGGAAGGTACGGCAGACCTGGCCGGCACAAGCATCCAGGGCATGTGGGAAGGTCAGAATGAAACGGTGCAATAAATGACAGCAAGGGCAGGGAGAAGAAAATTGCATTTCTAAGGTGAACGTAGGGACAAAATAAAGGGTCTTCCTGCATGGGGTTTTCAGAGCCCCTCAGCAGCCGGCCTGCCCGGTCCCTGCTGGACAGCAGACCCACCGTTGATGTGAGTGGGAACAATCTTACTAGTAAGTGAGGAGTTCTGCAAATAGCACTTCTGGAAGGGGGATTTGGAGGAGAAGACACCTTCCCAGCCCGTTTGAAGGGCACAGCTCGAGTGGGCTGTCTGAGTGCCGGGGCTGTGCAGGTCAAACCTGCTGGCACTCCTCTCCGGGGAGCATTACTGCCCCCAGCCCTGACCTCCAAACCGCTGGGCTCCTCCCTGCATCAGTTCTCACTCCCACTCTCCTGTACCAGAATCTTACTTTTCTGATGAGTTAAAAAGTCTCCTAATTCTCAGCCTGAGCGTGTTCTTGCCTGCATGTGGCCAGCACGCTTGTGCCAGCCATATCTCCTCGCTTCTCCTTTTCCATGGGGTTACTTCTGCTGCATCTCGAGAGCAATTCCCTCCTCTCTTCCATCCCTCACCTGTTGGTTCAGTTGTCGACAGAGAGATATTTTTTCCTCCTCGCGTGCCTGTCATCCCAGTCACCCCATCCCTGCAGCTGGGGCCAGGCTCGGGTGCGGGCGGGTGCACCCCTGGGTTTTGCACCACATGGAGTTTCTGCAGGTCCTCTCTGAAAAGGGCCAGGAGGGGTGTTTGCACCAGCCCAGCTGTGGAGGAACCCCTGGCGTAGGGAAACACGTGAGGAGTGTGTGATTCTTTTTAAAAATATCCATTAGTCATTGAGCCAACCTGCGTGTGGATCAGTAGAAAACAAAAGCAGGTTTGTACTTGCCTGTATGAATGTAGATCATTTACGAATGTGTTATTCTTAATCCACGTAGGAGGGACCACAAGAAACAAAACAAGACAAAACCAAACAAAACAACCAGGAAGGCATAGCAATAAATCAGGAAGTAAATCATTCATTTATGCCTCTTAGAAATAGATTTATTTTTTTTAATGGCTTTTAATCTTGCTTTCAATAGGAAAAACTGTTAGCTTTTATGTGTCTGCCGCTCAAAATCCAGACTTGGGGGGCACAGGGGGGAGAAAGCCCTTCATAGGCTTATGTTTTATGTTTAAGATATCCCTTGCTGCTGCCAACAATCAAACCAAATTATAGGCTCAACCAGCTGAAGGAATGTTCTGAGGATCAGAAGTTTCTCTGCTCCGCATGCATTCTCTGGGCTTTATTTTAAACCAGTAACCAGCTAACCTTGTTTTCTCCTGCAAATCTCTGCTCTATATGATTCATTCTTGTTTTCCTCCTCCTTCTCCTGAACATTTTGTGTAAAATCATATTTAGTTATTTATTTTTACCTCTTTTATCCCTATGATTGTTTCACAGAGCAGCATTTAAACCTAGAACATGAATAGCTGAATTATGTAAATTAGATAGCACAGTTGTTCTCTAGCTTTTCTACTCATGCATTATAGAAAAGCAGATTGCCTTTAGCTGAAAATACTGTTCAAAACTTTTATATATTTAAATGCTTTTATTTTTCTTACCTAGCAGGCTAATTTTTTCTGGCCAAGGACACAACTCATTTTGGTGTGGATCTTTTCTTGTCTATTTCTTGACCATTTTAGGTCAGCAACCATTATCAGTCTCAGTAAATTTTAAAAAATATATGTTGTAAAAGTGCATTTTCATGCCTGTGCCGGGGTTCGCTGGTAGCCTTTGCGATTATTTGCTGTGAAGTACTGCACATTAAGATAAAATTTATGCGAAGCCACCTCCGAAGTCTGAAGGCTGATAGCAAGACAGAGCTCTCGCCGTGGAAATGGTGTGAATAAACTTGCTGAACTCAGCACTGGGCTTATGGCGTCTGTTTCAGACATTGACCACAAGTAAGGGGGACAGCAGTTTCTTTTCAAAGAAATGTGGGTTCTAAATGGTATTTAATTACAAGACTTAACTGAGTTTTTGCTACATCTCATTAACTGATTTATTTGGATTATCACATATTGTTTCCACTATGACACCGTGCATAGCAGGCGTAGACCTGGTTCCTGAATTTTAATGTGCAATATATAGTTGCAGCCACCAAGAAGCTGCTGAGCAAAACCAGTACCTTGATAGTAAATGCAAGCATAGGGGGTATTTTTCAGTGTTCATTATGTCACCTTATGTTTTTTACCTTTTCCATATGTGTCTGAGCTGTATTCAATAATTTTACAACATCAGATAATTTGAGTTTTACATTCAAATATATGTATTTAAGCATATAGTCGTCTTCACCTTCAGCTGTGTGCTAAGATACTGTATCAATTTTCTCTCCTTAGAGGCTTGGTGCCAATGTGCTTGCAAGTTTTCACACTGCAGAAATGTTCCTTTTGTAGAAATGGCCCTTGTATGTTTTGGGAAAGCTTCTCTGCCTGCAGCATCCTGAAAATGTGCAAGGAGGAAGATCCAGAGCCTGTCCCTCGCTGGAAAGGGGGCTCCTCTAGAGAGTAAAAGCGACCATTGCTTTTATTAGTCAGAGTCAATAGAATCTAGCTTAGATGTTGTCACTGGCCACCCCCTTGAGTTAAGGACGACACCGTGACCGCAAGGGTCATCTCTTCCTCCCTCGAGTCCTCCTCAGAGATGGCAGAACAGAGGCACGACTGTCTGAAGCCTGACAGAGCTTCACGTTCATGCAACTCCGTGTGCATGTTGGTGCCATGGGATCGAGGCCTTGTCACTACCTGAATCAGAGAGATTCACAGGTAAATGTGTGAGGGAGGTCATCCTAGAGGACTGAGCATTCATTTTTTTAAGGCTGAATTACTTTTAGAAGCTTCCTTGCCCCCATCACTGACATCTGTATCTCTCCTCTGAGCTTCCTTACTATGTTTACCCTCAAAATCCCCCTTCTGTTTACTTCTGTGCTGTGGACATCACTGGGAATCAAGTCATCCTTTGAGAGATGTGTTACCATCTCCCTCATGTATTGCTGCTTTTCAGGGTGGAAATTAGGGATAAAGGGGAAAGAACTGTGCATGTAGACGCAGGTACATTTCTTGTTTCCTGTTTTAAAGGATAAGGTTTTTTTTTTCAGAACTCACATTGTGTTTTGAGAAGATAAGGCTGAAGTGCCTGGTGAAGGCTCAGGAGGAACTGAGGACTCACAGCAAGCCTTGTAGGATTAAGAATAGCTTGAATGATGGAGTCAGGGTCAGAGACGGAGACAATTCTCCCTGTAGTCTGTCCAAGTTCTTTGCAGGAAGCCTGAGGATGGACAGTTTTAGGTTTTCACCTCACTAGTTGATTGGCTGCTCCTCCTGAAAAATTTGTGGCACTGTGGCTTGTTTGCTACTCAGGAGCCACAGGTTCAAGTTTTTGGGTTGTTATTTTATATATACTACACCTCTGCTATTGCTTTCCTGCTGCTCTTGGAGCACATCTTTATCCAAGATGAATTTAAAGTATTAGTGGTTGAGCTCAGGTGACCTTTTCTGAGGTTTGCTTCTGTGTGTGTATGTTCTGTTGAGAAATGGAGTCAGTATTTGATTTTTTTCCTCCCACTATAAACCTGAAGATAGAGTCTATCGGTGCCTCAGCCCCACCAGCGCTGAAGCCAGTGTTCCTGGGTGAAACCATGTGCCATCCCAGGTGTAATGAAATAATTAAGGTAAAATCTAAATAGAAGTGTGTGTATATATATATATATATGTGTACATACACACAGGAAAATCGATATGTCAAAGTTTAAAAAACTATTGCAAAGGGATAGTGAATCAAGACTGCTAGAAAAAGGATGTGTTGTGATCCTGTCAGTCTGGTTCCGATTAGAGTTCATAAAGCAGGAGGGGGTTGAAAGATAAATGTCACAGGAAAAGTGTAACTACGCTCAGGGCTTTAAACGATCAGCGCACTCTCTTGAAAAGCCTGTTGTCAAATTTGGATGCTGTGTCACCACTCTGTGTCAGTCCTGAAGGAAAAACAAAATATTGATGATTTTTGGCGATACGAACAAAATCATCCAAATCTAGAAGGTAGAAACACAGCTGCTGATTAGGAGTTTTTTCCTTTAAAATATGTATTTTAACTGTCTAGATACAGTGTTCATTACTGCAAGCAAAATGAAAGCTGCACATATTGAATTGCCTCTGGCTAGCAAATGAATTTCTGGGGTAGATAATATTTTAAGCAGGTAGCACAGAACAAGTCTGCAAGTCAATCTGTCTGCAGCTAATCAAGTATTCACAGCATACTTGTAGCAAAATAATCTTAAAGGAAAAGTCACCAGTCACTAAGAAGCATGCAGATAAATTAAAGAAGTGATGTCTGTGGCAAAAATAAGAGGTTTACAGTGTGGTTTCTAATAAAAAATCAAATCTAGCTTGTTACAAAGCTCTCTAGTCCGTGCACCTGCTTGCTAAAAAAAATCCATCAATTGACTCTATTTTTAATACGGCTATGGATTTGATGGCTAAGAACTGCCGTTTGTAAAGGGGTTTAGTTTCAGCTGACCCAGACTCTGCGTCTGAGTTTGGTCAAGATAAGCATTTTGTCTCATTGCACCAGCCGCAGAGTGGGCTTGGTGAAAAATACATCTCTCTTGTCAAGGGTTTTAAGATTTTTCACAAGAAAAGCGTTAACAAATACACCTGTGTTTGAGGGCCAAGCCTTAGATGATGGTTTCTTTCGTACTTCCCAAGGAGCTCCTTTGAGATCTGTTGCACCACACAGAACAGCAGAGACTAACCTTGCTGTAGTGTGCGGTCCTCCTAAAAGCGTCACTTCACCACTTGTTACAACTCTGGTTTTTTACAGCGTGTCAGTCAGCACGACTCTGCCAGAAATACACTTGTGTGTCCTGGCAACTTCAGAAAAGCTCCTGTTTTCCCTGCCTGGGATGTGAACCTGACAGGTCATGTCTGAATATCATTTGTAAGGTTGAAGAGTGACCCCAATAAATATGGGGGATGTTTTAAACTCACCGAGGGCAGAAGATCAGGTGGGAGGGGAGGGAGTGAACATGCAGTATCTGCTGTCATTTATGGGGGCGTCTCTCCATTCCCTGATGTTCGGATTTGTAAGCTCAGCTCATGATTCCTTTCATTGAGTGATCATGTGGAAGTATCTAAAAAGATTTTCATAGATTTTTAACGTACTAAAAAGGCGTGACCTTCGTGAAAGGTGGTTATTTGCAAACTCAATTATACAACATCTACAGACTTGTATTTTTAAGACTGTTTGAATGCAGCCTCTGCTGTTGGACTGGAGGTGACAGGAGGAAAGCAGATGATGCTGGAGTGTCTTCTGCTCTTAATTGTCTAATATGTTCCAGCCACTGACTTGGAGTGGACCGTGGCTTTGGTCGCCTCCAGGGTTTGCTGTATAAGGCAGTAACTCGGTGTTGAAGCAGTTTTCCTTCACAAACTCTCTCTGCAAGGAGTTTGGCTATATCAAGCGAAGCCTGAGCATGGGTGCCTCTACGTGTCTGCACAGCTCCTGGGTGGCAGAAGAGGGATAGTTTTGTCCTCCAGCAAATTTCTTAGATTCAAAAAGGGGCTAAAATCCAGAATGAATGAAAACATCTAGAAACACTGTTGCTGAAAAACAACTCTTGGTATCCTGATATGTTTCTTGTGACTTCTCATTTATTCCAAATCTAAAGTGAGGGTCATTAGAGAACTGAGCTGCAGGCACACCTCCGTGGTTTGCTTTCTCCTCGAAGGGAAGCTGATGTCCCCCTCCAGCTCACCCTGTACACACACCCCAGCGGTCCCCTCCCAGCTGCACCGAGGGCAGCCCTGTCTCCTGTGAGCGCTTGCTGGAGGTGCTAAGGCACTGAAATAATAAGAGCATAACTTAGCAACGTAGAAGTTGTCGTGCTAGCCATAGCCATGAACACTTAAAAATACTCAGAATACTTGGGGCTTTAAAAAAAAGCCGTTATTGTTACCATCTGTTATCCAGCTGCGTGGAGGCAGTTGAAAAATGTGTACATTTCTGTTCATTTTAATAAAGATATATTAAAATACTCAGAGGAGGCATGCCTTTAACCTGGAGCAATGCAATAAGCTATGCAGATAGTTTGTTTTTTAAATTTAATTGATGTGGTTTCAGTATTCGAATGGGTGAACATTAAAGGCATCTAGAATTATTAATATTTCTAGGAAATATGTAAGCTTTTTTGCTTTTATCCACACAGACACCTAATATGAAGGCAATCTGTTTTCTAAGGCTCCCTTCACCTTGTCTGTTAGTATTCTGCTAAGTACTGATAGCATCAGAGCAGGTAATGAACTTGGCTTCTGCGAGATAATGCTATTTATCATATTGACAAATGTGTAGACTTTATGAGTAGGTTTTCGTATTACTGCGCAACAGCAAAAACATCTTGTGGCAGATCTGAATTTATGGCTGACACCCCAAACAGACGAGTATTAGGGCAACTGGGATGACAGGTTCGTTGGTATTTTGGGAGAGTTAGAAACGGAGAACAGCAGCAACATGGAGACACGGTCAACGTGTTTCAAACAGCAGCGTGCTCGGAGTGGCAGAAAGCAGGCGGAGCGAGGCCGAGACACGTGTTTGGTGGGTTAAGGGACAGAAGAGGTGTGTTTCCCCCCCTGTCCAGATCCTCAAAGTCTTGCTGAGTTACGGCTGGTGGCGTACACCCCCCAGTTCCAGCCAAAACCTGCTGAAGGACTGTTGCATGTCCATAACTTGTAACCGGCCGCGCACGGAGCCGGTGCGTTTCACCATGCGGCGGCCGCTGAACAGCAGCGTACACCAGAGCTTTGTCTGAGCCGTCAGCACGAGGCACCAGGGCAGCCAGATGTCTGCTGCGGTGTGGGGTCACCAAGGGTGTTTCTGTAATCCTTTAATAATAACCTTTCTTTGCACAGTGAACTAAACAAACTGTCGTTAATTACAATTTAAAGGCGTTATTGCCAGTATAAATCTGGCTATTATGTAGGCAGCACCTTGCCAAGAGATTATCATCTTTTTTTTTTTTTTCCCCAGTGCCTCTAGTGTAGATAAGGAGATGTTTGTTGCCTCATTGCCTTCTGAAAGATAGTATCACTGACAAGAAGTCAGTTGTGCAACGCTCCACCTAACGCCGACTTGTTGATCAATAAAAGCCAACAAACCAGATTTGAATTTTATGGAATTAATTTCTAACAGATTGTATTAACTGTGCTACCAGATCAGGTCCCAGCTTGATTGTTCTGACTGCATCCAAGCTGCTTCTGTGGAAAACAATCTGTGACAGTATTGTGAAGTGATCTTATTTTTTTCATCTATCTGTTTTTACTGGTGGAAGAAGCGTTTCTCTGTTTTTTCCTACATTGTTTTCCCCTGTGCAGCTGCAGGATTTAGCCTCGCCTCTTTGTATGGTTTCTGCAAAGATTCTCTCCATGCTCCACAAAGAAATGTGATTGCTGCAGTGATCCTTAGAAGGGCTGTCCTGCTACTGTCGAAAATAATACTCAAAATACAACAGAGTGGTTTGGCCCAAGAAGCTAAGAGTAGCTTTAGAGTGTAACCAGTGAGAGAGAGATCCCTGATCAACCTGATAAATTTCTGGTGTTAGAAATGTGGTACCAGTGCTAGGAATAGTGGTTTGCCTGTTTTCTTCTGGGACTGTTTGCGAGCTGCCGAGGTCTCTCTGGATGTCCCAGGTCTCTCTGCACACCCCAGGTCTCCCTGGCCCTGCTGCCGTGGGAGGAAGAGATGCTCAAGCGCCTTCGCTCCCTTCCTGCGCTGTGCTCTGGGATTAATGCTGCTGCTTTTGTGGCAGGCCAGCCTGGACGAGAAAGGCACAGCAATTAGGAGCGTGCAGTACCTAATCCATTCTAATTAGAGGCTGTTATCCGTGTTTACCTGCCCGCAGTTGTGCGTAGCCTCCTCAAAAGACTCGAGGAATTTTGATCTAGCTACTGCCTGTGACCGAAGTGATGTGCTCTGTGCCTGGTGCTGAGCAGGGGACGTGGCCATGTGCAAAGTTTTGCTCATCTTTTTGAAAGTGACTCTTTCAAAATAAAAAATAAATTAAAAAAATTACAATTCCATATTAATTGCTTTAACTTTATTTATTGGATGTCCCTGCAATGAAAGTATCATCAATCAAAGCACTGAATTGAATATAGTATTGGGCTTAATTTCACTGGTTTTGGTTTTGCCTCACTGGGATACTTCCTGAGTAAAGTGTTACTTAGTATTACAGAAAAGTCACCCTGATTCTTTCCTAGCTTTTATAGAAATAATCAAAATTACTGGATCAGATTCCTTATTATTTTTTTGTAAAATACTTTTCCTGTATAAGTTCTCCATCAAAAGAAAGGAAATAACTTGTCACTTAGCTTATTAAATGATGGATTTTTAAAATGGATTTTGCCACTTATTCATGTTTGAAATATACATTGATGCCAAAGATCAAAATCTTTCTGGAATTTGAGGGGGAAAAATCCATTTTGAACTTCACCTGTCAAGCATTCATACCCTGTGGGATCTTGAAGACTTTGGAAATTATCATTTGATATTCACCTAAATGGCACCTGGGCGAGGCAGGAGCAATCCCCACTGACTCCCAGAGGCATTTTGGGCATCTCTCCTCCTACATTTTGGGGGCTGTGGGGTTTTATCCAGGTATCCTGCATCATGATCTTGACATCCAAAGGGATATTCAGAAGGATGATCATATACTCATCATGTTTGAGACAGGAAACATGTATGACCTATTCTGGAGCAGTAAAACATGTCAGACATTTCTTGATGTCATTTATGAAAGTGAGAAGACAATTATTGCAAGATTTCAAAAAAAAGCATGGTTTTTCTGTTCAGAAACCTCTGGCAAGGTTCTCTTGCAAGCAGAGAAATAAGACTGATGGGGCATAAAGCCAGCAAAAGTTGACTGTATGGAAGAAAACCTTATTCACAGGTCTCTAACGCAGCTCACTTAATAAGATTACAGCCACAAAATGTCACTCAGGATCTGAATAAAAGTAAATAAACAAAGCGCCATATATGTTGGAAGCTGATAACCTACAGCTAATTAAATTGGCCAACACAAATCATAATTCATTGAAGATGTTGAAATTCTGTCCGTAGCCAATACTGTCCCCTTCGGTGTGTGTAAGCCCTGGGGATGTACAGCGTGGTGCATATAAACCGTACGGCCTAACGACGCAGCGCACGAGCAGCAGTTAGAACAGCCTTCCAGAAACTGTTTTTTGCTTAGAATTATTACATTTTTCCTGTAAGTGCCACTAAAATTTTGAACAATCTTCATCAAAATGTCATTTTTTGTTAAAAATCATTTTCCATAAAAGCGCAAGCCACCTCTATTTGATGTTGGACCTGCCTTCCATTTCTGTAAATCGTTCCCATTGATTTACTCGCTGTGCACTTTGGAAAAGAGGTTTTATTTTTTGTATCTCTAACACTGGCTGCTAGCAGTCGTGGTTGGGTTTAGTATTTCATAAATACATTGCGGTGATTATAGTGTGCTAAGGGTTAGCTGCATAGTCACAAATGGTAGATTTAAATGTCTCATATCAAATATGTTTGAGATTTATTCAGCTGAAATATTAAACAACTAAATTTCATTTTTTAATTGGAATAGTGAGAAAAGTAAGAGGTCTAGGTTTTCTCTGGCCATAAAAATCATAGTTAGAACTCTTTTTTCCTGTCACTTTGCTTTGGTATTTATATTTGCTTTTTTATAGTAGTACAACACCCTAAATTAAGGGTTGACAACTTAATTATATGTGATTGATATGCTTATTTTGAGTGAGTCATTACCCGAATGTAAACTGCAAATGCTATTGCGAGTAGAGGCAGGGGAGGAAGGCGCTCGGGTCCCAGAGCATCGGAGAGGCTCCCGCAGGGAAAGAACGTGGGCTGGAGCCTTCTTGCAGCCACGCCAGAGCCCTCTCCACGCAGCCCTCTCTGACCATCCGTCACTGAGCGCTCTGCTCCGTTCCGATGAAAGGCAGTTGGCCTCGTAGACGTGGGTGTGGGAACTGGGCGTGAGGGAATCACTGCTTTCCCCAGAAACGTGTGCCGGTGCAAACCGGGGGGAAGGACCAGCGCGAGCCTTGGTCCCCTGGCAGGGCCTGGAAGCAGCTCGCTGCTTGCTGAAACAAACCCAACCCAGCCACAGAACCGCCCCGTTTCGGAGAAACTGGGCACAGCCAACGCCAACAGTCCCAAACAGATAAAAAACCCCAAAGGTGTCGGCAAACTCCTCCCAGCTTTAATCAACTGAGCCTCACTCAAAGCCGTTCAGCTCCCACCTTTGTGTAAATTCATGCTGTCTGCCCAGATTTGTCCAGGAGCTCGTAACTCCTGTTGGACGGTGTTTGTCACCAGGAGGGCTTTCCACGAAGGTTTTTCTCCAATCTCTGCGATGTTGTCAGCAGGCAGTGCCAGGAAAGACAATACTTGTGCTGAAGGAGAAATGCCACTTCAAAGCAGGGCTGTGCTGTAATTCTGTAACCAGCTGTATAACATCTACAGAGCTTTTCTTAATGTTCTTGCTTTAAATATTTAACAGTTTGGAGGGGGATCAAACTACTTGGTTGCTTTAAACTTCGCTCATGTCTACTTTTACACGCATTTCATCCATTAATTTTACAGTTGCCGTGGTAGAGTTACAGGGATGAAGTTTGATTTTAAAGTTGATTTGAATTCTCGGTCCGCTCCGAAGGCATGTCACTCCTCATCCATCTGATGTCACACATGGGGTAATGTTTGTGACACAGGCTTTATCTTCTCCTGGGAGCAGAGCAGCTAACACTGAAATTTTGGGCATCGTTCCTGCTGATAAATGAAGTAGTCTGTAAAAATCTAAGTAACTGCCGCTAAATTGTCAAGACTTCTGTGCTCTCAGAGTCTTTCAAAAGGCCCGGAACAAATTTTGGTACCCCGTTTGACCTTCCCTCTAGCTGTCACAGACACAAGAAAAAAACACGTGCCTTTCTCAGTAATTCAGGGCCAAATGATTACCTTTCTCATGAGGGAGGCACGTCATCGTGCAAAGGGGTCACACAACCTCTGAGACCCACCAAAACCTGCACTTCCAGAAGAAGGCCATGCTAAGTAGACTGTTGCTGTAGGTGACATAGCTTAAATCTGTTTAAAATTTTATATGGAACAGCTTTTGCACTAAAGATTTTTTTGAACAATATGGTTCTTCCAACAAAAACACCTCAAGCACTTGTTAAGAAAAATAACCCTTTGACCAGAAATGCTCAGTTGTCCAGTGGTGTCTTGGATTTGTTGTTACAAGAACTTCTTGTTTTCCTGAATTCCAGCACCGCCACTCACCTACTGAATAAACCTCTGCCTGTATAAAGCTAAGACTTCTCTCCTTGTTCTTACAATGCGACAAAGGTTAATTTGTTCTAGGATTAAGTGAACAGAAGTTTGTTTGATCAATTTTCATTCCTCACATGACTGGACAGCAGCTGGCTGTTGGGAGGATGCTAGGATATTACCCTGAGTTCCTCCTCTTGCCCAGCTCTCGGTTGTATGCCAAACCCAGAGCTGTTTTTACGTGTGCTGCTTAACCTCTCTGTGAAGGCGAAACACCCCTTCCATGTGTTTACTCACCGGGAGGCTTAAAGCACACACCGTGGGTAAAGTTTCTGCAGTTCAATATAAGAAAATACAATGACAAGTGCATTCCTCTCAGATACTTTTTCCTTCAAATGTCTTTAATTAAAAATTTCAGAAGTAATTGGAACTGAATTTGAGGGGTAAAAGATAATGTTTTCTTGAAGCAGCGTAGAACTAAATTAATGAAAATGCGTATTTTAGCTTTCTGGTTGTTTTAGGGTCAGTACTCTTCTCGTGATACCTGCCTCTATAAATGCAGCTATATTAACGAAGGCTTCTTAAAGAGCTCTGCATAACAGCTTACTCTGTTGCTTCTGGATTTCCACACACACTGAAAATAAACTGAAAATATTTCCTACTCGGTATTACTTATACGGCTAAGTAGAAGTTTAAGAATTGCAGTTGGCTTCAAGTACACGTAAAAACGTAAGGAAAGGTAAAATGTATGCCAGGGAGGAGTGGAGGAGAACAGAATCGGGTAATAAAAGGTTCTCTAAAAACTGAAATAAACCTATATATGTGTTGGGTGCTGTGGTGTTTAAGAAAACTTCTGAAAATATATTAGTGAAATAGTATGTCTGTTGAAATTACTTTCTCCAGCTAGTTTCTATGAAAATGTAGCTTTTTTTGTCACTTTTGATTTCGGTGAACACTGAAGATTTAGTTTGTATACAGTGGTTACAGGAAGCCATGTATCATCCATAACCTAACTGGCTTTATTTTCCTTCCTAGGTGCCCCAGCGAATTTTAAGCAGGGAAGTGCTTATTCCTTTCCTGGTTTAATCATCTGCTTAACCTGGAAGATAACATGTAGTGGGGGATGTAAGAAGTGACCCTACTGCTGAGCAAAGGAGATGTGCATTGGATGGCTCTCAGTACCTGGCTCCAAGGAGGGACTCTGGTTCTCGGGGGACGTGGGGTGCTCCTCGCGACCCCTTGTCGGAGAGGCTGTCGATGGCCAACAGCTCTGGGCACAAGCAAGCTCATGCATCTGCAAAGTCACGTTCCTGGCAAGGTCTGGCCCTCTGTCCTCGTCTGCAGCACAGCAGGAGCTGATGGATGGAGACTTTCCATCCCAGCTCGTCAACGGCCCGAGGCATGCTGTGGCACGCGGCTGGAGAGAGCGCTGGGGTGCACCAGCATCCCCCGGCCTTAATCTGGAAAGGACATTTGTTACTTTGTGATGCTTGGAAAGGAAACACCACTGGGAAGAACAAACTGGGGAAGGGAACGTACATGGTCCATTAATGAAGAGAAAGTGACCGTGAATGGGTCCTTCTTCCGTGGGCGTTGCTTGCACAGATAATGAAGAGGAAAAGGAGGAGAGGGATGGTCCTTCCTGCTGCGTGTGGTTTGGGATGGTGTTGCTCTGTGCAGGTTACAAATCTGCAGGTACCACGTCTGCTGCCAGAGGACCACTGTCTGACGGGCTGGCCACAGTGACACTGGGAAGGCTGCCAAACGCGATGCATGAGGGCAAAGCGTGTTCAACGCCATGGCAAAGAGGGAAGGATCGGTTCCTGGCTCCAGGGAGGCCCCTGTCCTCTGCTTCACTTCCCGCACCATCTGAAAGGAGACAGCTGCCACCACGACTGCTGTGGTAAGGAGGCTTGTTTTATTTTACTTTCTTATAAATGAGGTATTTCAGTGACGTGTAATCCCGGCCCAGCCGGAGGAGGGCACCAGCAGTACTGCCAGGAAGGGTTTTCTGTTTGCTACTCGCGGGAAAGCCTTCAGGGTTGTGTGGCTGGTGTTATTGAACCTGGGCGGGCTCTGCTGCAGCCAGAGGCTCTCTGGAAGCTCCAGCGCAGGCTGTGACACAGCACTTGCACAGAGACTGCCACTACAGACCAGTGTGACGCTGTGAAGGCGCTGTCCTCCATCCAGTGCCTCCTGCTCTGTGAAGGATCGCTCCACCCTTTGCTAGTTTGCTGGAGATATACCCTGGGGAAAGGTGTTGCTCCTTGGTAGTTGCACAAAAGGAGGGTGCTGCATAATGTGTCCCTCAAAAGAAACTGTCCCTTCGCATGAGGTGAAAGGTGGTGATGCGGTTACGTGGTAGGCTCTTCCTGGAGAAAAATGAAATTTATCCTTTAAGACAATCACCTTTTTTGTTTGGTTTTTTTGGAACAAATATGCAGACAACTGCTGTACTTCCATAGTGTGACTGAATGAGGTTTTTTATGGATTTTTTTGAATTGCAAAGGGGATTCTGTATTTTAATTAAAATATAGGTGTCCCAGCGACAGGTTCTCTGGCCATAAGCATATCCAAGCCTGGTACACTGATGAGACCTCACAACAAACGACAATTTGTGCATTATTGTTTTTCTTTGAGGAAGGGAAATATTTTGTGGCATTTTAGGTCACCTGTTTTACATTTTTGTGTGTTGAGGCGGGAGTTTTGCAACCCCTTGTGTTTTATCAGTGTGTACAGTTAGCCTCTTTATGTGTTTCCATTGTTGAAACTTGTTATTTCCTGGTTTTGCCAGTTAAATCGTTTTGGCAGCATTATTTAGTAGTGAGATATATTTATTCTGGTGTCTAACATTCCTAGTCAGACGTTCTTCCCTGTCCCCCAAGGTTTTGCACCCCATTTCATTCCTGTTCTTTCTTTGTCCACCAGCTGGTGCCCTGGAGTGTTGCCTCCAGGTGTTTTGATTATGTGTTAATACAGAATGTTTTATCTTTGCTAACAAACCCCTTCAGCCTGCATACCGGTGCATTGGGGTTCCTGCTCTTCTGGGACATCGCAGCCCCTGGGAGTTGTGTGTGAATGGCACGTCGCTCCTTTTGTGCTAGAGCTGTTATTTCAAACCTCTATGACTAATTATTAGCAAATGATGAGAATTTGAACATCAATTCCCAGTTTTTTCTCTGGGCAAACCCACTTCTCGTAAATCTTCTGTGGTCTGGAGGTCAAATGCTGCTGGCATTTGTTGTAGTTGTTCATTCTTCTGCTGTTCTGTGTACACAGATGAGCCACAAGCGGTTCTAGGATTTCAATTAAACATTGAAATTATGTCCCAGATTATTTAAAATAATAATTTTTACATTGTTTAGGATGGTTCTTTTCTTGTTGATCTCTGACTCAAACATTTCAACCTTGTGCACATAAACAAGTAGAATGTCTCTGCCTGTATACCAAAAATTGTATCACTGCTTGAAGTTTAGTGTTGTCATAATTGTCTGTGATTATTCTTAACTAGACTTGGTTCACCGAGAGGTGATGCGGCACCATTGAGGCTGCTGCTGTAGTACCAATTGCTGGGCCTTGTTGTGGGGTTTTATACTTTAAAATAGATACCAAAAAATTGTAAAGATTTGAGAAATTATGACAAAGAATGAGTCAAGGTCTGAAAAACGTGCCTTTACAATTACAAGCTTAAAGGTAAAGGTGAAGGATTGATCATTGCCTACCAGCAGCTACTCGGGAAAGGTTTCGGGGGGTATCAGGAGTCTCTGGCGAAAGGTGTAGCAGGAGCAACGGCAGCAGCAAAGGTGCCCCAGAAAACCCCTGAGAACGTTTGACATTTCCCGTAGGAGTGACCTAGGGGCATCTTAGATTCTCAGACATATAAGTTTTGTTTATTTATTTTAAATCAAGATTTAGTGTCTTTTTAGGCAGGCCCTGCTTCGCATGACTTTGCGTTTCAAGATTGAATTCTTGGTGTCTCAAGTCACTCTTCTTTTTCTCTCAAGTGGATCACTAATAAGAGTGTCTCTGGTTGCTTAATTCCATAATGTTGGTAGGGACATATTATCATTTAGACCTTTGTCTTTATGTCAAATGGGATTGAAATCAGCCAGTTTAAAGCTGTTCACAGTAGATGGGCACACAAATACAAACATGTCTGGTGACACAAGCCTCATTTAAAAAAAAATCCAACAGGATAGAAAATACGCTAAAGCTTAGGTTTATGCTTGATGTAAAACGTTTTGCGGTGCTATGGTCGGGCGTTTTATCGACATTCCAGTTTGAAAAATAGTAATTTAAAAAATTCTGGGTAAGTCAACAGAGACGTTCGCTTTTAGGACAATAATATCTGACTCAGTCTTTTGAAGTTCCTCTGATTTTGAATTTAGATGTACTGTTTAATGAGTCTGTTCACTGGCAGGTGTTACAGAGGTGATCGTTGAGGTTATTTGGAATACCTAAAAATTATTATCTTTAATTGATGTTGAAAAGCTTCTCTTCAAAATTCAGCCTTTCAAACAGATTGATTGGCCTGTATCACCTTCAGTAGTAGTCTCCATGTTACCCCGGAACAAAGTTTGTTAAGATTACATCTTTTGAATCTCTCTGCATGAAGTGTATATTTATGTGTGCAAGCACACATATACAGAGGAGTTATGGATGAGAAATAAGAAGCATGTGCTTTGGCAAGGTATACTTTTTGATGAATTAAGCTTATTTTGCAAGTCTACCATATCCTAGCAGATTGTGGCTCATTTCTCGTGGTTATTTCAATTTATTTGACAGATACAGTATCCTTTTAAAATGCCACACTGAGGACGGAGTGTGAATATTCAAAATATGAGCCGTGCTGCTTGCTTGAGATTGGTGAGATAAATCATGTTTGATAGTGGTTAGTCTGCGGCTCTGTTTGCTCTACTGTTACATCTCCTCTCATACGAATTCTTTGCTATTCAACAGGAGAATTGGTCCATGAAATTCCATTTCCATTCTTGACCATAAGCATGGCCAAAGTTGACTTTATTTTCATTGTTTTATTCATGCGTTTTTCCTAATAATGCCATAACTCTGTTCTTGTTATTGAACCCAAAGGGCGCAGGTGCCTTTTCACTTAACAACCCTGGGAGAAGCGGAGATTGATTTCTCAGGAAGGCGATGAGCCTTTCTGATGGCTGGTTTGTACCCACCACAGCCGCTCCTCGCAGCTTCTGGAGCTCCTCTTGTTAGTCACCAGAAACGACTGGTATGCAAATGGTGTTTCCTATAGACTCCAGCAGGGCTGTGATTCCAGCATCAATTATGGAAGCGCTATAAGGCATTTCTTTGTACCATCACGCAGAGATTTACAAAGTCACTATCTGGAGATTCCTCGGGTTTTTAATCTTAATACCTGGGGAGAAAACATGCAATCCACACAGACTTCCCATCTGATATTTTATTAATGAGATTAAATGAGTAAGCTAAATTATACATGTAAATCAAATAGAGAACAGAGTAGGATAAGATGAAGTCAGCACATAAATCATTTTATCAGGTTGGTTTATTTGATGTGCTGAGATCAGTGGTCTTCATATCCTCCATCCAGAGTGCTGCATACCAAAAAAACCCACCAACCCTCATTTCATATCATATCACTTCTGGTTTTGCTACAGGATAACAGACCTTGTGAATAAGGAAGGAGCATTATGGAAAACTACTTGATTTTAGGAAGGTTGGTATTTTTCTGCGACATGTTTTTGTAAAGAAAGCTATCACGAAAGCTAGGGAGATATGAATGCATGATGGCTCAGAAAATCCCCCCGAGCGCAGGTACTGGTGGTCACTGCCAAAAGGGCACGACACGCTGCCTGCGTGCTGCACCTTCGGGGGCCAGCTGCATTGGTCCTGGTCTGAGGTTTAGAAGCACAATGATGACGGCTGCAAGGAGCCTTTCCAGGCGTCTGGTACAACCCGCTGCTCAGAGCGGGGCCAGCTCTGCGCTTTGGGTCAGGGTGCTCGGGGTTATGGGCTTGCAGAGGTTTTGTGGGAGAGTGAGATGTGTGCAAGTGACCTTAAGCTGGCAGGGGCCATAAGCACTGCCGAGCAGCTAGAGATGTTCCAGGAGTCACCAACAAGAACGATGGATTGCGTATGAGTGTAGATTGGAGAATTTGGTTTGATTAGCCTAAAGAATTAAAGAATAATGCTTTTAGGTGAGCAACTTGAATGTGACGAGATCTCATATTTCCAGATAACTAGTGTGTACTCTTTGGCGTGCTTTAAAAAGAAAAGACAAGAACAGATCCTGTAATATTATGCTGGAGAGGAATATGTCCCAAAGGAAAGTGTGTGAGTCAGACTCTGGGACAGAAAAAAAAAAAAATCTTTTTTTTTTTTTCTTATGTTTTCTTGGACACAAAATAAGGGATGGGGTCATCTTATTGTAATAATAAGGGTAGGGTTGATTATTTTAATACTGGTGGAGGCTTTTTGCCCTGCCATCATGTCCAGAACAGGACTGTGGATCCTCAGGAAAGAACAGGAGTGTCCTGACTTCTCAATCCCTCCCGCTCTGCCCGTGCAGCCCCTGTCCCTCTGCCCTGCGAGGCACACGCGCGTACGGCGCTTTCCTCCCAAGGTCGAAACGCTCGCGTGAGATGTCAGAGGTTATTTAGACAAAATGCTCCTTGATGAATAAATGCAATCCTAGCACGGAAGAACGATCTGGGCCGCTGAGCACGGATTCGCGGGTTGTCCACACGTGTTAAGTTTTGACACGTAGCACATTCTGGTTTGTCCATTATGAACCCTGACTGTAGTAGTGAGGGATCCTCACGCGTGCCATCGTGAAATACAGATGTCTTATTTAGGCAACGTGATGTAAAATCTCATTGTTCTGGTAATGACTGTTCTGTACATCTCCAGTCTGAAAAACACTAAAGGAACAACTATGGGGTTGTTTATAAGTTTGAAATACATTGTGTATATAAACCTTAGGCTTATAAAAAGGTCTTATATTAGCAGCAAGGCTACTTCACAAAATGTTTGTGCGCTTCCTAAAAAAAGCATTTTGTTTATAAGCATTACACCCCAATATTCAAGTAAGTGTCTTGACTTGTGTCGAGCGTGGAGAGTTGCGAATTGCTGCAACACAAACTCCAGGTTTCCTTCCTCTGCTCCACTTCCAGACCCAACAAGGAGGATATTTCCTCACTATGGAACAGTAGCCACAAGACGTGATTGCTAGTAAGGCAGGGTGCTCGTGTGTTGTCACTTACTGTGTTTTCTGAGATTTATTTAAAGCTACCTTTTTGCCTAGCAAACCCTGCTCTCTGCCTCTGGGAATCAGAGAGTTCCAGACAGCTTAACCCCCCCGATACTTCCCGTGTGCGTTGGGAATCTGTGTCTTTGCACGGTTCTTCAGTCTGCAGCTTCTTGTGGATGTTTTCAAACCACACTCACTTGTGTCTCTCAAAATAGGAGAATGTAGGCTGATCACAAGTTGACAGTATCATCTCTGTATTTGGCATCAATATTAGCGAGCTGCTGTCATTTGGCAATTATTGCCGTAGTGTGCCATATGGTGATGAAAATGTTTTCATTCACCCACATATGACTAAAGTTTCATCGATAGCCTCGTACTGTGTGCAGCCTTATCCCACAGCGGGTTGCTTAGGCCAACCAAGAACCTGAAGACACACGTGTGCTTCTGCCAGGCAGAAGGGTCTAGATTTCAGAAGGAACATCTTGCATAGGCGTAGCATTGCGGTGCTTCTCTAGGGTTAAGGAAGCTGGATCAGGAGGTGCTGGGTCAGTGCTGCTCTTCCTGCCCCCTCTGTAGATGCTAAAGAAGAAATTGTTCCACCTTTTTTTTTTTTAATTCCCTGCACTGTTGAGTCTTCCTGCTCGAATGATGGACATGAGATGGAAATGCCTCTGCCTCGTGGCTTTCGGCGTGTATCACTGCTCACGTAGCAGGTCTGCCCGCTGCGGTGGGAGGATGCAGCACAAGTCAAGCCTTCTCAGACATGAGAGAATCCAGAGAAGTGACGTTCTGAAAGCCTCGTGTCTGAGAAAGGTATAATTAGAGCTTGTGTTTTATAAATAGGCACTCATGGATTCACTCCTCCTTTGAGGATTCTTTATTATATGCATTTCCTGATGTGTGATATGGGCTGAGCTTGTTCTGCAGCCGCCTTCTGTCAATTGAAAAACTCAAATCTATGGCAATTAGAGTCCATTCGTTCTGGTGCTAACAGAACCACTGGCTCACAGCTCGGAGGTGCTACCTTAGATGACAGCATACCGGGATTCTCCCAATTTTTGCAGTATGGGAAATAATTTCGTAGAGTATTTTACTGAACACTTCTGTACATAGACTGCACAGAAAATGGAAAATGCATTTTGTGGAGATTTGCTTTCAATCCTATTAGCAAAAAACCCCACCACAGTGCCATGAATTCTGAAGTTATCTGAGAGATACTTGTTTAAAAGGAAATTTCTGTTGATTTCAATACCTGACAAAATCACTATTTCCATTTTTCACACGTAAGAGTTTTAAAAAATAAAAAGTAGATGTTGGAAAGGAGACAGACAAAGACTTTTATTTTAAAATGTGAAAGCGCTGTGTCTGGGTTTTCGGAGATTTATCCCTTCCTCGACTGATCTGCACCCCCCACCCCTTTTCAAATGACATTTTCAGGGAATGTGTTTGGTGAAGCCTTTGTGCGCTGTAACTGATGATCCCGTGGGACTGATCGAGATGAGCTCTTTTACACAGCACTTCTGCAGAAACATCAGCAATTGCACTTTGAAAACTAAAACTGACAAATTATTTGGGTGCCATGTGTTGTTTGTTCACATTTTGGGCAACTTGAGACACTTTTTAAGAATGCTGAGCGATGACTGGATGCTTCTTGGAAGGGTTTGCACTACAGCATAGTAATAAGGTATTGTCCTAACTTATGTGGTGTTTTTGCTATGGGAGAGAAAGGCAGGAGGCAGATATATTAGAGAATATTACCTGGGAATGTTAAATGCCTGAGAAGTCCTGAGCTAATAGAGATTTTTACTTTTTTTTCCTTAAAGATTTTCAATTAAAATTAAAAACTAGTTTTACCTCTGGGAACGCTTTGTTCGTCACCTCTAAGTTTCTACTGTTCTTTGGCCATTGTAAAAATGTTTCAAAGTTTTTGTGAATTTGGACACAAAACATGACTCTGAAAATTCAGCGTAGGTTTTTTTTAGTTCTTTTTCTCTTGTTGTGACCCATCTGTGTCCTGTTGTCCCATAGGTCCCCCCGATTTAAAATGCCTGTCATCTGTTTAGGAAGCAGAAAAGAAGTTTTTATGATCAGAGATAGTATCATGACAAACCTCAGGTTGCTGTTCAGACACTGTGGACGATGCTAACTAAAGTCATTTGGCAACTAGGTGGAAATACTTGAACGCTTTCAGAATTATATATCTCAGAAGCAAACAAATGTATATATGGAAATTGCCCATTTGATTCTTACAGAGCAGTGTAAAAAGATTTTGATTAGAGCCATTTACAAAATTACAGGGCAGCATGCCCTCCATCACCGCAGCAGGGGTGTTTGAGAAGATGAGACGTACCTTGGAAGTGCTGCTGTCGTGGATGTTGTGGGGAACTTGGCCTGTGACGTGCACATTTCCAGCCAACGTTAAAACACATAGAAACAGAGCCAGTTCCTTCACCAAGCACTGTCCAAAGTGCACAGAAAAATGAAACTGCCTGGAACTCGACACGGCCAGGAATTAAACAGAACGTGAGTAAAACTGCAGAGTTCATTGAAAAACAGCAATCCAACAACCAGCCGTCATCTCCAGGAGAGGGGATGCCCCGAGCTGATTATCCCCCCCAAGCCCTGCGCCTGGATCCAGCAGGACGGCACGGTGCCTCGGTGCTCTGCCCGCAGGCTGCCAGCTGCTGCCTCTGCCCCCGGTGAAGGCGAGGTACGGGGTGCAGATCAGAAGGACGAGTTCTTTGAAGTTCATTCTAGTCATTCAACTCCCATATTTTGTCGCTAGCACGAGGGAACAGTTACAGGAGAGGTACAGAGAAGGAAACGGAGCAAAAAGCCGGGTGTGAAGTTTGTGAATCAATCTTGAGTATTTGTGCAAACTAATAAACGAATACTTACAAACAACAAATAAATTCAGCTTTTCTGAATGGCTCTAAACAAAAAGACGCAGGTGTATCTCAAGAAATACCATATGGCCTTGCCGTGGCTGTGTCTGAAGTACCTAGCTCTGGTGTAAAACCAAGTGCTGAAATAGCCAAGGGCAATTCATAGTAAACTGGCTAACGTGAAAGATTCCTGTCTTCCCTCTGTGGAAATAATTTCTCTGTGTGTGTGCACATCTGGTGTGAGGTTTCTTTTCTCTTTTTTCCCCCTGCAAGCTTCCTAGACTTGGGAGGAGGTGGGGAAATTTCAGATGAAGAATTCAGTCTCTAGAGCAACACTGATTGGCATAACTGCTATTGACTCCTGGCCTGCGCTTTTTTCCATTGATCTGCAAATAGCGTGAAAGCCAGGGATACGAATGTAAAAATGAACAAAACAAAATAAAAAGCTTCATCTTGGCTATTGTTGATTGAGATTTATATGATCTGGTGCAAAATTAATAGAATGTTGTTTGGGAAATGTCTTTTGTCCTTATTCAAAGAGGAGCCAATTATTTGATTGTTTGTTAAGGTGGAGTAAAAACAACACCATGTGACTCGTTGCAGTTACAGAGCTCTCCCTAAAGTTAAATCTCTGCTATTGTATCCCATTTCTTTCTGGATGATCTGAGTACTTCATGTACCAGGACATTCAAATGACTTCTTACAGGAGACAGCTGTGTGAAGTTTTGCACATGCAAAAACTGATTCCCATGTGGTTACGTATCTTCCTCCTCTTGATGCCAACAAGACGTGTTTGCAAAAGTTGCATCACGCCTTGGAAAGGTATTTTCCCCAAAGTCTAAGAAATAGCACTGAAGATCACAAACACATTCATAAATTTTCAGCCTCAAAAATTTAATTGATTTGGCAAATGTTGTCTGACCAGCTGTAATAGAAATATTTTGCATGTCTGTTGTAGTAGGAACCACGTTTCACTCTAGGCTGCAAGTCTGCAAGACGAGACTGATCTGATCTCTCCTCTTTTTTGTCCCCTTTTTTTTTTTTTGCTGTTATAAAAATGGCATTATCTAGCTTGGGTACATAGTATGGTTGAGACAAAAGGAAGAGCAGAAAGCCTTGAGAAACGGGTGTGCTGGGGTTTATTAGTTTTGTTTTTTTTAACTTCCTCTACTCAAAAAGTTTAATGTTAAAAATAGCAAAGTGTGGATTGATTCAGGAAATAGTGGAGGGGTCTGTTTTTGCAGCAGAGGGGAAGGGTTGCGCTGCTTATTAGTTTGGCTAAGCCAGCCTGCTGCTGTCAGAGGGAAGGCAGGGCAATTAGCAGTTGTTTTGGCAAATGAAAAACCATCCTGGGAACAAGAAGGAAGATGAAGCCCTTGAGATGCTCTTCTCGGGGCAATGCAGTGGAAGCCTTGCAAAGGAGATGGCTATTTAGTTGAATGCAGCCTTGCAAGGAAGAAGTGTAGGGAAAAGTGATAGGTCTTCAGGACTGTTGGACAGGTGCTTATGTGTTTGTCCTCTGTGTCTTGTACACAAAACCTTCTTAATGACGGTGTGTCCGTACTTTACTCTCTTGTCTTGCTGCTGTTGCGACAAGGCTATGTTGGTGCACCAGGCAGCTGGGTAAGCATTTGTTGTCAGGCTGAGCTGCTTGGTTTTTCAGACCAAGCAACCCTTATACACATGACCTGGGAGAGCATTTGGAGGCCTAAACGCAGGATCTCAGCTTCGAAGCCCAATGATTTGAAAAGGAGACCAAGGTTTTGATGTCGGTATCTGAGAAGGAGGGCATCCACTCCTGAATAGCAATGATGATGGCAGATGGGTGGCTGGCCTGGGGTCCTGAGCATGGGTAACAGGAGGCATTTTCTACTGGGTCTTGTTAAAGAATTACTGCAGTACTGCTGGCGTCATTTCCAGCTTTGTAGGTACCATGAGTCTATGCGACAGCATACTACAGCAGTAGCCAGAAGAGCAGTTTGATACATTAACAGTAATAGAAGACAAGTTCAATATTCCTGAACATGTGAATGGGAAAGAACCATCCTAGGATCCAAAGCAGAGCCATGTTATATGTTTGGCTGTGAGATAAACCACTTGCATTCCAGTAATCCAACTGGTGGGGAGTGCATCAAAGAGGTTGTGGAGTCTCCATCTCTGGAGATATTCAAAAGCCGACTAGACACAGTCCTGGGCAACCAGCTCTAGGTGGCCCTGTTTGAGCAGGGGGGTTGGCCAGGATGACCTGTGGAGGTCCCTGCCAACCTCAACCCTACTGTGATTCTGGATAGTCATGCAGAAGACAGAAAATGGCTCTTGAAGCTGAGATATTGCCACAGGTGAAATATCAGAGAAGAAATTCAAACCAAACCCACTGGGTTACTGAGGTTCCTCAGGAAACAAACATTGTGAGAACGCAGTGTTTGGAGAACTGCTTTGACGCTGCTCACAACAGGACTTGAAGCATGGTGGTAAAAATGATACCCGAGAGCTATGCACACAGGACGTTTACAGCTGCTGGGCATGATGGTGTTTTGTGGTTGCTAACTGCAAGAAGCATTCGTGTCTGGAAAGGTCCTACGGGAGGTTATCGTATATATTTGAGTGTGGGATGGTGACAGTGTGAGATGTGGGATGGCCCCACCTACTATCAGCCACTCCACGCTAGTGAAAGCAACTGAGGCTTGCGGCTGGAGTATGTCCTGTGGACAAGCCCCTTTCGAAATGCACGGTGTCACCTCAGAAATATTCCTAACGGTATTTTAGATACTAGATGTTCAACTTCCACTTGCAGAAAGTTCCTACTGCCGTGGTCCCAAGGGGTGGGCATGGCATACTACGGCAGTTGCAGATACTCTGGCAGAGAGGATTGTCTCACTGCGGAGTTGTATTTAACACTAAAAGGCATTACTGGGTTATAGTGGTGATGCTGGTGGCAGGTTTTCCACATCCCAGGTTTGTGAGTCATTCTCTCTCCCCCCCTCCTCTCTTTCCTTATCAAGGAAACTCTGTAGCACCACGTGCCACAGAAGTAGAGGCAGAATTCCCTTCTGTGTACACTTGGCAGCTGCAAAGATCTAATGCAATGGGATGCAGTAGAGGAAGGGTAAAACTTACAGGAGAAGGGAAAAGAGCGAGCACTGGAAGCATCATGATTATTAAAGATTTTTTTACTTGGAACATTCTACTCTCAAATCCTTCTGATACAAATTGCGAGTAGGGAAAAATGGTGCGTCAGAAAAATATGTACTGTGTGGCAGCTGATGGAAGGGGAAATGCAACGGGAAAACCAGCGCCCGCTGTGCATGGGGTGGCAGAGCTGCTGTAAGGAACAATCGTAACGTTGTCTGGGCCAGATGTGCGAGAATTAGCGCGAGAACGGTTCAGAACTGTCCCTGGTGTCACAGCAGGCGTGTCAGCCCTCGTACGTAACAGTGCATCGCGTATGCAGCCTCTCTGAGCTGAGCCCATGGGAGGAGAGGGATTCCCGTCGGAGAGGCAGCCTGGGCCGCTGCCGGAGAGAGGTGCCAGCCCCTGTCCTGCCTGGGCCGGGAGAGGTGCCAGCCCCTGTCCTGCCTGGGCCGGGAGAGGTGCCAGCCCCTGTCCTGCGATGGGCGGTGAGATGGAAGGCGGGCGTTTGGGTGAACAAACCCAGCAAGCAGAGTCCTGCACTTGCGGCGTTTGTCAGAGGCTGACACCGTTCTGAGTGTGTATTTAACACGCAGGAGGAGACCACAGGAGGAAAACAGCCTGCTAATCCGTGTGTGTCTGTAGGGAAATGATCTGTCAGTGGTTTATTTGCTCCTTTTTTCCTGCTGTTGGTGAATGCCTGCAGAGATCCCAGTAGAATGTTAGGAGAGGGCACCCCAAACATCAGCGTGGCTGACCACGTATTCCAGAAACGCCTGGATCGTTTCTTTGGAAATTTTAGCCTCACCGTGGGAGCGGTCGGTGCCATTTCCAGCGCTGCTGCCTTAAAGCACTCCCTGACTCGCGAGCGTTGGGCCGAGTGGGAGGTTTCGGTGAAATCCTACGGGCAGAGAGCGGTTCCGAGGGGCGATTTCTCGAGAGATGCGACGCCAGGCCTGCGGGCTGGCCCTGCGAGGGGGGTGTCTGCAAGCCGAGGGGGGGGACCGGCGGAGAGGCGGCGCGCATCCCTCCGCCGCCGGGCCGGTTGCCGTGGCGACGGCTGCGTGGCAACGGGCTGGCAGCGGGGACCGCCCGCCGCCGCCGAGCCGCCGCCGCGGCGCGGCTGCCCCCCTCCTCCTCCTCCTCCTCCTTCTCCTCCTCCTCCTCCTCCTCCTCCTCGCTAGATGCTGCGGCGGCCGCCCGGGAGCAGCCACGCTCCGTGCACCGACCGCGGCCACCAAGCGAGGGTCACCGTTACCGGGGTACCACCGGGCCCGGGGCCGCGGAGATGGTACCGCTGGTGCGGAGCGCCGGGGGCTCCCACCAGTGGCTGACGATCGTTTTCCTCGGCCTTTGCTGTCTCCTTTTCCCCGGACGATTCGCTGCTCCGGGTGGAGATTATCCCGGATCCGCTGTGGACAATCTGGTGGTCAGGAAAGGGGACACGGCGGTGCTTAGGTAGGAGGCGAGCGCGGGCGTGATGGAGCCGGGGGGGGATGTAGGGGTGCACGGAGAGGAGCCACCCGGCCGGCCCCATCGCCGCCGCAGCGTCCCCGGGAGCGGGCGGGGGTCCCGGAGGAGCCGTACGGCTCCTCCGGGACCCCCGCCCGCTCCCGGGGCCGCTGCGGCGGCTGCGATTCGAGCCAGGGAAAGTTTGAAAATCTGGGTGAAATGATGCAGTTTGGGCTTTCGGCATCAGTTTTCGGGCTCTGCAGCCCGAGCATCGCCGGGCTGTAACGCGGTGCTGGGGATTACGCCCTGTCAGAAGTATTCACGCTGTTATTATTATTATTATTATTTTGAATTTTCATATTTCCCAGTGAATAAGGTGGAAATGACGTGCTTTCTGTTGCTCTGTTATTGCTTCTCCTACCAAACCTCACGCTCCCTGTGCTTCCAGTATCTTCAGGCCAGTTGACTGGAGCCAAATTTGTTTACCAGTACACCATGCTTAATCTACTTGAGTTCTTCTTTCTGATTTGTGTTCATTAATCCTCAGGCTTGATTTGATTATTTTCTCCCCTAGATTCTAACTTTTTATTCGTGCATTGTACTTCTGTCACGGTCTTGCGATAGTTCAACAAAAATACATTTTCTCCTTCCCTGGAATATTGCAGTGGGTTGAACCTCCTCGCTTGTGGTAAATCTCTGATTTAATTGGTAGTAGTTTGAAGCTATGAGTATCTGGCTGTATTATTTTTTGTTGGGGTGTCACTTAGGTCTCCAGATTACAAAGTATTTCAGCCATACGTGTTTTTAATGATCCTACAATCAGCTGTAAAATGCTGCAAGAGGTATTTTCAGTAGGAATTTGGAATCGTTTTATAGCAAGTCAGCCTGCTTCTGGTGTAGTAGCTACTGAAAATACAGTAGATGTCTATGTAGGGCAGCTGACAGGTATTTTTTATGTATACCTCAATTATGCTCTGCGTTTTGAGATGTCCTGAAGTCCTCGTGCTTTCTGTCTGCAGAACTGGAGCATCAAAGGAAATTAAAAAAAAAAAGTCTATTTTATTTGTACTGTTTCAGACTTAGAGGTTGCAGAGAAGGTGACTTGGTGAGTTCGTGGGCAGTTAAGACAGATACTCAGCCAGTACTAAAGGTTATTAAGATGTAAACAAATGTATGTTTAGATCTACCTTATGAAAAAACTGTGGGATTACTCTAAAGGTTCCCTCCCGGTGGCTTTCGGCTGGAATACATTCAGCTTTCTGGGCCTAAGATTGTGTTTGAAACTCAGCTCTGTGCAGCTGGATAGGTTACATAAATTGAATGAGAGCTTTCAGATTAAAATCTTACTTTTGTCTCACAAGGGAGGGAGAGTATCTGTTTTGTAACGAGATGTTGCTAAAGGAAACATTAACATCGCTGCTGAACTCTGGAACAAGCAATTAGATGGTGAAATAACGTGGGTTACATCTGGTTTTTCATTCTTCTTGCTCTATGATTAACTCCTTTCATTTCGTGTGCCTTCGGTAGGCTTTCTTTGGAATCAGAGTTCATTTTGTTTCTAGCTGGTGTTGCGACTCGAAAGGGGAAATGTGGGGTCCCTGTATGAGAAAACACTTTCAGAAGAGCGTGCAGGAGACGGGTAGAGCTGTTTATCTTTAATCTCTCCCTGCACATCGTCACTGCTCCTCCTGAATCTTTCCTTAGTGGGTATTTGTAACACAAATATATTTCAATATACATTAAAATAATTGCTATTAATATCCTAAGTATTGGAAGCTGGCTGTTTATTAAAACACAAATTCCAGTGAGCTGGATAAAGCAGTTTGGGTGTTAGAAAAGGAATTTTTTCCTTCCAGCTCTGTAGCTGCCTGAATTTCGCTCCGCTCGGTTCCTGTACGTTGCAGCACCCAAAGTTGGCTGGGTGCTGTAGTTCCAGCCTCTCGGCAAGAAGGCCCGCAGCTCCCTCCTGCCGGCACGTGTTGATCCCCCTCGCAGCACCACGCTTCGCCAAATTTAGCTCTTCTCCAGCAACCAGGGCTTCAAAAGTTTCCTCCTTACCCTGTTACAAAGACAGCACCCTGCCTAAAGCATCCAGCTTTCCTTTTCTTAATAATTAATGCCAGAACATGGGAGTAATTCCCAGGGCTTTGAGTCAGCATTTTCTTGGCTGCAAGAAGATTAGGGTGATTTGTGTGATGCGCCTTTAGGAGGAGGCGTCCCCTCATGAGAGGGTGTTACAGGGGCACCCGCTCGGCACACGCCCTGCGCCTGCTCCCAGGGGTGTGCACCCCATCTTGGGGCTGAGCACCCTGCCCAGGGCTGTGCAGCTGAGGATAAATTTCTACTCGCAGTCTCATTTTGAGCTGAACGATGAGGGAAGCAGGCGCGTGAATTCAGTGAAGAAGGTGGCAGGCTGAGCACGCCAAGTTCCCGTCTCAGTTCTCACATTAAGTTTTCATTGTCTTCACTAAAGATGAGGAATAAAGCCTCCCTTAACTGCTGAGGGTTTCCAGTAAAAGCCTCCAAGTGTTAACAAGAAATAAAATAAGTGCTACAGCTCCCTCATTTTAAAATACTTAATTCATACGAGAGTGTAATTAATCAATTTAGCGTTGAACGCGTGCAGTGTTTCTCTAGTGCTGCAGAGCAAAGCTGCACCTCGCTCCCACCCGGTGCTCTTGTTCGGCCGGGCCCCCTCGCCCCTCGCTGCGTGCCGAGGGTGGGCGCGCTCCCCGTCCCCACGCCTGGACCACCGCGGGGCACCACTGGGCAGCTCTGGGGTGCTCGTGGTCCTGCTGCGTGCCCCCGGGCCAGCGCTCCCCCACGCTGGCCAAGGGCACGGCACCACGCGTCCCACCTCCGATGGACCGGCCCGACGACCAGCCTGCCGAGAGGGTCACTGAGCAGCTGTTTGGGTACGGAAAGCATCTCAGCAATTATTTTCTAAAGAAAATCTCTCGTTAGCCAAGGTGCTCTTTCTGATGATGAGTTATTTCTGTAGTCTCGATAATTAAAACCTGGTTCCTTCTGTTTGTTTTCAATCAGTGATTGATTCATGCAGTCCCAACACTGTTTGTGTCACTGTTTGTTTGAAGTTATAAGAAATTATATCAGTAATGCAGTTGTTTCTTATGGCAAAATAATTTTGGGAAGCCAGATTTTCAGAACTATAATTCTGTCCCACATCTTTTCTATATTCTTCCCAGGCAACCGGTTAAGATTTAATGAGAACGCAAGAGGAAGGAGAGAGCAAGTTATAAAACCATTATTTTATTAAAAGAATAAATTACTATGTTGTAAACTGCTAGAAACACAGGAAACCGCCTGTGTTTTCTGAACCAGATTTCTCCAGTGACCCTCTTCAAGACCTCCTGTAAGGAGAGGCCTCACCGTGGGTGTGCAGCACGTCTGTAACCCTGGCAGCACAAGGGGCAATTTTGGAGCAGGAGCGTTTTGAGGGAGGTGACAAATGCGGAGCAGTTTGCTGGGAGCAGGCACGGTGACCTGTTCCTTCTCCCTCACAGTGTGCAGTGCTTGTGCTGAGGGGTGGGTGCTCGGGGGGCACGAAGGCCACTGGGCGCGGGGCTGCTCCGTCCCCTTGGCGCTGGCCCCGCGCCGGGTGCCACAGGGAGGGCAGCCAGAGGGCTCGCAGCCGGCACTGCAGCAAGAGGCGTTGCTGCTTCTGCGAGAAATAGAAGAGAATTTCTCTGTGACTTTCTGTGCTGGTGCCTGTCTGGGTTATGGCTGACTGCTGCGTGTGGCCCTCTTGGCTCTACGTATCCGAGAAAACAGGTGTATGTGTCTTAACAGTTCCTACACACCTCATCTGCAGTTTGGAAACAACATCCCCTTAGATATCTAAATGTGCAAATCTGAAGATGATCAAAATGGTTTTCTCTAGCAAGCAGTTTTTCATCCTGTATTTTATTTTTCTTAAAGCTCATGGATAACAAGAGCTACTTTACCTGACAGTACTTTTGAGTAATCACAGCAAATCAAACTTGAGAAGTTGGCACATTTTTAAAAAAGCAGAAGATTTTTTTCCATTATGTGATTGTAATTTATGACATATATGCTCTGCAATATGTAAAATAATGCAAATTCTTCACTGCAAAGAGTTAAACCTTGAGCGGGGATCCATTGGATCAAGGTTCCCAAGGGCTCCCAATGAAGAACAGGAGCAGTGGAAGCTGTGAAGCAGATAACCGTGCCTGGCTGTGATTACAGAGCAGACGTGGGTTCTTGTCAAACCTGGCTGGGAAAACCAGGGATCAGTTCTAGGCCAGCCTTGTTCACGGGCAGGTTGAACTTCATCCATGTGTTTTTGACCACAGCAGTCTCTTGGCCCATCCCATGTGAATTTTATCTGAGGTTTAGGGCAGCCAACAGTCATCTGAAAAGGGTGATTATAGGAGAAAATATTTTTTTTGGTCATAGGTCAGGAGGTTTGGGGTTTTATGGTTTGTTTTCTAAATTTGAATTCTTCGCATGTTGCCTGGCTGCTTCTCTTTCCACCTTGGAGAGTTTCAGGTCGATGTCGTGCGCAGTCACGCTCTCCCCTGCCTCGGAGACTCGAGGTCGTCATCAAACACTTCGGATGACCCAACAGGTAACGCAGGTCGGGCTGCGCTAAGCGGCTGCATATGGACACTGTCTAGGAGGGTGTTTTACTGGTATGAAAAGGTTTGGGTACGTGGTAGACAGCTGGTCCGAAACTATCCATCTCTGTCGGTGGCTACTTCTAGAGTTACTCAACTTCTTTTCCATAAGTTTTTCCGCTGGTGGAAGAAGTTGCCATCTGGGCAATGGAAAGAGCAGCTCCTGGTGTCCTCCGTGTCTCGGTGTCCTTGTCTGAGAGAGCCGCTGCGCCAGTCACAGCCAGCGTGACTTCTGCGTGCCCCCAGAGGCACCGAGCTTTTTGGCCGTGACAGCCCCGGAGCCATGCAAGGCAGTGTTGGAGAAATGCTGTTCCCTCTGCGGCACTGGTGACTCAGTGCGTCACTGTGGCTCCCTCGAGCTTCGCAGAGCTCGTGGATCTCACACTCTACTGAAAACGACTTTCCTGACTGCATGTTGTTGTCTTTGCTCATGTTGGAAAATGGGATGCTCCCTGCTCTCCACCACGGCTCTCCTCTGACGAACGTTAACGATTCAGGGGAGAGATGTCCACCTAACATTATTTTTCTAAACTGGATTCTTTTAGGGTACCAAATGCAGGGTCTCTCAGAGTCTGATATGGGGATGAACTCGTAGTTTGGCAGGAGCATCTTAACCCACGTCTCCTGCTTCGCTGGCTTTCAAAACATGCTGATTTTCAGACTGGACTTTCCCTTTCCCAGTGAAGCACATCAGTGCCTTACTGTGGGTGCAGGGGAGTCCTGGCCAGTCAAAACCTTGCTGGGACCATTTCCAGTTCCTGCTTCTGCTTCCCTTGACCCCAGGCGCTCAAGAATGAAACTACAGCATTATGGTCATCATCATGGATTTTATTTTGTGGGGGCTCCTTGCCAACACTTCTCAAGCTATGAAATCACATGGATTCCCAGATCAATGGTCCTGAGGAACATCCAGCTGCTCTGGTTGAAATCGCTGAGAGTGCTTGCATGGCTTGAGCACCTGTGTCATGCTGAAGGTCAAGCAGACTTTGACTCCGAAGCTGTTCAGGTCCTCAGAGGGACAGAATCATAGAATCATGGAATCAGTTTGGTTGGACCTTTAAGATCATCGAGCCCAACCGTTAACCCAGCACTGCCAAGCCCACCACTAACCCGTGTCCCCAAGCACTGCATCTACACGGCTTTTAAATCCCTCCAGGGATGGTGACTCCATCACTGCCCTGGGATGTAGGTGCCTAATTCATATTGAAATTGCTGAGGAGGGCTAGTGACTTTCGAGGATTGGGACTTACTTGCCGGTTTTGCCTTCCCTTCCAAGAAAAGCTGCCCTTTATAGCCAAGAGTCTTTGCCAAAGGAGCAACAGTGGTCATGGAAAGCTGATGACACATCTGCCAAATGTTCTCTGTCTGTTGTCATTCATATTACTGAGAACCGGGCATTTGGAATGAAAGTTTTGCAGTGTGAATAGCAGGAGAGTATGAAGTTACACAGCAATTTAAATGTTAAGAAACAGAATATATTCTAGCATGACAGTCCCTCTGAGGCACGTCCACACGCCAGTGTTGGATACCGCTGAGGGCACCCATGTATCAATGCAGATATGTCTGTGGAGGGGTGGGTGGTGTAACAAATATAAACATTTTCTTCTTTCCTTTATGATTTTAAAAGGTACATTTCTTGACTTCCATACTCTTTGGTATTCTTGTGCCGTTCAGGATCATAAATTATTTGGTTACGTGACGCTTTGTTCCTGTCTCTCTGAAACGCGACTGTGGTACGTGTAGACATATGTGCACATCCCCCCATGAAATTAAGTTGTTGTTTGGGCGAGACTTTCACGTTCCAAATCTCTGCCAATTATTACACAAGCACATTATGGCACTCGCTTCTCGTCTGTGCAGTAATAATAAATAAATTCAGAGTAAATTAAAATAATTTATCATTTTAAACGATCGTGAATGTTTCAGATGTTGTGCGGAGGAACTAACAGAACGAGGAATCAGTAAGGAATGAAAACCAGAATTGGTTCCAAAGGGCTGTTCTGTTAGGAAAAAACAGAGACTTAAATTACGTCTTCTTGTCATCTTGTGCAAGAGTTGGCTGTAGCCGATATCCCGGGGAAACAAGTCTCGAGGGCTCAGGCTGCCTCGTTTCGTGGGCCGGTCACCGGCACGCAGCGCTGGCTGTCCTGGCAGGACCGTGACCCAACTGTCATGACTGCTGCGTCCTGCCCCGGCCAGGCGGGCTCGGGGAGCACTCGCGCGCTCACAGGCTGCTGCCCACGTCCTTCCTTCTCCCTGGCACGGCTTTGGCCCGTGCCCACTGCCGCTCCTGCACACGTACTGTAGCATTTTAGTGTCACGGGCCATCCGTTCAGAGGGTCCTCTCTCGCACCCCTCTGTAATGGGGCCGTCGCGCTTCATGGTATGGGAATGAGAAGGACTGGGTGATGCACAGCATCCTCCCCGCTGCTCGAGCCACTGCCCACCAGCAGCCACCCCCTCGGATACCCCGCGGCACGGCGAGGAGCAGTGTGGCCCGAGAATAAACAGCATTGTTTTCAGAGCTGGAGGGGTTCCAGCCAGCCCCTGAGTGAAGACAAGGGCAGGTTAGTCCGGCTGGCCACAGCTCTGGATAGATTCAGTGAGGTTTTGCAGGTGACAGCGGCGGCAGTGGCCTCGCCTGCGATGAGGTAACACTGCACTAATTGATCAGGTTAATTGATCATATCCATCCGCAGGCCTCTGGTACCAGAGCTGCTGGCTCCTTTACCTTGCTTCATCTGCGAGTCAAAATGATCCGCAAAGATAAGGTTGAAGGACAGCCCTTTGTGTCCCTGGGAGAACGCTGTTCCGCACGAGCAGCCTGGGGAGAAAGGTTTGTTAATGCCCCTCTGCCCAGGCACTGCCTGTTGGCAGAGGGGGGGTTCAGATCCTCTTTCAGCCTTTGAGCTGAGGTGATCAGTACAGAGTCCACGTACTGGCCAGAAAAGAAAGGTCCCACTTGGAAGCAGAGAAAGGGACTCCTGAAATTTGCATTTCCCCCAACTCAACCCAGACGTCAGTTCAAGGTTGATGCCAGCTCGGCGACGTGCTTACTCCAGTGGTAATCGCTGGGGTGGTGCCTCCTCTGCCTGTCGGGAGCTGCGCCTCCGCCGGGCTGCTGGCGTGGGGCAGCCAGGCCGAGCCCTCACCGCTGAGCCAGCTGGAGCAGGGACGTGCTGGGGCCAGGGTGACCCTGCGCTGGGGCTGAATGGCTCTGCGGGGCTGCTGGGCGCGGGTGTGCCATGGCACAGGGCGCATTGCTGGGCGCGGGTGTGCCGTGGCACAGGGTGCGTTGCTGGGTGTGGGTGTGCCATGGCACAGGGCGCATTGCTGGGTGTGGGTGTGCCATGGCACAGGGCTCATTGCTGGGTGTGGGTGTGCCATGGCACAGGGTGCGTTACTGGGTGTGGGTGTGCCATGGCACAGGGTGCGTTGCTGGGTGTGGGTGTGCCATGGCGTGGGATGCATTGCTGGGTGTGGGTGTGCCATGGCACAGGGTGCATTGCTGGATGCGGGTGTGCCATGGCACAGGGTGCATTGCTGGGTGTGGGTGTGCCATGGCACAGGGCGCATTGCTGGGCGCGGGTGTGCCGTGGCACAGGGTGCATTGCGG